>NC_136261.1:292292596-292567596 GCF_964187855.1 Myxine glutinosa | reverse complement strand
CAAGGAGTTGGTCACAGTCGGTTGCCAGAGAAAGGAGTCGGTGGTCAGTTGGTTGCGGTGGTGAGGAGTCGGTGGTGACGAGTGAGACAAGGCCTGGCAGGGCAAGTGCAGGCGGCCGCAGCAGCGCCACCCAACCGCCAAAGGGGGCCTGAACGGCGGTTCGGAGCAGGGCCGAAACGGAACGGCGGCTGCTGAACGCGCCGGTTGTGCTGCGGGACCCCCCTTGGACCTTTCCTCTCCCTCCAGCCATCCACCTTCTGCCATCCCTGGCATTCCCCGCGTGAGTCAGCGTTCTGTTTGTTCTGTCCTGGGATATAAGTTAAGTCTGTAGGTAAGCTAAATTTGCACTGTGTCACCTGCGTCTTGTGCTTGTAAATAAACGTGACATCTGTCTTTTTGCTTGTGTGTAAATAGTAGGAATAAATGTAGTAGTATTTCAAACCTTTTTTTGTCTCCGTTTTCCTCTTGCATTGCGTCGCTTTTGTCTTTTCCCTCATTGAGCAGCTAGGGTGCGATACAACCAACGTTCGGGTGGAATCGGGTGAGTTTTGTTAGGTCGCGGTTTTAAACCACCGCTCGGTCTATAACATCCTAACCGCGATCAGCAACAATTGGTGTCGGGGAGTGAGATCGACCCGGAGCGCGCTTCACGCGCTCAAAATTATAAAATACCGAAATTTGTTTTGTTTTAAAGGAAAAGCCCGAATTTTGAAATCGCGCCATGGCTGTCCAAGGCGACGGGATGCCGGTGGGAGAGATAGAGGGGTTAGAAGTAACCCAGGACTTCGGGGAAGAAAGGGAGGAGGAAAATGGCAATGTGGTTGCGGGAATATCAGGCGCGCAAAATGGCGCGCTCGCGCACGTGGTTGAAGGGTCCCAAAATAGCGGCGCCCGCGGTGGCGGCTGGGGACGCTGGGCAAACCGGGTTTGACCTCAGATTATTCTTGACCCAACTGAATGCAAAAATGGATCAAATGGGGAACCGGATGGTGGCTCAGAATAAGCAATTGGGGGTAATGGGAAACGAAATGGGGGTAATGGGAAACCAAATGGGGGTAATGAGGGACGAAGCGAGGGGTACCGTTGAGGGGTTAGACAATAATTTTAAGGGGTTAGACAATAATTTTAAGGAGTTAGACAAGAAATTTGAGGGGTTAGACAATGGGATAGAAGGGGTGAAACATGGGTTAACGGGGGTGGAAAATAGAATGGCTGCCCAGGAGAATCAGTTAGAGGGGGTGAAAAATGGGTTAATGGGGTTAGAAAATAGGATGGAGGACAAATTGCGGGAAATAGGGGAACAATCCGCCCGGGAAATCGAACAGATGGGGAACCAGATGGAGGAAATACGACGAGGGGTGAGTGAGGAGGTCTCGGGGCTACGCGAGGAGGTAAAGCGAGGCGAAAAGCGTATAGAGAAAGAAGTGAGGAATAATACGGCTAAGTTACAAGGGGGAATAGAAGATCTGACGGAGGAGGTGGAGCAGCTGACAGAGGGACAAACTAAGTTAGTGGAGCAGGTTCAAAAGAACACTGCGGTACTAGGAGGGTTAAAGGCGACACAAAAAGAAATTAAAAACGAATTAATAGCGACGCAGAGGCAATGTCAGATGGTACGGGAGGAACTGACAATGAGGGTGGAAGAGGTGACAGAAGCAATGGAGACGAAGGACCGGGAGGTAAGGACGCACGTAGAAACGGTCACGGTAGCCTTAGAGGACGAACTTGAGGAGACGCACTGAGAAATAAAAGAGGTTAAACAAAAATTAGAGGAAGTGGGAGAAGAGGTGAGTGAAATTAAGAAGGGACGGACAGAAACTAAGAGGGAGATAAAGGAGGAAGTCATGGAATATGTACAAGGTCTGTGTTCAAATCATGATGTGATGCTCACTAACCAAATAAAAAGTTTGCAGGTGGCAGAGGAGGTGAGACGAAGTACGGAGGTGAGTGGCAATGTATATGATGTGAGGAAAGCTTCAGTCGGCTTGGGGATTGGTTTGGATCCGGGTGTTCGTGAGAGGCCGTTGGTGAAGTGTGCGACAGGTCTGGTGTGCGAAAAAAGAGGTGTGCGAGAATGTCCGACCATGGGGTGTGTGAGGAAAAAGTGCACGCCGAGGAGTGAGTGTGCCGTCAAGAGTGAGTTGGTCGAAGCGCGTGTGCGAGGGAGCACAGGGAAGCGCGGTGTGGTGAGTGTTACGAAGGAAGTAACGAAAAAGTGTGCGTGGGAGGACGCGCGAGAAAGGTGTGTAACGGACGGGTGCATGAGGAAAGAGTGTGCTGTCGAGAGTAAGGGTGAGTGCGCGACCGAGAGTGGAGGTGAGAGTAGTGAGAGTGAAACGGAGCGTGAGTTGGTTGTGACAGGTGAGCGAGGATGTACACCTGGAATGGAAGGAAGCACACCTGGGATGGTAGAGTGTGTGTGGGAAGGCACATTTGAGTTGGTAGTGAGGCACGTGGATGGGTGTGCGAATGAGAGCACACCTGTGATTGTCACAGAGGAAGTGACCGAGGAGGGGGCGCGAAGAGGTGTGTTAGTGAGGTGTGCGAGCGACGAATGTGTGCCAAAGTGTTCGGTGGTCAGGTGTGTGACCAAGTCGGTGAGCGGAGTGAGTGTACCGAGGTGTGAAAGAAAAGGTACGAGGAGAATGGGAACGGCTGCATGTATGAGCAAAAAAGAGGTAGCGTATGCATGTAAGCCTGCAGGTGAAGCGTCGACGGTAACCGGGTTAAAGGTTAGGTCGACTTTTAGCCGGATCGGGCCCTCGGTGCGTGCCGGGCTTCGCGTGCCGCGAGAACCAGCGGAGATCCGAGCCACGGCGGGTTCGAAAGGACCGCCGTGCGCGATCCACGCTGGGCCTCGCGTGGAGCGGCCGCGTCCGGGCTCCACTAGGCGGAGCGGGCAGCCCGATAGGAAGGGTCGTCATGGCGACCACTTTCTATTGAGACGTGCCGGCAGGTCGAGATCGGGACATTGGATGGCTCCACGCCGAGGTGGTGCGTGGGATCTCGGCCCGGGTAAGCCCCCGTCCCTGCCCCGAATGCGGGACGTATCCAGCCGCTGGCACAAAACGACCCGCGTTCATTGCTCGGCTGTACGAAGCCGGGCTGTAGATGTGAATTGGCGCACCGAGAGGATGTAATAAGTAGACGGACTGTGATAGTGATAGTGATTTGATCCGAAATTTAGAAAAGTGAATAGAATTGGCAGTAAATGGAAAATTTTTGAATTGGTTGGAATTTGGACGAGCAAAATTGATAGAGAGACCCCCGATGTGGTGGGATGGCAAATCCACCATCCCTCACAGGTGGGGGCAAAGGAGCAATAGATTATGGGGTGTATGGCAGTGAAAACTAGCCCGGGTGGGTTAGGTTATATGATAGGGATCTAGCGAAGATGACATTAGGTGACGATAAGTTTAGTTAGTGACTGATACCTGTAGTGGGGACGCAGGTAGTTTAGTGTGGATGATAATGACGTGGGAGCGCGATAGTTTAAAGGGACGACTGGGAAGCGCAAGTTTCAGAGGGGAGTAGTTAGCTGAGATGATGCCGTGTGTGTGAGGATTGAACAGGTGAGAATTGAACAGGTGTGATTGCACAGGTGTGCAACTGAACAGGTGAATGGAGCAGTGTATGAGGGAGTAGTGGTGATTGCGTGTTGTGTTGACCAAATGGTCCAGGAAGAGGAGGAGGGTGCAGGTGGCACCAGGTAGGATTGCACAGGTGTGCAACGACAGGTGAATGAAAGACAGGTGTATGGAATAAATGGTCTGGAGGACTGGAATGGATGGTCGTGGAGTGAGAATGGTGGAAATTGTGGAGTGGAGTGGATGGTGCGAAGGTGTGAATGGGGGAAGAGTGGACCCCCATCACGGATACCCGGGGCGGGTAGTGTAAGTGTTAGGTAGAGGGTACAGGTAAATTGTGGTTGGATATTGGCATCTGTGGTGCGGTTGGAAGAATGATGTTTGGATGGGTGCATTAGTGTTGTGGAAATGGCTGGGCGTGTAGCCTGTTAGTGTGTGTAGTTGGTTTGGGCACTCCACCACTGTAAGGATGTCGGCCAGGTGAGGCCGCAGGTGGGCTCTGGGAGCCGGTAGTAGTTGTTGTGGATGGGGCCCGAGGATCCGGAGGACGGACCCGGGTAGCCCAGTGCCAGAGGGCACCATGGGGTGACAGAGCCAGGAGAGGGGCTGCCCCCAGTTAGATAGGTTAGGGTGAGGAGCTAGGTAAGCTCGGGTGGCAACTACAGTGGTGGAGGTGTGCAGGTGGGTAGACCTGTTGGGAGAGCTACACGTCGCGGCCCAGAAATTGTGCGAGGGCACCGGGAGATGAATCGGGGGAGTGAGACCCCAAATTGAGAAGCACCACAGTTTGGTCAATGGGGATTGGTTGTTAGAACCCATAGTGTAAGTGGCCAATGGATTGGCAGGGGAAAGACCCCGGGTAGTGTAAAGTGTGTTAAAGTCATTTAGAAAGTAGTTAGGATGAAGGATCTCCTCGCACCATCTGCACCCACTCACCGGAGGTGACAGGTAACTCCACACCATGCCATGTTTTATTATTTTTTATTGTGCAAATGTTTGGAATGTGAGATGCATCATGACGTGGGTGTGACATTGTGCTTTGATGTTCCATCTCTGCCTCCTTATGAGGATTGATGATGACTTGATGATGGCAAATTTTGAAGTAGAGGGATTGTGGAGACGAATTTGGTATAGGGGAAATATGGGGAAGACGTGACAGTAGTGACGAATTGGTAATGTGTAGGTTTTGTACATATGGGGTAAGGGCAAGGGTGGGCTAGGTAACAGGGGGGTGACGTACGGTAGGGACGAGCTTTCTCACTTCGCCCTCCGTACGCATTTCGCCTTGCATTGCCTTTTTGATGTGTACCCTTGAGACCTTACCCCTCGCTCATCTGTCTTGTCCCCCCTTTTGTCTCCCACATGAGGACCTGAGCGCCGTTGGGCGCCGAGGGGAGCGTGCGTGGGTCGGCCATTGTGCGCCCGAAATTCCCAGAACCAGCTGTCTGCATCGATGCACCACATTATGGACCACATGTCAGTGGCCGAGCACCACTTATGGACCCCATGGGTTGGGGCATGGCCCCTCTGCTGGAACCGGCCATGAGGGCCCGAAATCTTGCTGGCGGACCTTGGCCACAGGGCACCGATGCCCCACAGGTGAACCACACGTAGTCGGCCCTGTGGGCCATAAATAAAGATAAATAAAATGGACACGTTTGGGCAAGCTTTATTGCAAATAGGCCGCCAGTAAGCAAAGCAAATGAAAATGACAACAACTGGAAGAAATAATAATAACCAGCAGAGGGAGCCGAAGAGCAAGAGACACCTGCAGGGTTGGGTTTGTTGGTTTTATTTTATTCATTGAACAATGGTGACTGCACCGATTGGTGCTTGGGTGTGTATTGGTGCGTTTTTGGGTGCTTTAATGGTGCATTGATGCAGAGCAGACTGTCCTCCCCCCAGAAAGAACAATTACAGGTCCTGGGTTAGTTTTGTAAATAAAATTAGCGTCAGTGTAAATAATGCTCCCCACCGTCAGTGTATAGTTTGAAGACCATTCCGCAATTCGGTTAACTGTGGGCGTAAGTCTGTTAGGCAGGGTGCAATGGAGCAGCGGGACACATTTATTTATGTTTTAAAACCAGTCGCACTCAGGGTCAGGTTAAAAGTAGAGGGAACTACACCTACATGCCACACTAAGGTAAAAGTAATAGGCCCGGGACGTGCCTAAGGGGAGGAGGGTGCAGTGTTGTGAATATGAGAATGTTTTTTTTTATTTTGTTGTGGTGGTAAAATGTTGTAAAATATCACCCCTCCTCCCTCCGTTGTGGTTGTATAAAGGTCAAAGGGCGTTCCCGTAGTTAGTCCATAAAAACATACATGCAGGACACGATATATCTTTTCTTTTGACAGTTATATCTTATTCTGTGTTTTAGGATAAGGCTGTGTCTCCCATTAATTGAAGTACTCCATTGCACCAGTGAAAGAGAATAGATCCCCTTTCATTCCCATCCCCAAAAATCCCCATTTCCTTCACATCCCCCTTTCGTGATTGCCGACCCTCGATTGCCATATTACATTCCCTCTCGTCATTGCTGAGCCCTCGATTCCCAATCACCTCCCCTCCAATAACCGCCATTGACCACGAGGCTCGAGTCAGGGAAGAAAGGCGTGTCTCCACCTCGTCAGAGGAGGGGAGGGGCGCGCCCGCCCGTCGTCGTCCGGGGCGGAGCCCGAGGGTCGTGCGACCAGCCAGGGCCGAGGTGAGCGCCCCGATGGGCGTGTCCAAAGCGCCGGGGGCGTGATCGCTGGGGGCGCTATAAAAGGGCGCAACCGGAAGTGGAGCAAGAGAAGAAGAAAGAGAGATGCACTCTGGGTTGGTCTGGGTCGGTTGAGAGAAAGAGAGGAGGAGTTGGTTGCAAGGAGTTGGTCACAGTCGGTTGCCAGAGAAAGGAGTCGGTGGTCAGTTGGTTGCGGTGGTGAGGAGTCGGTGGTGACGAGTGAGACAAGGCCTGGCAGGGCAAGTGCAGGCGGCCGCAGCAGCGCCACCCAACCGCCAAAGGGGGCCTGAACGGCGGTTCGGAGCAGGGCCGAAACGGAACGGCGGCTGCTGAACGCGCCGATTGTGCTGCGGGACCCCCCTTGGACCTTTCCTCTCCCTCCAGCCATCCACCTTCTGCCATCCCTGGCATTCCCCGCGTGAGTCAGCGTTCTGTTTGTTCTGTCCTGGGATATAAGTTAAGTCTGTAGGTAAGCTAAATTTGCACTGTGTCACCTGCGTCTTGTGCTTGTAAATAAACGTGACATCTGTCTTTTTGCTTGTGTGTAAATAGTAGGAATAAATGTAGTAGTATTTCAAACCTTTTTTTGTCTCCGTTTTCCTCTTGCATTGCGTCGCTTTTGTCTTTTCCCTCATTGAGCAGCTAGGGTGCGATACAACCAACGTTCGGGTGGAATCGGGTGAGTTTTGTTAGGTCGCGGTTTTAAACCACCGCTCGGTCTATAACATCCTAACCACGATCAGCAACAATATATATAAAATACAGCTGGGCCTCAACATTCGCGGTTGACAAATTGTGACCTGCCTCTACATTCACAGCAGTGTGCCCCGCGTATTCGCCGTTTTTTGGGGGCGCAAACATTTATTTTCCATGAGGCGTGAGCATGACACAGTTCTAAATCATATCTTCCCCCAGCCATGCACAAAGCAACTGGATATACGCAAAAGACATATCTTCCACAAGCCACAAGCATTAACTGCTTTTACATTCACAGCCCCGTGCTTCGTGTTTTCATGCCTTTTTGCAGCCACATATTTAGCCATGCTATGGGCAAGCTTCACGGGATGTCCCACCATTCACACTGTAAACCCAGCTTCGCGGGCTGTCCACCATTCACACTGTAAACATAGCTTCGCGGGATGTCCCTCCATTCACAGTCGACCTGCCTCAGTGACCACCTTTACAGTGCGACCACCTGTTCATAGCAGCCACTTAAATTTCCCTGCAGAGAAAACCTGTGTTAAATAACCTGTACAGAACAATCACTCGTTAACGCAAATAGTGGCCACCCAATTTGCTTCCCTTCTTCAGCTTAAATTTGTTTTTAATTAATTTGGTAATTGATCCATTGTAAATCGGTAAATTCAGTCACCTTTCCATGCATAAAACAGTTTTCACACAAAACACACTGACAGATCTCTTACAGATACCAGACTCGGTGGTGTAATGGTGGGAGCATCCACTACAAATCTGGGAGGTTGGCGGTTCAAACTCCGACCGAGTCATACCAAAGACTTTAAATCGGGATGAGACACGACTTCCCCGAAACTTAGTGTCTGTGCTTGTCTCATTGAATAGTCCAGTGTTGTCTCTTGTCTATACTAGGGCATGCCCGTACTATATCTATATCTAAAATTATATCCCCCCCTCTATTTACATGAAATGGTTTGGTTCATGAAATGTTTTGGTTCATTCGCAACGCCAAAGCGAACGGCGAACGCTTTACATGAAATGGTTTGGCCCATGAAATGTTTTGGTCCATTCGCAACGCCAAAGCGAACGGCGAACGGCTTGCGAGTACAGTGACAATCCCCCCGGGGTTTTAATTAGTTTTAAAACATCGTTTAACGCCAACATAGCGCCAACATAGTTTGCCGACGGGAAATAAATGAATACGCTCTCAAATGTGCCATCCGAGGCAGAGTGTGTTCGCCACGTTCGGCACACGCGATAGCTCGCTGCTCTCTGATTGGTTGAATCGTTTTTTGGACATAGCTCGGTAAGTAATTGTCCGATTAATATGAAACCTTGAAAAGGCACATCCTCGGGTCCCCAGCAATATACCTGGCAAGTTTAAAGTATATCGGACCCGTGGTTGTCGAGAAACAGCGGTCACAGACAAACAAACGTACAAACGTACAAACAAACACACACAGATTACTGGAATTATAGATAGATGGGGATGTTGCCACGTGTGTACGATGTGAGTGGCATCTCCATTATGAGCCGTAGATCATATTTTAAAAAATTGTGTTCCAGTGTGCAAAACTTCCGAGTTCCATTTTTCAGTGCATTTATCGTTAATCAATTATTTACGCTCACGACTATCGTCTGCTCCGATTTGGATTGTGTTTTCAATCTTCACATTCGACTCAGTTTTAAGTGTCATAACAAACTATGAAATTTGTCCTCTGATTAGCACTGGGCTATGGCTTCTTTCATGAATCCTGGGAAGTTATCACGTAATCAGCTGTGGATTATGATAAAAATGTTATATAAAAAAGATAAAAATGGAGGTGATCAAGATGCAGACCAGCATAAGATGAGCTGCAGAGTGATCACCAAGATGCTCAACATGTGAGGACATTGCTGCGGAAAGATGCAGATCCAAAACATCGTGAAGAGAAAGAGAGACTGGATGAGAGCACAGAGTGAGACATGAATGAATCACTTTAGAAAAATAATTAATAGAGTAAATATAGGTAACCAAGACAAGTTTGCGTACTGTATACATTTGGGTACTTGTGCTTGAATATAGTCCCTGTACAGCAGAAAAACCTGCACAGAAAGACCACATGTCGATAAATACCACCTTTTCCATTACCCTTGAGCGGTCTTTCTACACAGGTTTGACTGTATAGTGTATTATGTATTTATCCAAGTGAAGCCACCTGCAAATAAAGCCACCAAAATGTACCTCTCTGCGCACATGGCCACGTGCCCACTCTATTGATACCGTTGCAAACTTATTTACATTCATCTAACAGCAGACCGGATTGCACTGAATTGTGTTTATTTTTTAATGAAACTGACCTATTGGTCTTATCTGAACATTTGGAGTTGTAATGCAATTGGGCTACATGAGTGTTTTATGTGACCCTTAAATGTGCTCATGGTTTTTAAATTTTAAAGCGGTCAGAATTCGCCGTGATATGTGCGTTGATTGGCTGTTCAACTTTGCCCATCCCCGCTTTTGGGTAAATCATGAAACTTTGAGAAAATTTTCATTACTCTTGAGAAAGGTTAGTGGATACATTTGGCTTGTCAACATGTTGTTAATGGAAACGTTGAGTAATTGTTTGTTTGTTGAATTAAAGGTTGGAGAACTTACTATGGATTTGTTCGATTATACTCCCAACCGTTTGAAAGTCTTTACTTGTGTATATACATATATATATATATATATACATATATATATATATATATATATATATATATATATATATATATATATATATATATATATATATATATATATATATATATATATATATATTTGCGGTATTTAGAATGCACACAAGTAACATCATTAAAGGTTAAAGGTTTGCCCCTCATAGTTAGTTCCACGAGCATCCCGCGCCCCATTTGGCTGTCCCTAGTCGAGTTAACACGAGGCAGAGCCTCGAAAGCCAAAGGAGGGTTGAGATCGGCCGCAGCGGTAGGGGGACGGTAAGGGTCATCAACCAATCAGGACTCGGGCGGCATGGCATGAGAGGGCGTGGCAGAGAACGTCTGGTGAGTTTGGGAAGGTTGGCGGGGCGGGGCTATATAAGCCCACGCGAAAAGCCCTCGAGAGGACTTTTACAGCGAGCGCATATCGAGAGGACTTTTACAGCGAGCGCATATCGAGAGGACTTTTACAGCGAGCGCATATCGAGAGGACTGGACTTGAGGGGGTGAGCGCATTGTGAGCACTTGTTGGAGCGCATCAAAAAGGACTTTTGGAGAGAACTTCATTGCGATAGCACTTTGAGGATTTGAGGACTCGCTCGCTTTGAGGCTTTGAACTGTGACTCGCCATATTACGTATGCGTCAGAGGGGAAGAAGAAGAGGCGTTGGCGGTACGAGTATGCGGCCACAGCCAAACGCGCCGGTGGCGAATAGCGAATATTCCAGCCACGCGAGTAAACGCGGCCATAGCCGCCAGTGATTAACCGCCAACCGCACCAGAGCCCACCCCCTACCGTTCGCCCCGTAATAACCCTGTGCGTCCAAACGGCATCCAAACGGCCATTGATTTCAGCATAAGGCTGCAACATAACAACAACACAACATGCATTTTAAAGGCCATTTTCCCTGCTAGAGCAGAGGGTTAGCCTTGCGGTCCCCATGACAATCTTCTCCATTTTGCCCTATTCCCTGCATCTCTCCTTGTTAACCCCCTTGTCCGCATTTCTTCTTCCACCATCTTTAGCCAAGTCTTTCTCGGTCTTCCCCGTCCTCTACTTCCTTCTACATTCATTTCCATCACTCTTCTCAACCAGTCACTTTCATCCTTCCTCAACACATGACCAAACCATCTCAACCTGTTCCTCTTCACAGCATCAATCACAGGCTCTATTCCCATCATCTTTCGCAATTCATCATTTGCCTTCCTCTCTCTCAACGATACTCCGCACATCCATCGAACCATTCGCATTTCCACCCTTTCCAACCTTCGTTGCTGCTCTACATTCAATACCCATGTCTCGCTCCCATAAATCATAACACTTCTCACACATGCAGCATACACATTTCCCTTCAGCTTCAACGACACTCCCCTCCTCGTCAGCACGCCACTCAGTTCCCAAAACTTCTTCCATGCACATCTCACTCTAGCAACTGTTGCCGAGTCTGATCCACCTTCTCCATTCAGCATGTCTCCTAGGTAGCAAAATGTTTTCACACCTTCCAGCTTCATGCCGTCTCCAAGATCCAACTCAACATTTCCTCCATCTGCAGCTCCCTCTGTGCACACCTTACATTTGAATGTAGCTGCCACACTGGTTAATGACCCTCTCAGACCACTACATTTTTGATGAACCCACTCAGCGCACATTGTACATTGAATAGAGTTCACTCCGACACCCTTCCTACACACAGCACACAGCACAGGGCATTTCCATATATCTTTTATTTTCCATGTTCCAAGGCTGCAACATAACAAAATGTGAAAAAAGTGAAGGGGTCTGAATACTTTCAGAATGCACTGTATATAGATCCAGGTAGATTTGTATCGGTAGGTGCTTCGACTGTCCTGATCGGGAACCTCACCTGTAATAAGTTCTGTGTAGGCGGTTTGTTTGGATTAAGGTGTATATTCATCCCCATTATGAGGAATGGGACATGTTAAGTAGTTCTAGGGATTATAACTCCCCGGTATGTCGAACCACTGTGATCATCCCGGTGTCCTGTATGGCAACGCACTCTTATAGATTAGCTAGGCCCATTAGCATACACATTAATAAATACACCCCTCTCACAATGACTGACCAGAACAACAAACAGCAAGTGACACTTGGGCTGACAACACCGGCAGGGCAGCCAACATCGAACAGGCAGGCTGAGAGACACACCCAGGATGGCTCGTGACTGACCGGGAGGAGGGGCGAGCAACAAACAGGCCACCGATTGGCAGAGTAGGGAAGGACGTGTGAATAGTCGGGGAAGGGACAGAAAGCTTCCCCGTGATTGGGCGTAAGGAAGGTGAAGGACGTGCCACACTGATTGGCCACCGACCAATGACGCCATGGCCAATCAGTGCGGAAGGCACAAAACCACTACCAGGAAGCTACGCACTGGTTGGTGGAGAACAGAAGGACGTGAGGAAGGCGCGAAAGGGCAGAAGGAAACGACGGACTGATTGGGAGAGAGAGAGAGCTGATGTCACAAGACCATCAGTAAAACCACTCGCTGGCCGACATTTTCTCTCTTCTCGTTTTGGCTTCCTTCCTGCTTGGACCTCTTCCCTGTTTGCCTTTCGTTTCCGGTTGGAGTTTCGCTTGGTGGACGTTGGAGAGACGGTGGGGCACCGAGTGCTGTGTCTCCGGGTGCCTGCGTGCGAGTTCTGTGCTGTGTGGCATGGGATGGACCGTGCAGCGAGGCCGGTGTTCGTGCCAACGCCCGAGCGGTCCATGCCCACCGGAGCTGTGGTCGGACGATGAGCTCCGAAGCTGACGATTCCTGATGGACACTGCATCGACAGATAAGCTCGCACACACAAACACGACGTTTTATTTTATTCATTCTCCCATTTGTTGTGTAGTTTAAAGTCCATGTTTAAGAGCGCTCACTCGGGGGTTTAGTTATTACCGGCGCGTTCTTTTCCTGTCCCGATATTTATTAAATAAACCCTTGTATTATTTTCCCAAACAACTTTAATTCCGTTTTGTGTGAGTTTAATTGATTCGCAGGGTGAAGACATCGTCGGACCGTCAGGTAAGCCGGCACTCTCCCCCAATCCCCCCTGCTCGCGTATCGTCCGCCATCATTTGGAAACGCCTCATAAAGCTCGATTGCTATCCGTGGACGCTCTGTCTTAATAGAGTCATCCACAGAACAATATGTACAAGTATACTCCAAAAAAAAAAAGGGAATTCTTCGATTTGTATCTTGGATGAAAACATTTTTAACATGACCCCTATGTCTATACGATTCACATCATCCAATGCGTTTCAAATCACTGACCAAAGCATCCCAGCTATCGTTCGGATCCAGTGATGCTTCCTCGATTTTTATGAAGTTAAAGTCGCCTTGTAAAGAATGCACGTTAAAAACGCAGCTCAATGTGAAAGCCACGAATTAATTCCCTCACTCCTACAATGCTGACTCTCCAGCTATTATAATGCCATGCTACCCATGCTGCATTGACATTGGGATGGGCTGAAGAGAACCAGTTTATTTTCCCCAGTAGAAAAGATCAAGATGGCTGTTTTATATGCAACCAGTCGCGAATGTGAAATGTCGACAAAAAAGAAATAATTCCAGTATAAACACGACAGAGCATTTAACAATGCACAGCCTCTCCAGGGTAAATAGACTACAGTAGACCTTACAATGAACAATCTACATAAAAGTATATCTGCCTGTGGACTCACACACACACACACACACACACACACACACACACACACACACACACACACACACACACACAAAGATTGATCCCATTAGCCTTTCCTGTATATATGCGGGAATGGGCAACGCTAACCGGCATTCAGTACATATGAAGTGGACCTTTACTCTGTGTTAAAGGAAGGCGTTAAGTGAAAGGCAAATTAAACTTCGGTGGAATGTGGGCGTAATGATCTCGTGGCCATTTCCTATGTGTCTGTATTCCTTATGTTTCTTTGAACTCTGATAATTTATCTCATGACAGTCCTACAAATGCTCGAAATGCCTTACTTGAAATGCTCTCCCATCGTAACGGGTTCCAGAAAAGCAGAAAAAGTTAAAATGTTGCCTCCAGGCATTTCACTGAAATGCAATAAAGCTCAAAATTTGATAGAGCCATTTCCTTGGGTGCCGAGATTCTACTAAGCAGGACCTAAATGAGGTCCCTCGACACAGTTGCAAACCTGATAATCGAGCTTGGCAATTCATCAGCAACGGTGATGCAACCTGTGGAAGAGACGCACGTTTGTGATGCGAGGGAATAAGAAGCACCTTTATTTGCCACCACTCCAAATTAATCGTTGCAATTTGCTTGGTACTGTCAGTGAAATTTGCAGGTTTGCTCAGAGGGCAAATCCACAGGAAATTTGTGCCTGTGAAAACTGCCAATAGGGATGTGCTTCAAATGCTAACAGGCTCACTGAGACAGTACCTGTCGAGCACGTTTCCCAGAACATCCTCACATTTTTGCATATCTGTTTCTCGCCAAAACGAAAAAAAAAAAATTGCATTAGCTGTCCACACTTTGAAATGTAAAAAGATTCCCTCATAATCTCCAGTCCTTGCTCTGGGGAAAATGGAGAAACCACGTAGAGGTCGTGTGTAACAGACAAGCTGTGCGAATGCGATAAAGATGTGCAATTCAAACGTGTTGCTGGAGAATAGTGTTTCGAGGGAGTGTAGGAGGATGTGGCATCTGCGTCTTGGCATGGCATCTGAAAGGCTCAAGTTCAAAATCAAAACAGGCCATCGACAAAACAAATTCACGCAGCTATAATCTACTGCGGTCCCACTGTATTGGTATCATTAAAGGGGACATGAAGCATCTTGATGGCGGGACAGCTCCGTGGGCAATTCAAAATTAGCCCCTGATGGGTCATACATACAACTTTCAAAAACCGCAGGAGTAGCTGATGGTGCTGCATGGAGAAGCACACCATCCTTCGAAAGGATGTGCGGGGTGAGATTGTGTCAACATAAAAGGTTTAGTTGTCTCTTTCAGAAGAGATGGCCTTTGAGCCAGTGCCATATCCATATAGACCATTCCAGTAGGCAAAACGGTACAAGGATGATTGAAGTAAATGTTATTTGTGTAGTTTGCCCTCCGTTTCTGAAGAAGGCCGCTGCATGAAACTTGCAAGCACGGTCAATTTGTTTAGTGCATAAACTGCAAATGTGATGTTGAAGTTATGCGTTAAGTGCAACGTAATAAGAAATATAATAAATTAAGTTTAAAGCATTAAATAACTACCCTGACAAAAAATGTCCAATTATATATTATGAGATGTAATGGTAATCTTCAGCAAGTGATACAATATGGATAGAAAAAGAAAAAATGTGTCAAAAGGCCTCTTCATGTTTTTTCCACTCCCTTCGATATCCTTGAAAATGCAAAAGTAAAAATCATGCATCTATTTACGAGCGAGAAGCGAAAGCTGAACCTCCTGCCCTTTCTCTACCAAGGCTCCACTTCAGGGTCAGGTCTATATACGACAAGGTGGGGAGGTGATCCGGCTGACCTCAGAAACATTGACCCTGCCCTCGGGGAAGTTACAGGCACCCGGGCTGTCACTGCATTCGTGTTGAAACTTACACCAGCTGCAAAGTGCTGTACTCCGCACACATTCGAGGCAGCTGCAGCAGCACCATAAAAACAGGGAAAAGGGTGATGGATGTGGGGGGCATGAGGGGTGTGGGTAAACACGAGAGAAGGGTTGGGAGAGACAGAAATTCATACTTATTGACAGATGCATATATATAGTACAATGAATGAATAAAAACAGATTGAAAGCAATTTCGACTGGCAAAGTAACGCTTATATTGATGGATATGCAGACAAGTAACTGTAATAATAATAATAAATGAAAAAGAGATCAAAGGCTTCCCACAACATGCCTCTGGTGGGCATATATTTTAGCCACAGCACAATATCACCTCTACGATGCCACCATCATCTATCAGCTACTCCCGTTACAAAAGACAGCTTTGCCTAAAAATCAAACTTTTTCCCGCTGTGCCTCTGATGCATGGGCGCAATACTCGCATTACCTTTGAACTCTCACAAGAAGGCATGCACTTGGATCACTTTATCACGCGCCCCCGTTTACTTCACAAAAGTGTGGCCTTCCACCATGCTTTTTTCCAGCCGGGCCTTCATTGTGATAAATTCTCAAACTCCTTGCTTTGTGCTTCCAAAAATCAGGACTTTGCTTTCGAAAACAGTTTAAGGCAGAATTGCTGTAGATTCAGTCCACGGATAGGCCCTGCTGCCCACAGGACGTCAGTCCTGCCTGTGAGATGTTTGTATTTATCTGCAGATGCCTGGTGCTTCCTACTTGTTGTTCATTGTGCCTCTCTAAGGTCATGGCGCTTGCACGTGGTATGTGCCGTACGCATGTGGTTTGTGTCTGCGTATGGTTTGTGCTGCTCATGGAAGGTTTACCATCTGGTTGTAGATTAACGTTGCCTGAATGAGCGATCTCGGCTGTGGATAGCTTTTGCTTCCTGGGGTGGTGACTGTTGCCATAATGGGGTCAGTGCTATTTGCAACCGATTTGCTCGAGTTTATGGTTTCTTCATTGCTCATTATTATTTCCGGTTACGTGCGATAAAATTTTTGTCGATACTTTTTTTTTTGGTATATTTACATTTGGTAACATACGTCAAACATACAAATGATAATTAAGTCAGCAAAATCAAGCAGAATGGGAAAATGGTTGTAAATTATCCCCGTGAACCTCACTAATTATACCCCGACAACCCACCAATTATAACCCCTTCATCTACAGCCTTCAAACACGAAAAAGCTTTTATAGTGACCGGTCAAATCTTCTGGCCTTTCAATTGAGGGTTCGCGTCTCCCTCTGCTTTCTCTATAGTAAAACGTTTTACGCACCGCAAATGGCATTGTGTTCGTTAATGCAATATATAATGCGTCATGAGGTTTTCTGTGGAGGATCATCGCTTTTACTTCGGGAATAAATATTTAACCTGTTTTGTTTCCCACTGGAAAACAGTTTGTCTTGTGCATGTGAACACCTCGAAAGCGAAAGGGCACAATAATGTCATCCTGGTCTGATATAACATAATTTCCCGACATTGCAAGATGATGTCATTATGGGTTTAATGCTTTTGGTCAAAAGATATGCCAAGCCGTTGGGCCACACCGAAGGGTCGGGCAGTTGGGAGGATGAAAACCCAACTAATCCTTGCACCTTAAAAATAATGCATTTTGCCAATGGGCATTTAAACTTCCTTTGGGGATTTTATTCCATACTTCTTTAATTATTTTAACTCCTTGCAGCTGCAGCAAATTCCATTCGGCATACATAATGAGTGTTGCTTACGAGTGATGCGTGCTGCAGTTGTAGAAGGTGATATTGACGGTGGCAAAGTTTTTGCCCGTTTCACGAGACGTCAGCGTCAGACTCACCACGCGCTGCCGAACTGCACAGAGAAAGATGGAAACCATCAGGTTTCAGAAGAGAATTAACAGCAAACTGAAGAGGAAGGGAAATCAATGAACGAAAAAGAAAAGTTCATTCAACACCTCATTTTACCAAAACTGTTTTTCCCAAAGGGAATGTATAAAGTCAATGTCATGAAAAAGTAACAGAAATCTGGCTATGCCCTATCCCTTTGAATAACGTTGTAGTCTGTGGGCTTATGTAAAAAAAAAAAGCAAAATTCTGGGTAGATTCTTGGCATTCATGTTTAAACACATCTAGAAACATCACTGATTAAGAAGAAAACGGGTGCCAGTTTTTCCATTAACATTTAGGGCCTCCATTTTTAATTTCAAAATGGCCGCCCTTTTTTTTAGCCGATCTGTATGATTTTTTGGTATTCAACATTATTTTAAACATGTATTTGAAATGTGTGTGGCATTTTATTTGTTTTACTAATTTGGTCTTTCATTAAGCAAACTTGTTTTTTCATTTGGTGAATGGCATCGAGAAGATGCTCATGCAGAGGAAACGATGTGGTCTGTACCGAACTTTGCAAATGTGGTGGGAAAGGCGACATATGTACGAACATCACACCACCAATGATTGGCGAAGATCAAGAAGATGATTGAAACAATGACAATTAGGAACATTTAATCCGTAACGTTCACACTCCTGATTCATACATGTTGTACCTTTAAAAAAAATTATCCATCTTCAAGTTCAATAACCACCCAAATAAATTTATATTGAATTACATGTTCTACATTATTTCTATTAAATGTTTTGGAGGATTGGTGAAGAGTGTTCGAATCATAAATATGTTGTTATTATTGTAATCCTCATATGCCAAAACATATGGTTAGTCACCAAAAACATCTTCCTATGTCCATTGGTTCAAAAGTTATGGCATTTTATGTTAAAAAGTCTGAAATTTGGTGGCCATCTTTGATTTTTGCTAATTTGGAGTATTTCTAGTGCTCTGATTTTGTTTCCAATGAATTGTTGACCCCTATATATGAGTTTAGATAAAATGGAATAAATATTGTATGACATTTGAATGAATAGTATAGTTAATTGGCAAATATTTTTTAAGAAATTGAGTTTCGGTGGCGGCCATTTTGAAATTCAAAATGGAGGCCCTAAATCTTAATGGAAAAACTGGCACCCTTTTTTTCTTAATCTGTGAAGTTTCTAGATGTGTTTAGACATGAGTGACAAGAATCTACCCAAAAAAATGACAAACCTGGAAAATGTTACATAAGCCTATAGTATAGACTATTGACAGTTATACAAATAAACAGGATAGCCCCGCGCTATGTCCTGCTCACTTGTACCATTTTCACCACCCAGCAATTTCAATCTGAAAGTATCTGAAAAATGATGCAATAACCCAAAGATGCAATCTGTAAAGGAAGCTTGCTGTTTTGCCTTCCAACACTTTTATCCAATGAATTAGGTTTCATTCATACCAATTAATGAAATCATGGAATACCTGCAAGTATCAGGAAAAGGTAAAATGCATTGCACTACTACCACATTCTGCTTTTTGGCAGTGTTCCCTTGTTTGAGCATGGCAACGGTTATTATTGCGATCCGAGATATGATTTTAAAAAGCATCTTAATGGCTGAACTATTACTCCACAGAATGGTGCAGAGGTAGGCAATTACCTTGAGGTGTCGAGCCTGAGTTCACTTCTCGACCGGACTATAAGCTGTCGGTTTAGTGTTTCACAGGCAGAGCATTACACTAAAAGGTGTGCCTTTCCTCAAATTGACCTTCAACTGAATGTCCCATCTGCTAACTATAGATGGACTTTAAAATATCCCGTGGTGCATTTCAATGAAGAGTAGTCGAGTTATCGCTGGTCCCCTGTCCAAATTTACGATTCCTGCCTGAATCGGCTCCAGTCGAATGTCAAACCTGGCCAGTGCTGGCAGGATAACCAAAAGGTATGCACACTAATCTCTAAGCTATCTAGCCTGGGTTGGAATCTCGGCCCAGATATAAACTGTCGTCCGAGTGTATCACAGCCAAGGCAATTCATCAATGTGTGTGTGCCATCCCTTGGATGGAGTTAAACAGGGCACCACCCCCCGCCCCCCCACCGCCAGCATTGTTTGATAGATGTTAAAAATGGCACGGTGCCCTTCATCAAAAGAAGGTGAGATATTGCCATCGCCCAAGCTAAATCCCAAATTCCTGCTCTAACCTACAGGGGGCCCACAAAGAATGACGCTACCCGCAGCCATGCGCTATAAACAAATGAGGAAGAAGAAAATCTGGCCAGCTAGTTTGTAAAAAACGTGGGCCGACAAGACATGCTCTATGAGATGCCAACCCCAGATTAATTGGATAAGGTGCAACAAAAAATCAGAAGAAGAAGAAGAAAATGAAAGCGGAGGAGAAGAAGAGGAAGAATAAGAATGGTGACAATATTACTCACCATTGCTAACAGGAATTTTCTTGATCTGGTCATGTGATGGAGATAGACAGATCACACTGCTCCCACTTACACTCCCCGCCGAACCCCAAAGCCCACCGAAGGAACATGTCACACCAGGTGAGACATCTGGGGCATTTTGCAACTTCAGTCGCAGCTAGAGGGACAAGAAGACAACCAGAGAAATGGCACTTGAAACGAGATTCTGTGTCTATCTATATATATATATATATATATATACATACATACAGTGCATTCAGAAAGTATTCAGACCCCTTCACTTTTTTCACATTTTGTTGTGTTGCAGCCTTATGCTGAAATCGTTTAAATTTATTTCTTCCCTCATCAATCTACACTCAATACCCCATAATGACAAAGAGAAAACAGAATTTTAGAAAGTTTTGCAAATTTATTAAAAAGAAAAAAATTAAATATCACATTGACATAAGTATTCAGACCCTTTGCTATGACAGTTGAAATTTAGCTCAGGTACCTCCCATTTCTCTTGATCATCTTTGAGATGTTTCTACACCTTGATTGGAGTCTACCTGTGGTAAATTCAATTGATTGGACATGATTTGGAAAGGCACACACCTGTACATATAAGGTCTCACAGCTGACAATGCATATCAGAGCAAAAACCAAGCCATGAGGTCGAAGGAACTGCCTGCAGAGCTCAGAGACAGGATTGTGTCGAGGCACAGATCTGCGGAAGCCTACAAAAAAATTCTGCTGCATTGAAGGTTCCCAAGAGCACAGTGGCCTCAATAATTCTTAAATGGAAGAAGTTTGGAACAACAAGGACTCTTCCTAGAGCTGGCCGCCCGGCCAAACTGAGCAATCGGGGGAGAAGGGCCCTTGGTAAGAGAGGTGACCAAGAACTCAATGGTCACTCTGGCTGAGCTCCAGAGATCCTGTGTGGAGATGGGAGAAACTTCCAGAAGGACAACCATCACTGATCTGGGCTTTATGGCAGAGTGGCCAGACGGAAGCCTCTCTTCAGTGAAAGACACCGGAAAGCCCACAGAATCTTGTTTCTCACAGTCTGAGAGTCCTTTAGGTTCTTTTTTTCAAACTCCAAGCGGGCTTCCATGTGGCCACTCTCCTGTCCTGGAGAGAAGGATAAATATCAAATGACAGCAGTGAGAACCATGCTTGTGATCCATTTTTTAGAAGATTGCAGTGTTAGTCAGTCTGCATTATTGTTTTAAAAGTCTTTCTTCTGTGACAATAAAGACATTATTGTTTTAAATGTCTTTATACAGCTGAAAGGAGAACCCAGAGGTACGCACACTCGCCTGTAGGCTGCCTCGCCTGGTTCGAATCCCGACCCGGCTGTACGTCCCAGTTTCACAGGCAGGGTGATGCACTGATGCATCAGTGCTATGGACGTTAAACTTGGCGTCCCGTCTGACAGCATTAGTTGGTGGACGGTAAAGATCCCATTGTGTCTTTGTTGACGAGTAGGTGAAGGCACCCTGAACAAATTCCAAATTCCTGCCAAATAACTTCATCGAACGTCAGGCCGAGCCAGCTGATTCATGAAAGATTTGGCCCAAGCTTCCACTGGTCACCCCCACAAGTGTGAGTAATAGTGGCCATTAAAAGAAGAAGATTTTGTGTATCACCTTGCATCTCAAGTATCAGTCTGATCCTTGTGTGTTACTTTGCACCTTTTTGTATAAATCTTCATTGTGTTTATCCATCCTCACCATTGTGTATTAAACTGCATTTTGTCAATATTTGCATTTCGGATATCGCTCTGCATCTTGTGAAGCAGCCTGAATTCTGTTTAGTCCTCATCATTAATCTTTTCTCATGAATAAATAATAATAATCTTCATGTTTTAAAAGAGCAGCGGCTAAATCTATGCTTCTGAAATGTTGTCTGATACATCATACTCCTTTCCCGTTCTTGGCGTCTTCTTTCCTTTTGACACGTGTCATGTGCATGCACATATTTTAATCATCTTAATAAGTATGTATTTTTCATTCCGTTGCATCATCTTCGCAAAGTCTCATATATGTGTGTGGATGTGTGTATGTATATATATATATATATATATATCTATATATATATATATATATATATATATATATATATATATATATATATATATATATATATATATACTGTATATATATATATATATAAATATATGTATATATATATATATATATATATATATATATATATATATATATAGATATACAGTATATATGTATGTAAACACTTTTAACCTGCACTGACGTCCTGCGGGTATATATATATATATATACACATATATACAGTGCATTCAGAAAGTATTGAGACCCCTTCACCTTCATATTTTGGTTATCATTCATTTATTCATTCATTCTCCAGGACAGGACAATATTTAGAACTCTCCCATAACTCTACATCTACCTGTCAACTATGGCAGGAGTGACCCCACTCACCGCCCCCTTACCCTGCCCCACCTCACATATGGCCATCATGACATGTTCACTGCATGAAATTGGGATGGAGCCAGGATCAGTTTATTTCAATATGGTGGATCAGCCTTGTTTTTGTACATGGATCATGGACCTTGATCATGGATGATATTTTGGTGGATCATGGACCTTGATCACTTGTTTTTAAGGAAAGAAATATCAATGGTGCTATCAGCCAGATGATCTGTGGTTTTACCAGGAATTTAAAATCTGCATTACAGGTTTTTGCCAACGTAAACACTATGTGATGTCAATATGATTGAGTCCATTATTTCATGACTCCAAAGGTTTCAACAACACACCCATATTTTTACCTGAAGGTACAACAATGACCATAATGATCAGACAATATTTAACATAAAATCCAAAATGTCAAAAAAATGTTAACATCTATATTATAAAAGGAGCCGTGTCTGTCTGTCTGTCTGTCTGTCTGTTTGTTTGTTTGTCTGTTTGTCGTGTTATAACTTGAGAACGGATTAATGGATTTCAATAAATCCAACAACGATGGATTCGGGTAACTCCCAGGAGTGTTTGTTATCCCCCAAAAAATGCTTGTTTTTTAAATTTTTTTGATGGGTTCATGGACACGTGTGTCAAAACTGAAAATGCCAACATGTGACATTGGTTATCCCTGCATGGAGAGCAAGATCACCCAGGAATCCTTTTTTTTTTCCTTCCCCCATAAATTAGCCATCGCAGCAAAAATAGGTATTTCCATCAGCGAAGCAACGGGTCTTACAAACCATCCTAATGATGAATTAAAATTTCTTACAGCAAACAGAGATTATACTTCAACATAATCTAGTAGGCACACGCACAGATTGATGGACAAGTCTAACCAAACTGGTGATATACTGATAAAACACACACACACACACACACACACACACACATATATATATATCTGTCAGTTGATTATTTGTTTGCCATTTGCATTACAGTGTACAAGAAGGTATAAATAAATGAATGACATGTTTATCTAACCATTTATTCGGGGGGAAATTATTACGGAAAATTATTACGGGGGAAACCCTTAGCTACATTCGTTGCCGTTCTCGGACGACCGGACTTCTTTGCAGTGGCTACCGACCCTGTTGCTTCAAATTTCTCGACAATCAATCGTATGTTTCTTCCCTGGGGTGGGTTAATATCGAATTCCTGTGCCAAACGGCGTGCCGCCATCGTTGGTTGTTCATTACATTTGTAGTAATGTTTCACGGCCGCAATGCGTTGATTCATTGAAAGGTAATTCATGGTTCAATTTGGTGCAACTTCAGTAACTTTCCAAACTCTCAGCAATAACCTGCAAAAAAAAAAAAAAAAAAAATTAAGAAAATTAATAATCTGCGAGACAACTTAATAATTATTATTAACAACATGACATCCCAGAAAGAATCTGACAGCCGAATAAACAGAAATTGGGCGCTACTTTTGACTCACCCTGTATATATATATATATAAATAACCACCTGTTACACACAAAAATACTCCAGTCAATCTGTGGCCAATCTGTCAGGCATCGCTCCAGATTGAACTGAGCGCCTCATACCCCCAGGGTCCCATCGAGTGGAAGTTAGAGCAAAGCATGCGTTTTGTCAGCACAAGTGTGGAGCTTGGGGAGCTGGGAACCAATGAGATGCTTTGTCTCCTACCTAAGCGGCACAAACTGGTAGGTCCATCTGAGGCCTGTCAGCACTTGGTCTTGGCCCCTGCGGATGTTGTTCTGATCCTCACAGGTATGATAGGGCCACACACCTATTTCAGTGTGGAAAAGCATCTGTATATTTTTACAAAAGCTCAATACCCCCACACACCACATTTTCAACACACGATAACAATTTTGTGCAGCTGTGTTGTCGTGTTGCTGCTGAATGCCTCCCACTGCAAACTATTATGCATGAAGAAGACATTGTAAAATGATTTTAAAAGATACAGTCTTCCAGCTTTGTCTCAACACAACCCCCTGTAGGATAGGTCATGCTGCAATGTTATCAGTATGACAACATTATATCTTTGAAATTTTTGGCAGCTAGACCAAGGGGTGAACTTGTGTTTCTGGCTGGTAGGCAATTGTCAGACTGGAGTATATGCTCCACCCAGTAATTAACTAGTCATGTTTACGTGAGAATTTTATATCAAATATGGGCCCTATCATCTTCCCATCGCAGATCGGTCGGTGGCCTCTTTTTCTTCTACCACATCCTTTCTGATCTTGCACCCTTTGCTCTTTCCATGCTTCGTTCCACTCACACTCACTCACTCTCTCTCTCTCTCTCTTTCTCTCTCTCTCTCTCTCTCTCTCTCTCTCTCTCTCTCTCTCTCTCTCTCTCTCTCTCTCTCTCTCTCTCTCTCTCTCCACCTGCTGGCCGTTTGTATGCTGGTTGTACTGTTGTCATGGCGTTTGCTTGTGGAGGCCTGTGAGTGCTCTGTGTTGTTGCTCCCACCGATCCAAACCCCCCCGCCGTACCCCCTTCCCCTCCCCTTGAAACAGGGGCCCCTCCCTCTACTGAAGGATCTAATTGCAGCCATCTCCTGTTAACGATAGACCTCACCCCCCAGGCGACATCGTCCAATCACAGCTTGTTGCCTGCTATAACTGATCCTACCTCTCTCGCCGTGGTAGCCGATGGAAATCCCCTCCCGATGATCACGTCCTCCCCCCCCCCCCCCCCCCCCCCCGTCCTCTCCCCAAACCCTTGCAATCTCTTCCCACTAACCAGGACGAGTTTCAATTAGTCTGCCCAAAAGGAAAAAGACATCTGCAAACAACAGATGAAAACGGTCATCTCTTTAAAAAACCTACAACTGAAAACCGACAGCCCCTCCTCTCTGCCCTAGATTTGTCCCTCGTCACAGAAAATCGTTTCTCGGTATTGGAGGACATAGATGTGGATGAAACCTCGCCCTTGTCTACTGACCTAGAAACTGATATGGTTGAACCGCAAAAATTAGTACCCCCTCCTCCCCCCCCCCTCCCCTGAAGATGGCTCATTTCTGTCCCTCCCCGTCCCCTCCCTCTATGGACTATGCCCCATCCGATAACGTGGAGGGATGTGATGACGGTGAGGAGATAAATGATGAAAACCAGTGTGACACACCATCTGAGCCATCTGATATAGATGACTGTTAGTGAATGTGGTAGCCTTAAGGAAGAAGAAACCCCTCCAATCCCTCCCTCCGAGATAAAAAAGTTTCTTAAGGACACATTCCGAAAAAGGAATGTTGTTATAGAAACCTTTTTTCCGGAGCTACCTGATTTTATACATTCCGCTAGTTTGATGGTAAAACGGCCCCACGTTTTTAATTTCAATTCCTCCCAACGTCACCGTTTAAAGAAGTGGTTGCAAAAAGCTAAGAATGAACTGCTATCAAAAAATTGAGTGGTGGTCACTCCTCCTTGTAGCTGTAATGAGTTTTTCCATTTGTAGCCTGAATATTAACGGAGGATGTAGCTCTGTCCGTAAAGTTCAAGTAAGGGATTTTTTATTACAGAAGAAAGTTGACATTGCCCTCTTACAAGAGACCCATGCCAACGACTGCTGTGTCGCAGAGTGGTGTAGGCTCTTCCCCGGCCTGTCCTTTTTTAGTAACGGTGACTCCCGCAAAGGAGGTGTCACAATAATTCTTAGCCCCTCCTTTTCGCCTTCATCGCTTAAATTCGACGAAATACACAAGGGATCCCTAGCATCCCTAGAATTCCACTACTGTGGAAAATTCTATACTATTTTTAATATCTATGCCCCAAGTACGCCTGTAGCTCGGCGAGTTTTTCTTAATGACCTTGGGACACACCTAACGTCCCTCGACAGCCAAAACGCCCTAAAAAACCAAGACAATCATGTTTGTATTGGTGGAGATTTTAATTGCACCCTCCAACCCCAACTAGACAGGAACAGTGCAGAGCCCCATCCTGCCTCCACAATCCCTCTCACCAAATTTTTAAAACAAATGAATTTGACAGATATATGGCGGGTACAGCACCCATCAATCAGGCAATACACATGGTGTCGATGCATTCAGGGTAATATTGTACTTGCTCGCTTGGACAAGTTTTATATTAATCCTCCACTTGAACGCCTCGTTCTGTCATCCAAAATTTGCCCATCAGGATTCTCGGACCACAGCGCAACATTTCTCAAAATTTCTGCCCCCTGCCCGAAACACAAGAGTGCTTTTTGGAAATTTAATAACAACTTACTTGATGATAGTACCTTTAAGGACATTTTTCCAGAAATTTGGAATATTCTAGTTGCCTCCCAAGGGAATTTCTCAAACCTCAGACAATGGTGGGATAATGCCAAAACGCACATCAGACTGTTCTGCCAACAATATCGTGCGTATGGTGTTCAAGAGGAAAGAAAAACCACAACCTTACTTGAAGATGAAATCCTGGAATTACAGGAACAGCTTCAGGGAACTGCAAGTGTGAGCTACCAGGGAATGAGGCAACAAATTCATGGAAAAACGGCCTTACTGAATTCCATATCCGAAAGGCGAGCACAAAATGCTTTGTTGTGCCTGAAGATGAGGTACATACACGACCTTGATGCTCCAACCAAATTCTTCTTCAGCCTTAAAAGGGGGGCCTCTTCGTCAATGATTACACG
Organism: Myxine glutinosa; assembly: GCF_964187855.1. NCBI lineage: Eukaryota > Metazoa > Chordata > Myxini > Myxiniformes > Myxinidae > Myxine > Myxine glutinosa. Next base: position 292,540,940 of record NC_136261.1, on the reverse strand, counting down.
CTTGCTCCATGATGGGGAACTCCTTTATGAAGATGGCAGAATCAGGGAATGTGCCCGGAAACATTTTAAACAACGGTTTATGCGGCATGACATTAACCAGGATGCAATATCGGAACTTGTTTCTAACCTTCCAACATTGGCGGAGGATCAGAAGCAGCAGTTGGAGGATCCTCTTAGGTTACCTGAGCTCACCGCTGCCTTGAAGGCCTTGGAACCTGATAAAGCCCCTGGACTGGATGGGCTGACTAGCGAATTTTTCCAGTTTTTTTGGGACGCCATTGGACCTCACCTACTGCGGGTATTGAATGAATGCTTAGAGGATGGACAACTGCCGTGGAGTTGCCGGAGAGCAGTCACCACCTTAATTCCTAAGAAAGCGGACACTCAACTTATAGAGAACTGGCGTCCTATTTCTGTTTTATGTACGGATTATAAAATTTTAGCCAAAGCCTTGTCTAATCGAATGAAACCTTTTATGAATGTACTAATAGGAGAACATCAATCCTTTTGTATTCCTGGACGTACTATTTTTAATAATATCTTTCTTATCCGTGATACCATTCGGTTTTGTAACAATTTTAATATGAATGTTGGTCTGTTTTTCATTGACCAAGGAAAAGCCTTTGACTGTATTGACCACATGTACCTTTTTAGAGTTTTCGAGAATTTTGGGTTTGGACCTATTTTTATCTCGTATGTTAAACTTTTGTATTGTAATATACACAAAGAATTAAGTTAAGCACCCCCCCCCCCGTTTTTTTACAACCTCGCACATTACAAGTTTGTTGACGTCAAAACAGTGTAATATACCCATGATATTGCTATATTTTCTGGAGAAGTGATATTATGGTCACATAAAAACATAACAATCATGCCGTTTTCAATATTATATTCTGAATAATTTAAGGTGAAATTTTTTGGGAATTTTAGGCATATTTTCACCTCAATTTAAGTATGGAGCTATAGGTCCATCACGGACAGTGTGGATGACGTTTATGTTTTCTAACGTACAGTCATTGTTCTGAGAAGACCTCTAGCGATCTTTGCGTCAATAACGTGTGTAGGACCCACGTGATCGGATCACTGACTCAACCCTACGTCTCATAGACCCTGAAAGCCGTCGTATGCGTTGCTGTGGCAGGTTGAACCCCCTCGAGCACGTTTGGGACATGTTGGGACGACAAATCGCGAAGATGGTCCCTCCAATAGCCAATCTGGATGAATTGGAACGTGCATTACATCGGGAATGGAACAACCTGCCACAGCAACGCATACGACGGCTTACAGGGTCTATGAGACGTAGGGTTGAGTCAGTGATCCGATCACGTGGGTCCTACACACGTTATTGACGCAAAGATCGCTAGAGGTCTTCTCAGAACAATGACTGTACGTTAGAAACCATAAACGTCATCCACACTGTCCGTGATGGACCTATAGCTCCATACTTAAATTGAGGTGAAAATATGCCTAAAATTCCCAAAAAATTTCACCTTAAATTATTCAGAATATAATATTGAAAACGGCATGATTGTTATGTTTTTATGTGACCATAATATCACTTCTCCAGAAAATATAGCAATATCATGGGTATATTACACTGTTTTGACGTCAACAAACTTGTAATGTGCGAGGTTGTAAAAAAACGGGGGGGGGTGCTTAACTTAATTCTTTGTGTATATTGTCGCGACCCCGCCTGGTAAATGTATCCCAGCACGGAATACGGACGTAAATGTCCGGGCTTCAAGTAATCCACGGAGTGGACAAAAGAGACGTAATCAACACAATTGTGTTTTAATCGGCCTTCTAGGGGTAAGGCACGATGCTTTATTGGCTCGATCACAAAAACCATGAAAGGTAACAAATGGAATAGGCTGCACGAGCCTGCAGGAACGGTCGGCCACAGACGCTCCCACGAGACGCAGGTAAGATCCTCGCGGCTCCAATCGACGAGCTCCGGAACTCCAAGGATACCAGGATGGAATACCACACAAGGCCGCCAGGAACGGTCGGCCAGGAGCTCCAACACGAAGCAGGCAATATCGGACTCACAGTTCCAATCTACGATCTCCGGGAATCACTCGTTCTCTTCCGGAATCACTCACTCGTACAATCCATAACTATAAACGATCAGCACAACTCGCTGTCGTGAGGCGTAACGAAAGTCCCCTCGCCTCGAGGCCTCGAACCTCCGAGCTGCGTCCGTATCATCAGATGGCGGCCGCGCTCTCTGACCCTCCACCAATCACGTCCCGACTCGCCTCCCAATCGCGTGAGGCTCCAAGGAGGTTACGTCAGTGGTGGGCGGGGCACTCATTTGGGTGAGAACAAAGGTGGTTTCACCGGGGGGTTTCTCACAGTCCTCCCCCCCTAAGTAAAAACCCCGTCGAATAGACGGCGTTTTTAAAACCAGTATTTGTAGTAGGTGCAAATCACATGGCAAGATGATGGCGGGAATTGCTAACAGGCAATTAACGCAATTAACAATTACTAACACTTGTTAACAACAATAACGAAACAACGCAACAATACAACGCAACGCAATGGCGCAACACAATAACGCACTTATTAACGCAACAGGCAATTAACAGGCGTTAACAGGGTAAACAATGAACCAGTTTTTTTTTTTTTTTTTCACACACAATATTAAACACCATACACCCCATTAACATCTACCCCACAAGAGTTACACTTCACCCAAAGCACAATAGAGAAACAAGGGAGCCAAACTCAAGGTGGGGAAACCTTTACAGGAGGGAAACGGACCGAGACCTAGAGCGGCGGGTTCTCCTCCGGTGTCGAGAACGACAGTCATATGCGTAATGACCCCTTTCACCGCACTGGTAACAGCGATCTTTCGGGTCGAACGGCCTGCGGACCAAAGGGCGTCTGAAACGAGGCCGCCGCGACATGCCATTCGACATCTCGACGCACACCCGCGATCCGCAAATTAACCTTCCATCAAGGCCTCTGACCGAATCTTCAGCATCTCGTGGATCTTCAAACTCAACGACCGCGAATCCAGGTGGGTTCCGAGCAACCCATACGTTGCGGAGTGGTCCGTAATGCCCTAAGACCCTCCCTAGCTCGGCTCTCGCTGCTCCATTGCCCAGGGTTCCCACATATACCTTAGCATTAGCGTTCCTGCTGAATCGCGACAGGGCGGGAGCGGTCCCTGAGGAGCACGGCACCTGAGGTTGGCTTGACGGGAGGCTCGGGTGGACTTCAGCTGACGCAACGTCACCGTCGGAAACTGGAGTCGAGGCGCTAGGCTCCTCGGGCCAGAGTGAAGATATGTCTGACTCCGCCACTCTCTCCGCCTGTTTACTCTGGGCTCTAGGGACCCCCCCACAGGTCAGAGTCAATGACTCCTCCCTGGTTATGGCATCATTGCCAATCAGCAAGGAGACCCCGGGTATAGGGTAGTAGGGTACTACCACACAGGTCACTGGACCCTTAAAAATGTCACTCCGGACCTCGAGGAGGGCAAGGGGGTACCGGCCAAGAACCCGGTCAATGCCCCGAAGGAGGGTATACTCGCCGGTATAACGCATCTGAGAGGCCGGAACTACCCCCACCCGGAGAACACACCGTGTCGCCCCAGTATCCCGAAGGTATTTGGTCTCAAACTTCAGCATCGAATCGGGGCCACCCACTAAGGCTGTCCCTGAATACTCCTGATGCAGTGGATGAATGGAATTAGCCCCGGTGGCAGTGACCTCGGTCACCGATGCCACCGTCGTGTGCGAGGGCCCGGCGGATGAGTTCCACTGATCTCCCTCCGACTTAACAGGAAGGTTGCCTCGGTAGGCCGGACTGGCGGGATTAGAGAAACATCGGTTTTCACCGTGCCCCACGCGTTTGCAGAAATCGCACCAGGGCCCTGCCCTGGTCTGCGGCTCGCGAGCGCCCCCAGTGGAGGTCATCGGAGAACCCTTCCCCTCGATCCAGCCGCCGCGCAGACGGGGGGCGGTCTTGATCGCAGACTCCTCCGTCTTACGAAGCGACTGCGTGACTTGCAGCATTTTGCACGCCAAAACATGTTTATCAATAAGGTTGACGCAGTCTGCCAAGGAAACAGTGTCTTTGTCGACAAGAAACAATGCTAAGTCAGGCGGAAGCTGTTGATCGATACGGTAACGCACCAGGAGGTCCGCAACCGCTTGAGGTAACTCAACCTTGCTCCCCTTGAACCATCTCTGCAGCTGTTCCAACAAGGCCCGCGAATGTTCCTCATAGGTTTGACTGGACTCACGAGTCCAGCTGAAAAAATTTCTCCTATAAATACATGCGGACACCGCATAGGCATTCAAAATCTCGGCCTTCAATGCCCTGTATTTGTTTGCGTCCTCGGTTGCCATCCTCGCATATACCTCCCTCGCCTTCTCAGATAGATGGCTCACAAGATGGCCGACCCACAAGCTCTCATCAATGCCACCGGCAGCCAACAACTTCTCCGCCATCTCCAGATACGCTTCTGGCTTCGTGTCTCCCGTCCAGTCCGGCAAACGAACATGAACAGTTTCCGGGACTCTTGCAGCAGACCCCTCTGCCCGCAGTCGTTCAGTCAACATTCGCAACTCATGCTCTCTGACGCGTTCAGCTTCTGCTGCCGCATGCTCTCTCGCTGCTGCCGCACGCTCTCCCTCTGCTGCTGCCGCACGCTCTCTCTCTGCTGCTGCACGCTCTCCCTCTGCTGCTGCCGCACGCTCTCTCTCTCTCTCACGCTCTCTCTCTGCTGCCGCATGCTCTCTCTCTGCTGCCGCATGCTCTCTCTCTGCTGCCGCAGCACGCTCTGCCTCTGCCCTGTCATTCTCCCTGTTATACATGTCAAGTTGTTGAACCGGAGTCAGCCCGGTCCAGAAGGGCGAACGCATGCATTTGGTCATGATGGGATCGCCTCCTAACATCTCGGGTTGAGTGACCGGGTCAAGGCTGCTTGCGTCGCTCACCTCGCCACCCACGTGACTGTCAACATGATCAGGTTGAACTCTCACTTCCCTGGTCGACATAGCTTGGCTACGAGTTATCATACGACCAGGCACAAAACACAACCTCAAACACAACGCTCAAACACAACGCTCTGTTGGGGAAATACGACACAACTACGCAATATCACCCGCACATCAAATTGCCAATGAGAAAAATACCACGTACAAATACTCACGTTTTTTTTTTTTTTTTTTTCGGTTGTTTGGAGGGATCCGAGGCTATTCGCTTATTCTTTGTCGGTTGTTTGGAGGGATCCGAGGCTATTCACTTCTCTGCCCAAGACAGCGTCCTACGGCGAGAAAGTTCCTCCCAGACGGCGTCCGCTGGTGAGAAGGCGATGAACAGATGCCAGAAGATGTCGTCCACTGCAGAATTCCCGTCTCAATCGAATGGCTCTTACTTGAATGATCCTAGGACGAGCAACCCATTTGTCGCGACCCCGCCTGGTAAATGTATCCCAGCACGGAATACGGACGTAAATGTCCGGGCTTCAAGTAATCCACGGAGTGGACAAAAGAGACGTAATCAACACAATTGTGTTTTAATCGGCCTTCTAGGGGTAAGGCACGATGCTTTATTGGCTCGATCACAAAAACCATGAAAGGTAACAAATGGAATAGGCTGCACGAGCCTGCAGGAACGGTCGGCCACAGACGCTCCCACGAGACGCAGGTAAGATCCTCGCGGCTCCAATCGACGAGCTCCGGAACTCCAAGGATACCAGGATGGAATACCACACAAGGCCGCCAGGAACGGTCGGCCAGGAGCTCCAACACGAAGCAGGCAATATCGGACTCACAGTTCCAATCTACGATCTCCGGGAATCACTCGTTCTCTTCCGGAATCACTCACTCGTACAATCCATAACTATAAACGATCAGCACAACTCGCTGTCGTGAGGCGTAACGAAAGTCCCCTCGCCTCGAGGCCTCGAACCTCCGAGCTGCGTCCGTATCATCAGATGGCGGCCGCGCTCTCTGACCCTCCACCAATCACGTCCCGACTCGCCTCCCAATCGCGTGAGGCTCCAAGGAGGTTACGTCAGTGGTGGGCGGGGCACTCATTTGGGTGAGAACAAAGGTGGTTTCACCGGGGGGTTTCTCACAATATATCCAGTGTTCTTAAAATTAATCAAGTATTGTGCAGCCCCATTGCTGTACAACGGGGAGTACGGCAAGGTTGCCCGCTATCTGGACTTTTATACTCTCTTGCCATCGAACCTCTTCTGCTCCAATTACGTACGCACATTTCTGGCTTCACTGGATCAATTCTTACCACACCGCTAAAAGTCTCTACCTATGCAGATGATGTCTGTATTTATATAAAAAATAGTGCTGACGTCACTGCAGTGGCTCAGGCACTAAAGACATATTGTCAGGCTTGTTCAGGCCAGGTAAACTGGAAGAAGAGTGAAGCCCTTTCGATAGGACCTGGAGATTGCCCGCCAATTGTCCTACCAGGAGGAGTGAACTGGCAGAAAAGTGGCATTAAATACCTCGGTATTTTCCTAGGAGACAACACCTTTGAGCAGCAGAACTGGGTGGGATTACCGGACAAGGTAATGGCAAAACTGGCCCGCTGGAAAGGACTTCTTTCTCAACTTTCGTACCGCGGAAGAACTCTCGTCATTAACAATCTTGTCGCCTCTATGCTATGGCATAAGATGATATGCCTACAACCGCCCGGGAGCCTTCTTATTACACTGCAAAAGAGCATTGTCGACTTTTTCTGGAGCGGGAAACACTGGCTCCAACCCCCCGTGGCATACTTACCACTCACTGAAGGTGGCCAAGGTCTTATTGATATCCGCAGCCGGATTATGGTCTTCCGGCTTCATATCGTGCGCCAACTTGTATATGGAGATGAAGCCCTACTCTGGAGGCCTCTGTCTAACTGCATATTGCAGCTTACATGCAAGCTGGGTTACGACCGAGAACTTTTCTTGATGAACCCTCATCAAATCGATTCATCCTTGCTGCCCACCTTTTACCAAGGGGTGATGAACGCCTGGCAAGCCCTGTCCTTTTCCCGTGAAATGGCAACATACAACATGGAAATGTTGTTGAATGAGCCCCTATGCTACAACCCCTTCCTGGAAAACAGCTTGAATAATAGGGGACTCGTTCAACGTTTTGTTGATGCCAAGCTGCTGCGAGTGAAAGACCGCATGACAGAGTCTGGGAGCTGCTGGCTGAGTGCTGCCGCTGTGGCACAAAAAACCGGAATAAAAACTGTCAGGATCATCTCTCGGTTCCTTCAAGGGATATCCACAACGTATCGTAATACCTGCGAGGAACTTGGCCCTCCCCCCGAGGAAACAGCGGGTGACTTCCCCAAACTCCTAGTCTTCAGCCCGCCACTTAATCTGTCCCCTGGCCTGAACAGCCCTGATGATACTGCATTATCCCTTCCCGCCTTTCCAAAGAAAACTTTGTACAACGCGTACGTTAAAATTTTATACGCAAAAACATTTTCTGAGCACCCGAGGCTTCGATGGCGGGATGTTTTACCCCCAATACCCCCCAATTGCCCCAATTGGCGAAGTTTTTATCTCTTGCCTACTCCAAAGTATGTTGGAGATATTCAATGGAAACTTGTACACTGGATTTTACCTTATAATGTTTTACTGAACCGGTTTTCTACTGCCAACTCTAATCTATGCCCTTTCTGTGCATCCATTGAAACCCTACCGCATATATACCTGGAGTGTGAACGATTGCAACCTCTTTTTACATTCCTTCAGGAACACTTTGTGAAGCTTGGTTCCCTCTTCAATCACAATGTTTTTATTTATGGTGTTTTAGGACCGTCTTCCCTTAGAAATGTGGTTTTAATGAATTTTTTAATTGGTCAGGCCAAGTTTGCAATTTACAAATCCAGGAAGAAAAAAATGGGAAACGCTTCTGACTCGTCATATGATGTACTGCTCACCTTTAAGGCTCTTGTAAATGCAAGACTAAAGCTAGAGTACCGGTTTTTTAAAATGAACAAGAATTTAACATGTTTTAAAGAAAAGTGGGTTTTTAATGATGTCATATGCACACTTGATGATGATGATTTGAAAATAACTTTTCCTTGAGACCATTTTATTGTGTTTTGTTTCCTTGTGACTGAACATAACTGATTTTTTGTACTCTTGTAATAAAAGGAAGAAACAGTCAGTCTCTCTCTCTCTCTCTCTCCCTCTCCCTCTCCCTCTCCCTCTCCCTCTTCCTCTACCCCTCCCTTCCCAGGTTTCTGCAGGGTGCACCATCAACCACATTCTGGTGAAACTCCCAAAACCCAGAATCACAGCTTCATCTTCTTTGTTTGTATGTGACACAATGCTGCAGGGTAGCATCGGCTGAGAGTATGGCTGTGCCACGAATGTAATGCCCTCTGCTGGTTAGGGCAGCAATTTGGAATTTGGCCATGGTGCCGGTGATGGCTCGCCTACTCTTCATGAAGGACACCATGGGATCTTTAACATCCACCAACAAATGTGAGCAAATCTGACGCCCATTTAATGTCCATCCGGGGGACAGCACACACAATGAAACACCAGGTTGTCGGTTTAAAACTGGGTCTGGATTCAAACCCAGGATAGACAGCTCACAGGTGAGTGCGCTTATAACTCTAGGCCATCCTAACAGACCTGGTCTACATATTACGTCCAAGCAACTTTTTTAATGTCAGTAGGTGAGGGCGAGACTACCGGAAGTAAGCGGGAACACGTGCCCTTTTGTGGTTTGTTTTCAACGTATCCAATCACGTGACTTTTGTCGCGAAGGGTGCACTAACCGGAAGTTACGTAGTTCCGCGGGCGCCTGTTTCAATGGTTGACAACGTTTTGTCGAAACATTAAAACCAAATCACAATCCGGTACAAAAGAAATATGTTTCATTCTGTGAAAGCTTCGGCATTACTATTTCCTTGTAAATACTAACTGCAAAAAGCAGTTCAGAAAATAACCAGAAATAATTTAAATGATATTTGTGAATCGAAGAAAACGAAGTACTGTATAAAAAGATCCCAGAGACTTTTTTCTAACCACGTGTCGTATATAAAAGTAACCCGGATATCATGATGCCCTGAGGCGACGTAGGTTCACAACCTGCTGTTGAGATGACGAGACAGAGAGGGCTGTGGGTGAGGCTTGTAGCTTCACACAACGGCCAGGTGCGTCCGAGAAGCGGCCTGGCTCGCCAGCCAATGGGCACTCATCTCTGCGGCAACATCTGAAGGGATTTGAAAGATGAGTGAGGAAACGTGGTTGGGGTTGACTCTTAACTTCAAGTGAAAATTCAAAGTTACTGAGTCCACCTTCAGAGCAGCAATAAATCATAATTGTTGCAAGAAGTGTCCGCATACTGCAGCTTACGGAACACCTTCATTCTAACAGTTACTGCTTCTTTGAAAAACGTTAATGTGTGGGATGTGCAACAAATTCGAAAAGGAGAAAATATCTCTCAACGTTGGTAAGTACTTTTTTGATCTTTGCTTTTTGACAGTTCACAAGCTCACAACTGCATTCCGATGACAGCAAAGGATTCGGTTTATTCGATACTAAGGGCCATCTAAAAGACGTTGTGCTTTTGTGTTCTGTGCAAATGGAAATCTGGAATCGCGTGAAGAAGGAGGCAGACAGTTAGTTACAAACACCTGTCGAGTCGCGTCACAGATGCAATGGTGCAAAAAAAAAAAAAATTCGCTCCTTTATGTCACCATTTACGAGGTATCACGGAATCCTTGTTTTTAACAAAGCCTTTCATTGTTATGCTCGTGTAGAAACATGGTTTTCAATTGCCGAGCTCCATTCTGGAGTGCAGGATGGGAATTAAGCACGATGGTCTCGACGATTGAGAGTGTCTGACCTCAATTCATTATGAATGAGGCGTGGAGTGGATTCGACCCGAATCGCCCGACTCGAACCCTGTCATTTGTCAGGCGAACCCCTACCCTTTGTAAGGGCATCAATAATTCATCGGCAACATTTGCCGAAGAGCCACTGGAAATTTTTTTTTGATTCGTCCTCCGTGTGTGGTCCTCCTCGACAATTGCACGAGCAGAGACAGAGAAATGGATTGATAAAAACAGACAATTTTGACATGAAGAACGCGGATTTGAAGGAATAAGCTACGAGTGTAATTTAATTTCTTCACAGCCATCATTGTTCCTGTGGGATGTCGGTAATACCAGTGGCTTTGGGAGGGGGAGGGGAGAAGGGAGTTGGAGTGCTGCTTATTACAATTCACGGGATGAAACCATCTCAATGTTGCTTTAGGTAAGGATCGACACCACAATCCTACTGGCATCGTGCTCATTTCTGCGAGACATGAATGGAAGGTCACAACCCTGGACAATTACGTTCAACCCTAAGTTAAAGTGAACAACTGAATTCACGTAATTAGGATTCTTTTGCCTCTAAAACTAATGACGTGTTCTCCAACACAGGTGAAAATTCACATGGTATAATCAAGGGCATTGGAACATGGGTGCATTGTATCGAGATGCTCAGGACATGACAGCATATCCGTTAAAAGCCTTGACTGAAACTACTCCCCTACTAGCTGCACCTTAATTACGGTAGAGGTTAATTATGTAGGAGTGCTTTGTAATACTAGGGTGATATATGAGAAAATTGGAGCTGCACCTTCAAAATGATCCCCGTTACTAAAACCTAGGACAATTAAATGGCATTTTTCTGCAATGTTAAATCGATGAGAAATTAGCTTTTATGTCTTCGGTGATCCGGAAAATCTCCCAGAAAATGTTTTGTTTACATCAAGTGAGGTTTGTCCCATTGTTTGTCCAAGTCTGCCTCCATCTTGGCCTCCAACTCTGCTGTTGGTCCTATTGCATCCTGATCCGTTCAGTGTACTAATACTAGCTCTTATACGACCCTCGACTATGGATACAATATATATATATATATATATATATAAAAATAGGTTTATGATGGCTTGTAGGAATGGACGGAAATGCATGGGATTGGAATGATACGGATTCTGGCCTAAGTCGTACACAGCTGTGGCAGAAAATCCAGGGTCGATGATGCTTAGCCTAAGTTCCAGGATTGATGTTTGATGCTTAACTACTAAAACGACACAAAGATGCTATGCATCTTTACACCTAATGACACAGTGATTTTCAAGGTGAGTGGCCAACAAAATACCCACCTGGCATGCAGCACACACCAGCCACAGTGTGGATCTCCAGCACCAATGCAAGTCGAGCAGCTGTCAAATTGCCTACATCGCTCTACGGGTATTCGTACCACCTGAGATAAAATACAAAAAAGAAGGATATGATGAAGGAAGATACATGAAGAGGTAGATAAATATGGTTATAGATAATGAGTAATCCAATTCCACAAACAATGTAGAACAGGACATGGATCTTCCATGTACAGCTTTAGACTTCCTTTTTTTTTTTTTTAACTCAACTGGACTACCGTCCAGTTGAGTTCATCACATACTGAATCCTCCGGCGTCTGTCGTCTGTCGTCATCGTCTGTCGTCCGCTAACTTTTCGACGTTAACACTCCAGCGTCCACAAATATCAACCGATTCTGATCAAACTTGACATGCACCATCCTTACCCCAAGGAGCAGGTTGGTATTACATTTCAGCCCGATCCGTTGAAAAATGGCAGACTTAGGCGACCATTTTGTTTTTGGTCATGAAAACGACGTTAACACTCTAGCGTCCACAAATATTAACAGATTTTGATCAAACTTAGAATGTTTAACCATGACCACACAAGGTAGGTTGCTATTGTATTCCAACCCGATCCGTCACAAAATGGCCGCCATAGGCCGCCATATTATTTTCAGCTCCGAAACGACGTTAAGACTTTAACGTCCACAAATATTCATGGATTTTGATCAAAAATCTAGTACAGACAACTGATCTACTTTAAAGTTGTCCAGTCAGTTCAGTTGAGTTCTGCTTCCCTGGAAGCTCTAGTTTACTGAAGAACTTACTCAATGTTGCCACAATGAAAGGTGAAAATATGGGAGTAAAATTTGAAGAGAAGGACATAACTGAGTAACACTGACTTGCCAACAATTACATTTGACCTCTTAGCAGCATTGAGGAAACATCCATTGATAACACCTTCCTCGTCAATCGCCATAAACCACACTTGTGTGAAGGCTGCACCTGAGAACCTCCAGTCATGGGTTCAAATCTAGTGTGAAGAGTTAAAGCCCAACTTTCCTGCTCATATATTCTCCATATAACCTCAACCTATTCGGCTCCTTACTCTATTTTCAGCTGCCTGAACAAGAGCCCTTGACTCTCGAGACATGAGCATCCATTTTGCCGGAGCCGTGGAAATCCCAACGTGTGAAGAACTTCATAAACTCACTTTCTTCCTCCTTAACATTCCTGTCCAGTGTGGGTGCACCGCTGATGGATTGTGCACGACGTTTACTTATTGCATCTGAGACCCCCTTGATGTGCAAATCGCAGCAATTCCGTGGTTGTCGCTGCACTCAATGCAGGCCTCTATTTACTCTGTCGCTGCCGATCCTGTGAACATTGGCAAACACTGCTCCACACTGCCCCGATCTCAGCCCAACCCATTTATCTCCATCTCAAACATCTATTGTATTCTTCTTGTGAATTCCAGACTTCACAGGTCATAAGACAGACACAGTTCAAATGAATTGGCTGTAGCTGAAAAACATGATCGAATCAACCTTTTACATGTTGCCTCACAACGACAGTATTTCATGGCAGAACCATACCGAGGAAATCAATATCTCAAGAGTTGTAAAGCCTTCATTGCAAAATATTCCCAATCACTTTTGTGTGATTTGATGCCTTCCTCTGTGAACTACAAATATTATGTTTTACTGGTGATGAGAAAATAGGATATAAAAGCTTCACAAAAGAACCTAGAGCCAAGGATGGCGAGTGTGGAGTAATGTGCTCATCATGGAAGTAGAGACCAAAAATGAAAGATTTTTTTAAGGAACTAAAAATTTGGAGTAGCAAAGATATTGGTGCAAGCGTCCTGTGCTGAGGTCCATGCCAACTAATTAGCAACAGCAAATTGAGAAATGCGAGCACAACAGGTGATCCTGGGAGCAAAGACAGCAATATATTCATTCCATGCTTTTAGTTACGTCCGCAACTGAAGGTGGACCGAGGTTATTTTTCACCCCTGTCTGTTTGTCTGTCTGCGTGCAGGCTAACTCAAAGGGGTATGGACTGATTCGGCCAAAACTTGGTGGCTTGTTTGGGTGTGTGACAAGGACAAATCGATTCAAGTTTGGTGAAATATCTGAATGAGGATCTGAATACTCCAATTATTTTTTAAATGTGATTCTTCACTATTGAGATATGGGGCCAAAACCGATATATAGCGTGATTATATATATGACTTATATATATGTGATTATATATATGTTGCTTGTACCATCATCGCTATATATGATTATATATATATATATATATATATATATATATATATATATATATATATATATATATATATATATATATGTATATATATATATATATATATATATAGGGTGGTCCTCAAATGTAAACATTAACTTTTCTAAAGTGCTTTTCCATTTTTTTATTACACCTGTAGAGAGAACAAATTGGGTAAAATTTCATTTCATTTTGAAAACTTTTACCACTGTCACATGGCCCCTGCTAATCTGCTAATCAGCACCATACAGAAATTATTTCGGTTTGTTTCAGTTATCATGGCGAGTGCAAGTACTTCAAGAAGAGCAACCAGAAAAAAGAACCATGTGTGGCTGATAGGCTGCCATATTGAAAAACTACCAGAAACTCGGCTCCCATCTTGGCAAGAGATTCTGCAGCGATACTTTAAGCTACATCATGCTGAGAAATTGGACATAAGCAGTGCCGCAACAACTGTTGTTCGTGAGACATTATGCATCTGGGAGAAAGCACAGATCCCCACTGCAGATGAGCGGAAAATCATTGCAAAACTAGAGAGAAAAGTAGAACAATACAGATCCATCCTGAAAGGAAAGAGCCGGCGATCTGTCCTTCAGATAAGAAAGAAGAGCAATTTCAAACCGGTCTACGTGACTTATTTGACATTGCTCATGTTGATGTCCTTGGTCTGATCAAAATACCAGAGGACCGTGAATTCCTTAAGGCACAACGGGAGCCAGGTCGACGGGGCTTTATGGTTGGTGTTGACAAGGTGCTAGCAGGAAAAGTGGAGCGGACACATCAACGCGACAAGGTGTTGACTGAAAGAGAGCAGCATGAAAAAGAGAAGCAAGCAGCCCGAGAGGAGACTCTTGAGCTAGCATCATCAACAGACAGCAGTGCTGAAGCCAGTGATCATGACGACTCTGCTGTTCTATCTGCTTCAAAGAGGCAGAGCCGAAAGCGTGCAAGTAGCATTGTTACACCGGACCTAACAGCAGCTCTCGAACGCACCAAGGTTAGCGATCGATCAGCTGTTCACATCTTGTCAGCAGCAGCCTCTGCTCTGGGACACGACCCTTCAGTTGGCCATCAACCGCACATCGATCAGGAAATCCAGGCGGATCCAACGGAAGACAATTGCAGGTGACATCCAGGCATCCTATGCTCCAAACACAAGTCTGGTGGTTCATTGGGATGGCAAGCTCCTTCCAGACGATGGGACTAAAAAAGTTGATCGGCTTCCTGTCATTGTCAGTGACCCACAAGGAACTGGAAAGCTTCTTGGTGTGCCAAAGCTGCCAGCAGGAACTGGACTAGCAACAGCTGCTGCTGTTATGCAATGCCTCGAAGAATGGCATTTGCAAGACATGGTGGCAGGTATGAGCTTTGACACGACAGCCAGCAACACTGGTTCAGCACTTAGTGCATGCACTATTTTGCAGCAAAAGCTTGGACGACCACTATTACATTTTGCATGCCGGCATCACATTCTGGAACTAGTGGTAGAGGCAGCAATTGCAGCATTCAAATCATTTCTTGGTCCATCAAAAGGACCTGAGATGGCTGTCTTCAAGCGTTTCCAGTCAAACTGGAATTCCATTGACCAAAGCAAGTTTAAGCCAATGATGCCTGATGACCTGGACTCTGTAGTTTCAGGTGTATTTTTAAGTTGCAAAGAAGATGTCGTTTCATTCTGCATCCAGAAACTGGAATCGGGCCAACTACGAGATGACTACCGTGAACTTCTTGAGTTGACTATTATTCTGTTTGGTGAGCGTCCTCCGAGAGGATTCAGGTTCATGCAGCCAGGAGCCATGCATCGGGCAAGATGGATGGCCCGTGTGATTTATGGAATCAAGATCTACTTGTTCCGTGATCAGTTTCGACTGACCCCAAAGGAACTCACTGGCATAAAGCGTTTTACAGCATTTGTTGGAGCAGTGTATACCAATGCCTGGTTCACCGCTCCATCTGCCATTGGTGCTCCCGCTGGAGACCTAGCTCTCTTAAAAGCACTCATTTTCTATCCTGATTCAGTGATTGCCGAAGCCACCAGCAAAAAGCTTTCCAATCACTTGTGGTACCTCAGCGAAGAACTGGCAGGACTTGCTCTGTTTGACGATAGTGTTGAGCTTGATATCAAGCGAATGATAGTAGCTGCTCTTAAAGAAGAATGCCAAGAGAATCCTCAACCACGGGTACATGTGGATCTTACAGTAAGAGAAGCCATCGCTGCCAAGACTGTTGCAGATTTTGTTACTTCTGCCTCACTGCGAATTTTTACTGCATTCAAAGTCAATACTGACTTCCTAGAAAAGGACCCTGGTGAGTGGGCCGATGACCCATCATTTCAGTCATCACAGCAAGTCTTATGCGGTATTGCCACTGTCAATGACTTTGCAGAACGTGGTGTAACATTAATACAGGACTACAATCAAGTCTTGATAAAGGATGAACAGCAGCGCCAGTACCTGTTGCAAGTTGTTGAGTGGCATCGCCATCAGTTCCCCGACGCAAAGAAGATAAGGAGGAAATAATTTACCACAGAACTTATTAATGAGGAATCAATGATCTGGAGGGCTCTTACTCTGTGTGTTTATGATGATTGTCATACATTCTTACTGATTTGGGATTACATCTGAGTGTTAGTTTATTAAAAACAATTTTGTGTGTCGATACTGAAACATTGTAATTTTCAACCCATGTGTGACAGTAGTAAATAAAGTCGTATAGAAACCATCTTTAGCACATTTCATTATTTCACAATAAGGAACAATTTTAGCAACAAGCACCTGAAAAAAGTCCAATTTTATTTTTTGGTGTACATTTGAGGACCACCCTAATATATATATATATATATATATATATATATATATATATATATATATATATATATATATATATACATACACACAGTACACACACACACACACGTTAGGCCTGGGCGATAATGGAAAAACCTAGATCACGATAATGGACGTCTTTATCACAATTATGGCCATAATATAAATAATGTAATTAGCGCCTTGAGAGCCATGTAGCATACAATAACAATACACATAGAAACGACCTGAATACCCATGGAGGTGTGTGTTTGGTCATACTAAAAAAAACAAAAAAAAACACAAAAAACACGTACCACTAAAAAAACCACAACGCCATCATGTACCATTTAAATTTTTTATTTTACAAACGCACGCAACTTTCAAATAATGATGGTGATGAATTAAAATCCCATGAATTCCTCGAACTCTGAGGATGACCCAAATGATAGTCCTGCAATGTCGTGCACTGAGGGAGAGGCAGGAGAGGGAGCAGTTGTGGGTGTTGTTGAGGAAGCTGGTGGGGACACTGAAAAGGTGGCAGGAGAGGGTGCTGGTGGTGTTGAGATGGAGGGAGCAGGGCTAAAGAAATGGGTAATGGAGAGCTGGCTGGCAGATTGCCGCAGGTTTCGATGCAGCTCTTTGTCAGGGAGAAGCAAATCATCCAAGAGGTACCTCTCCATGATTGGGTCAGCATCTTCCAACTTGTCGACAAGCGCCCACATGCCATGCAGCAACTCGCCCAGGAACTGGACTGTGGGGTTCGACCTTGGCACCTCTTCCTCATCACTGCCCGCCTCCTCCTCCTCGGAAACCGTTATAATGGCCTCCAACTCCTCCTAGGTGAGGTTGTCGCCATGTGAGGCAATGAGATCCTCCTACTCCTCAGGCTGCATGTCATGAAATCCTTCCCCTCCCAACTGCCGTGCCAACTCAACAATCACATGCCTCTCCTCCATGTTATCAGGAAAGCCAGTAAAGTTTCTGACTGCCTGTGGCCACAGGTTGTGCAAGCACACAATGATGGTGGAGGCTCTCACCTCATCCAGCAACTCCTTGGTGGCACCGATGCAGTGGGCAATGTTGAAATCCTTCAAACACTGCCCGACGGTGAGCCCTGGGTTGGACTCCATTGCATCCAAAATGCGGCGAAAGGTGCGACCGGTGTAATACGTTTTCAATGTTGAAATCACACCTTGGTTGAGTGGTGGCAGGTTGGGCGGCTATTGGGTGGCAGGAAGATCACCTCGACGTTCAGGTGAGCCACGTCCAGGTCCGCGGGGTGGCCAGGAGCATTGTCCAGGAGCAAGAAAACCTTGAACACAAGTTTTTTCTCCACCATGTACCTTTCCACCTGAGGGATGAAACAATTATGGAACCAGTCCAGGAAGATTGCTGCCGTCACCCAGGCTTTCCCGGTGGCCCTCCAAATCACGGGCAGAGTTTACTTGTTCTTGCCCTTGAGAGCACGTGGGTTCAGGGAACGGTACAACATCATGGGTTTCAGCAAGAAGTCCACTTTTGCGTTTGCATAGAGGAGAAGAAATACCGGTCCTTGGCAGCCTTGAATCCCGATGCTGTCTCCTTGCGCTTGGAGATGAAAGTTCTCGTGGGCATCTTTTTCCAGAAGAGTCCGGTCTTCTCAGCATTGAAGACCTGCTCTGGGAGGTATCCCTTCTCTTCGATCAGCCTCGCAGGTTGAGCAGGGAACACTTTTGCCAACTCGTGGTCCATGGAGGCACGCTCCCCTGTGACCTTCACATTTTTGAGACCATACCGCTCCTTGAAATGATGGAACCACCCCCTGCTTGCAGTGAATGAAGTCGTGTTGCTTGTACCATCATCGCTCGGTGCATCACTCATGCTGGCACTACCTGCGCCAGACAGATGATCGTAAACCCATTTGGCCATTGCGCAAATGAGAGGTCCACTTAAAGGCATACTTTTCTGCACGTTGTCCTCGATCCATATGCTGAGAGCCTTCTCCATCCTTTGCATGTGGACATCCCGGACATGGGTGACCACCTTAGTACTCGATATAGCGCTTGCTGAAATACTGTCACGAATCGCCTTCTCCTTCTTCCGTATGTAGCGAAAGGTGGATTCGTTGATGCCATAATGCCTGCCCACAGAGGCCACACTCTCTCCTCTCGAAAGCCGGTCGAGCAGCTCCACTTTCTGGCTCAGGCTCATCACTTTCTTCTGCCTCTTGGTAGTCGACACATTTCCAGCACTGGTCTTGCGCTTGGGAGCCATGATTGAACGATGAGCAGAGCGAGAGTCAAAAAAAACAGTTCAAAGCAATGGGATGAGAACAATGATTGAAATCAAGGACACAGTCTGCATATGTAGGATTGTGAGCATTGTGGGTAGTTGCGGGAGGTACTCTGCCCATTGTTTGTGGGGGATGTTATTGGATGATGCCGCATTGAGCCTATCTGCAAATTTCAATAATAGATTTAATGAAGCATTTGCATTCTATAATTTGCAGGGTTGACATGTTTTCGTAGCTGATGGAACATCTCCTGAAGCGTTTTCATTGTCTAAGATCTCTGTTGATGCTTTACCGTAAATTGCAAACTGTAATCGATTTAATGAAGCATTTGCATTCTATAATTCATGGAGTTGACTTGTTTACACATCTGGTGGAATATCTTGTGAAGCTCGCTTATAGTGTGGCTAAAATTTGCGGCCGCGAAAGCCATGAAAACGCAAAGCACACAGCAGTGAATGTACGGTAGTGTACTGTACAGTATAAGCAGGTCATGCTCGCGGCTCATATAATTTTTTTTTAGCGTATGTACGCCCAGCTGCTTGATGCATGGCTGGTGAAAGATGGGGTTTATAAATGTGTGAAGCTAGCGGGTCGTGAATTTTTTTTTTAGCACCAGAAAAAAACGCGAATAGAGATATATGTCAATAGAGAAACAGGTCGCATTTTATCAACCGCGAATATGTGGAACCCGCGAAGAGCGGAACCATGAATAGCGGGGTCCAACAGTAAATATATATATATGTATATATATATATATATATATATATATATATATATATATATATTGTTGTGGATATGAGAATGTTTTTTTAATTTTATTGTTGTGGTAAAATGTTGTTGTAAAAGGTTGTTGTAAAATATCACCCCTCCTCCCTCCGTTTGTGGTTGTATAAAGGTCAAAGGGCGTTCCCGTAGTTAGTCCATAAAACATACATGCAGGACACGATATATCTTTTTTGACAGTTATATCCTTATTATGTGTATTAGTGTAAGGCTGTGTCTTCCATTAATTGAAATACTCCATTGCACCAGTGAAAGAGATAGATTCCCTTCATTCCCACTCCCAACACTTCCATTCCCCCCTTTCCGTCAATTGCAATTCGCATTGCCAACTGCATGTTGGGCGGTTTTCCCTTCATCCGCCATTGACCATGAGGCAGGGTTGGGGGAAGAAAGGCGTGTCTCCACCTCGTCATAGCGGGGAGGAGGGGCGTGCCCACCCGTCGTCATCCAGGGCGGAGCCCGAGGGTCGCGCGACCAACCAGGGCCGAGGTGAGCACCCCGATGGGCGTGTCCAAAACGCCGGCGGCGTAATCGCTGGAGGCGCTATAAAAGGCGCAAACGGAAGTGAGTAGAGAGTTGGTCTGAGTCGGTTGCCAGAGGAGGGTCAGTGGTTGCGTTGGTTGCGGTGGTAAGAAGTCGGTGGTGAGAAGTGGTGGCGTCGAGGGGTCAGTGGTTGCGTTGGTTGCGTTGAGTTGTCAATGGTGAGGAGACACCAGGGCCAAGAGAGAGAAGGTGCCAAGGGCCATTGCCAGCAGTTGCGCCAGAGACGGCAGACGCGCCCTGAGCTGAGCCAGAGAGGCAGCGTTGACTCCACCAGGCAGCTTCAACCCGTTACCCCGCGGGGACCAAATAGCGGTGGCATCGGTGGCCGTCGAGGTCCAGCCGACGTCCCGTGCGGGATCAAGCCCGAACCATCTGCCCCAGCTGAACCTTCCCATTCCTCCTTCCAACATTCATTCCATTCCATCCTTCTTGTATACGTGAGTTTGTTTTGTTTGTTCTGTCCCTGGGTATTTAATTAAGTCTGTAGGTAAGCTAGTATTTTCCCTGTGTCACCTGCGTCTTATGTGCTTGTAAATAAACGTGACTGCTTTCTTTTTGCTTGTGTGTGTAAATAATAAACCCCATTACTCGTCTGTACGTCTTCTCGTTTTATTCCTTTTCCTCTTGCATTGCGTCGTTTTTGTCTTTTCCCTCATTGAGCAGCTGTGGTGCGATACGGCCAAAGTTCTGGGTGAATCGGGTGAGTCAGGGATCCTGTAACGGTCGCGGCAATACCAAACCGCTCGGTAACTAACATCTTAATCCGCGATCTGTAACAATATATATATATATATATATATATATATATATATATATATATATATATATATATATATATATATATATATATATATATATACTAGCTTGGCTCGGCTCGCTACGCTCGCCTCACCACGCGTCGTTACAGAGGAACGGGCTTGTTTTAGCTGAGGGTAATGACTGTACCTGAGTTGCTGTGTTATCATGATTTACACCAATCATAATACAAACAATTATTTTGCACAAATTTATTTGTAGTGTTTGTGATATTGCTTTTTAATAAGCAATTTAGATTGAAATATATATATAAATTCAAAAAAGAATCCCTCAGCATATACATATGGGAGGGGTAGGTGCAGGCTGGAAGTTTGGAATGATTACACTTCACCACCACGTAATTCAAGACACCTCACCACCACGTAATTCAAAACACCTCACCACCACGTAATTCAAAACACCTCACCACCACATAATTTAAAACACCTCACCCCCACCTAAATTAAAACATCTCACGACCAAGTAATTTGAAACACCTCACCACCACATAATTCAAAAGACCTCACCACCAAGTAATTTAAAACACCTCACCACCACCTAATTTAAAACATCTCACCACCAAGTAATTTTAAATTCCTCACCATCACATAATTCAAAACACCTCACCACCACGTAATTTAAAACACCTCACCACCACATAATTCAAAACACCTCACCACCACATAATTAAAAACACCTCACCACCACGTCATTTAAAACACCTCACCCCCACCTAATTTAAAACATCTCACCACCACATAATTCAAAACACCTCACCAGCACGTGATTCAAACCACCACCACGTTATAAAAAACACTTCACAACCACGGAAACAAAAGTTTCAGAGAGTAGTTCAATGACAACACAGACACTGCCCAGATATATAGATATATAGATAAATGACTGCACCTGAGTTGCTGTGTTGTCATGGTTTACACCAATCATAATTCAAACAATTATTTTGCACAAATGTATTTGTAATATACGTCATATTACATTTTATAAACAATTGAAGTTGAAGACTTAAGTAAAAAAAAAAAAAAAATTCAAAACAAATTCCAAAATAAAAAGTAAAAAAATAGGATTTTTTTTTTAAATAGCCTGAGGACATACCCACGGGAGAGATAGGTGCATACCAGAAGTTTGGTACGATTTCACAAAAGTTTGAGGGAGTAGTTCAGTGACAAGACAACACAAGACAGACACTGCACAGATATATATATATATATATATATATATATATATATATATATACATATATATATATATATATATATATATTATATATACATATATATATATATATATATATATATACATATATATATATATATATATATATATATATATATATATATATATATATATATATATATATATATATATATATATATATACATAGTGTGTTCAAAAAGTATCCGACCTTTATTTTTCGTGCGTGAAAAAAAGAAGCTAGGGAGGCGTTGATTGGTGCACGTAGGTAGGCGATCCTAATGCGCACAGCGTGAATTTTTTCCCACCTGCAGAAGCTGTCATTCGACGGCAGACCGCCGATGAGTGAGGACATGTAGGTGAGCACCGTCGGATTTTCGTTTTTGACAAAATGACGGAAAACCTGAACAACGCTACTGCATCAAATTTTGTGTTTTTTGGCCTCGGGGATGTTGGATGCTTCCATTGTGATGACTGCAACTTGGTTTCTAGGTCGTACCCATAAACGCAGGACTCATCGCCAGTGATCACTGTGTTGAGGAAGCTGGGATCGCTGTTCACAGTCTCCAGCATGTCCTGTGCGATCTCCAAACGGAGTTGCTTCTGCTCAATCGTTAGCAGCTTTGGTACGAACTTCGCTGAGATTCTCCTGAAGCCCAAATCCTCCTTCATAATGGAATGAACGGTGTTGAATCTTGCGGATCGTTTCCACTTGGGAATCGCCAAGCTTTACACAAAATTTGATGCAGTAGTGTTGTTCACGTTGTTCCGTCATTTTGTCAAAAACGAAAATCCGACGGCGCTCACTTACATGTCCTCACTCATCGGCGGTCTGCCGTCGAATGACAGCTTCTGCAGGTGGGAAAAAATTCACGCGTGCGCATTAGGATCGCCTACATACGTGCACCAAATCAACGCCTCCCTAACTTCTTCTTTTTTACGCACGAAAAATAAAGGTCGGATACTTTTTGAACACAGTAGTATATATATATATATATATATATATATATATATATATATATATATATATATATATGTATACGTGATGATATATACATGATGTAAAAAAAACCATGTAAAAAAACGATATACGACTCGTACAGTCACGTGAAAAAGTAAGTACACCCCATGTAAAGTTTTGACTTTTTCAACATATTTCAACATACAGCTATTTGATCTTCATTTCAACAATATTGACAGATAAAGGTGATATAATATAACAAATATCATGAAACATTTACATTTTGTAGTCCATTGTATAATTTAAATAATCATAAATGCAAATTTCGCATGTGGAAAAAGTAAGTACACCCCTACATTTATCGCTACTTCAAATACCTAAAATTATAATCAGGTGCACCAGCTCAGGTGCAAATGATTAGAACATCGTTAGAGAGGATTTTGGAGGAACCTGTTTCATTAAAACCTCAGACATTTAGTTTGGTTTGCTCTTTGTTGTTGAAGTGTGCGGCGTCACCATGCCAAGATCAAAAGAGCTCCCTGAGGCCTTCGGAAAGAAGGTTATAGATGCCTACGAGTCTGGGAAGGGATTTAAAAAGACCTCCAAACAATTTGAAATCAATCATTCGACTGTCCGGAAGATCATCTACAAGTGGAGACGATTCCAAACAACTGCCAACTGGTTCAGGCCAGGCCGCCCCAGCAAGTTCAGCCCGAGAGCAGACCGCAAGATGCTGAAAGAAGTCTTGAAGAACACCAGAATGTTATCACGGGACCTACAGGTATCTCTTGCCACTGTTGATGTCAAAGTGCACGAGTCTACCATTAGAAAGAGACTGCACAAATTTGATCGACATGGGAGGTGTGCCAGGACGAAACCTTTGCTGTCCAGAAAGAACATCAGGGCAAGACTAAAGTTTGCCAATGAACACCAGAGGCAAAGACCAGCACTTCTGGAACAATGTGCTCTGGACAGATGAGTCAAAGGTAGAGCTATTTGGCCACAGTACCAGAAGACATGTTTGCCGAAAACCAAAGACAGCATTTGACCACAAGAACCTGATACCAACTGTAAAGCATGGTGGTGGAAATATTATGCTTTGGGGCAGCTTTGCTGCATCAGGGCCTGGGCAGCTCACCATCATATAATCCACTATGAATTCTTCATTGTACCAGAGGGTGCTTGAGGATAATGTGAGGCCATCTGTTGGAAAGTTGAAGCTCAACCGAAGGTGGACCTTGCAACATGACAATGACCTTAAGCATACCAGTAAATCCACCAAGGAATGGCTGAAAAGAAAGAAATGTAGGGTTCTGGAACGGCCAAGTCAAAGCCCGGATCTAAATCCCATCGAGATGTTGTGGGGGAATTTGAAACGAGCTGTGCATGCAAGAAACCCCTCAAACATCGCACAGCTGAAAGAATTCTGCATGGAGGATTGGGCAAAAATTTCTCCCAGTCGATGTCAGAGACTGGTAGACAGTTATATGAAACGCCTACTTGAGGTTGTTTCTGCCAAAGGGGGCAATACCACCTATTAGAGCCAAGGGTGTACTTACTTTTTCCACATGCGAAATTTGCATTTATGATTATTTAAATTATACAATGGACTACAAAATGTAAATGTTTCATGACATTTGTTATATTATATCACCTTTATCTATCAATATTGTTGAAATGAAGATTAAATAGCTGTATGTTGAAATATGTTGAAAAAGTCAAAACTTTACATGGGGTGATACTTTTTCACGTGACTGTATGATGCAAAAAAAAAAAAAAAAAATGTTGTGCACGGATTATGAAAAAAATTGGTGGATGAGTTAGTTGGGTAGGTGACAAGCACAAGCCGATTAGATTTTGGTTCAGGTCCAAATCCAGATCCGGCCTATCAGTGGGATACAAAATGTAAACTGTTCAGCCTGGTAGAGGTATGCTCTCTACCGAGTGCTGTGCTGGTTATTTTAATCACCCTTTTACAGTTTACTTCTTTTATTGTGAAAATCCTTGGCAAACAGAAATTTAAAAACTCCTAAAGCTCATTCATATAAAGTTCTGCAAAAACGTGATCTACATTGTATTTGTTAGCAAAGCTTTGGTTCGGAAAGCGATCCACAAGTAAACAAAGGATTTTATCAAATCATGTTTTTAATCCTGCAACAGGATTTTTTATTTTATCCATTATTCTACATGGAGGATATTTGAAACTTGTATAGCACACTCCACAATGTACAGAGAGGGACAACAGGGTGAAAATAATGCAAGTTTGATTATTTTCCAGAAGATATCTCTCACATTCTCGGATTAATTTCATCTATCTTAACAAGAAGTTGATAAGAACACGTTTCCCACCGTCATAGGAAGCGTGGTGTGGCTGACATTTTTCGAGCAACACCTTCGTCAGCTCCTTTGCTTTGATGAAAGGCTAAGGCTTGGAATGTAGCTGTACCCCACAGTGATAAGCATACTCTTGTGAAAATTTTAATTGAGAATATCCATTGTTTATCTTGTCTCCCGACACCGACCGACTTCCCAGAGACTAGGAATGCGTATAACCCACAATTAAACAACTTTCCTGTGTTATGTGTCTCCAGCTCTTGTCTCTCAATATTCTCATCGTTGAGAAAGGCATCTGCATCACTCTGTTTTTAAATCCTTTCATATAAAGAATAAGCTTCTGCTTTCTTGTTCATCCATTCATCGTGCCAGCCATTGTGAATATGTTTTTCAAAGTAGGATCGTGAGTGAGAAGGATATATACAGAACATTTCATATCACGATGAGACCTGTACAGAGATGCCTGACAAATGTCTTTCGGCTCTTCTGTCATCACAACGACGACCATAAAGGACTCTTTCACAAGGGCAATCAGTGAGTCGTCACTTTTCTTTCTTTATGGGAATGAGGCCCGTGGGAAGAGCAAGGTAGAACTGAGAGTGGGACAAACCTCAAGGGAATGAACGAGAGGAAAAGAGGAAAGGTGGGAGGGGTATACACGTTGAAACTAGCAAGGAAGATGTTTGGGTTAGGAAAGGTTAATAGGGGGTAATGAAGGTAATCGATCAGAATTGGGGATGATGAGATATGGCAGTAAAAAGCTTGCTTGAAGACAAGAGGGAAGAGTGAGACAGAACAGCCTGTAGAAAGTGATTCCATAGTTGTGGAAAAGCGAGGAATAAAAGAGTTGAGGTTTGCAGTCAGCCTGGATTTCAGAAGTTTAACAAGGAGGATATTGGAAGAACATGCATCCTGGGGTAGATTTGTGAGGGCTGGAGGACTGTGTGTAGTTCTTTGTGTGCTCCTATATAGCCTCGGCCTAGTGAATGAACTTTAGACACCTTGACTTTTCAGAGGGTACCGAAGGAGTCGGCACACCATAGACCTGCCACCAGATAGTTAAAGGCCGCATACTTGTGTACTATCCCTGCAGCTGGTATATAATCTCAAGTAGTGTTCTTTTCTTGGAAGCTACTCTGTGGATCACATCTGAGGCCACTACACTGTCTTGTTGGCTCCTGACTTTATGTCGCAGATGGAAGTTGGGACCCTCCTTGCTGCATTCATACATCTACACTCTTCTCATATTTAACAGCATCTACATTCAGCAATTTAACAACTCTACTATGGTATTGACGTTCCATAAAACTGCACCCGATCCTTCACCATAATCTTTCGAACATCTTTACGCATTACTCAAACCTTAACTCGGTGCACCAGCAACTTAACTGTATAAAAGAAGTCATCTCAGACAGAAAGACAGCTTTTCTGGGTTAAGAAGTATTTTATCTCTTCTTAGCTTCTGATGCTTTATAAATCCCAAGCTCACGCAATCGTGGAATACTGATCCCATATTTGGGACAGAGCTGTTCCGTTCCTTCTCAGTGCTATTGATTGAGTGCTGTCCGAGGCTGTTTGGCTTGTGGGTGACAAAAGGCTTACAAACAGCCTTCAACCTTTGGTACAATACAGAACAGTTTCTTCTTTGTCAATATTTTACCATTATCACTATGGCCGTTGTTCTGCAGAGTTATCAAATGCAGTTTCTCACTCTTGAACCATCCACACTCCATTTGGCTACAGATAGCCTCCCTTACTGTGTGTCCTTTCAGACATGCAGAACTCCTTCAGATCATTCATTCCCTTCAGACTGCCCTTCATTAATGCCTGCTGGGCAGCTATCTTGCAAAGAAGCATTTTGGGAATGACATTAATCTTGGTTTACATAAATGACCAATCGGTTGTCTGGATAACACTTCGAAAAATTTTGTGGATGACTCCACCTTGTGCAGAACAGAACCACACATATGAACCACACATGTGCGAGGCAGGCTGTTTCAGCATCCATCTCTTCCAGTCTGGAAAAATAAGTTGTTGCTCAGCTACCTGGAGCATACCTTTAAATGAAGGAAAATCACATACTCACCTCACTCTGTCCCTCTATAAGCATCGGCTTTAAAACCACCCACCCAGTTTACTTATCCACGCAACCATTGGAAGAGGTGCAGTCCCGAGAGCCCTCATCCTCACTCCCAAGCAGCGATGCCGAGAGCTAGAATGGACCCTGGAGCAATAGTG
Source organism: Myxine glutinosa (assembly GCF_964187855.1). NCBI lineage: Eukaryota > Metazoa > Chordata > Myxini > Myxiniformes > Myxinidae > Myxine > Myxine glutinosa. The sequence continues at coordinate 292,513,580 of NC_136261.1, read as the reverse complement.
TCTCGAGCCCCCTTCATTCGTGTCCCCTTCAAATAAATGTTTTTTAACAGTAACACCCTCCCTTGTAAAATAAGCTACTGTGGCAAAACAATTTACATAATGATAATCGCGTTGAATTATAATGTCATAATGAAGGCACCAATGACATCATCATTGACATATCTTACTCTACATGGGGAGTACTTCACAATGAGCCTTGTTTCATTTTTTTCCATTGAGCTGTTTTGGAGCTATAGAAGTTAACGTTTTCCAAGATGGCGTCCATACCACGTGACCTATGACGTCATAATTCTGAATAAATTTTTTTATACAGGCTCCTATGGTAAAATTTCGTGTCAATCGCACCAAGGGTAGCCAAGAAAATGAATTTCAGAAATTCAGACACGCACGTACGCCACATGTACGTTGCACGTACGCAACCGAATGTTTAACCCTGCTTTTCGCTTCACAAGCGCAGGGTAATAATTACGGGCCCCTATTAAGGTTTGGGCCCTGGGGTGGTTACCCCCATCCCCCCCCCCCCCCCCTCTCGGCACCCCTTCTCCCCAGTAAACTTTAATTTCCACCATTCATCCACTCTTACATTTATGTTGGATGTCTTTGTTCCCCATTGATCATCTCTTCGTTTGTAAACCTGTTGTCCTCTTGTCATCAAGCTTCTCTATGTGTCTCGACTTATCTTGTGGTGAAAATAGTGGATGTGGATGAAAATTAGTGTTGCTGCTCACAGTTTGCAGCTTGTGTTGGGATGTACTTTGCTGTCAAGTTGAAAAAGGATGACCTTTTCCCTTTTGGTGTTTGTTTTTTGCTAGATTGTATTTGGAACATCTCTGAAACTGTTAGACAATCCTCTGTTCGCAGTAAGTCCGAGAGGAATCTGGTAATTTATCAGATTGCTTCCCATGTTCAAACAAACGTTCAAATTGTTGTCCTTTCCTGATGCTTTCCATATTGTCAGAAAAACTTGATCACAGCCATTGCTTTGGAGGTCACGTGCAATTAGAAGAAATCATATAGATATAGGAATTGGCTCAAATATCAAACAGTCTTTAAGGACACGTTCACAGGTGAAACAAGAAAGAGCAATCAGAGATTGCAGACCCTTGGCAGGATGTGTTTTCAGTGGTTTTTAAGGCTTTTATGTTAAAACAAATATGGAGGCCGAACCACGTGCCGATGACGTAATCATTATTTTTTTCTCCACCAATTTCCCTAGATTATGCTCAAGAAATTTCATCTTGATCGGATGGAGTTTTGTACTTGTCGAATTATGACGTCATAATGAAGGCACCTATTACATCATCATTAACAGATGTTATTCCACATGGAGAGTTCTTTACAATGCACCATGTCTCAATTTTTTCGATGCAGTGCTTTCGCAGATATAGAGGTGCAATTTTTTTCAGTTTTTCCAAAATGGCGGCCGAACAACGAGACCGATGACGTCAGCATTTTTGTTTTCCTCCACCAATTTATGCCGACATGATGCTCAATAAATTTCATCTTGATCGGATGAAGTTTTGTACTTGTCAAATTATGACGTCATAATGGAGGGACCTATGACATCATCATTAACATATTTTATTCCCCATGGAGAGTTCTTTACAACGAGTCACGTCTCAATTTTTTCTATTCAGCACTTTCGGAGATATAGAGGTGCAAAGCTTTTCGGTTTTTCCACGATGACGGCCGAACAACGTGACATATGACGTCATAATTATCATTAAAAATTACATAGGTGGATTTGCACCTATGGTGAAAATTTCCTGTCAATCGGACCAACGGTTGCAGAGAAAATCATATTTAGTCTGTATGGACAAACAAACAGACAAACGGACTCAAATGCAATACCCTCTCCTCTGGCGAGGGTAATTAATTAAACTAGGCCTCCAGTATGCTCTTTGTACAAGTATAATCACATATTGAACAAAAACTTTCCAATGGGGATTGAAGTAACTATAAAGCTGAAAATAATGAAATAATTCGGCTTGCTTGCATGTGCAAAGATACAATCAAAGTAATTAACAAATAAAATGGCATTTATTTTTAAACTTACCATGCATAGCCCTCTTAAAATAATATTGACTGTTATCTGGAACAAAAAAATCTTCATGCTTCAACATCATCATCATTATCAGTTCACCAGACTTTTACAGTGCACTGGTGTATTAGAAGCTAGTCTTCTGACAAAGGGTTATGCTGGGTGGTTTGCCGTTGCCTTCCTGGCAGTGGGCGAAGACAATAATTTGTGATTTGTTCAGAGTGCCAAGAAAAACTCATCTGCTCTGCACGAAAGACACTGGGATCTTTAACGTCCATCGACACACAGTGCTGGCAGGTGGCTCTTCTTGATTAACATCCATCAGATGGAAGGTGCACAGAATGATGCATTGCCCTGTTTTGCGAAACCCCAAGATGACAGTTTATAGCTGGATCGAGATTCAAACCCAAGGTGCACAGCTCGGGGGTGAATGCGTATATCTCCAGACAATCTTACCAGCCCATCAAACTCGACAATTCACCAATTAAAAGACAAAAAGGGGGGGAAAAAAGATCCAGCTTTTGGAAGAAGTATAGCACATAAATATTCAATCTGCCTTATCTCGAGCATCCAGAAACTCATGACTATAATTATGATCGACATCTGAAAAAATGTTTTTCGTCACCATAGGTGATACTAGGTCTCGCCATCTGCATATAGCAGTAAAGTTATGCTCCCCCCCCCCCCCTTCCTTGCGAGGATAGGTAACACAGCAACAACTGAGGCATGACGCCTGAACAGTCCCAGACGTCGACGTTCAATCGGTCGTCGAAACTGGGATTGGTTGTTAAGAGATGGGCACTATCACACCCACACACAACTAAGAACTGGGATTGGTTGTTAAGAGATGGGCACCATCACACCCACAACTAAGAACTGGGATTGGTTGTTAAGAGATGGGCACCATCACACCCAAGCACAACTAAGAACTGGGATTGGTTGTTAAGAGATGGGCACCATCACACCCACAACTAAGAACTGGGATTGGTTGTTAAGAGATGTGCTTCTGATTTGTGAAGGGTTCGATAAATCCAGACTCGACCCTTAATATTTGGACTGTTCCTAAAAATAAAGTGCAAATTGTTTGAAATTTCTCCAAATTTCACGCAAGTCCCAAGTATGATTATACGCCATTGGAAGTTGTGTCGACGAAGAAGCATCAAATTTGAATTATATTGCACCCTGCTCTGAAACACACAACTACTAATTAACACCATTAAAAAGCAAACATGCAAATAAGCAATAAGTAACACCTGCGACTTCAAACATGAACCTTTCCACGGCAATGGGAGTGAGATGGCTGTTTCTACCTTTGCCAGGAAAGATGATTCAAACACATAAAGCATCTCGGGCCTCGCTTGCTGTTATCGGAATTTCTCCAGCACAACATCAGGTCCTCTGTATTTTGTCTGGCTTCCTCAGTCTTCTGTTTTCTTTTTGTTTCTATGCTCTATTTTATGGGTTGACATGCGTGTTTTGCCTTGTTTGTTTTTCGATTTTGATTTTATTTTTTGTTTGTTTAGGTTGACTTGCCTTGTTTTTCGATCATAATATTTTCAGTCTGTGGTAGTGGTGAAATCTTAAGCAAGACTAGTTTTCTGTGTACAGTCCTATATTTACTGAAGCCTGGTGTTGGATTAGCAGTTAGGGTGCAGGCTTGGGATCCTCGGATCCTGAGTTTGAATCCCGGTCGATCGTTGAATTAACGCCAGGGGGGTTGACTCAGCCTGTCATCCTTCCGAGGTCGGCAAATTGAGAACCAGCTTGCTGGGATGAATGATCACGGTGTGTACACCGATTTAGAATAGGTACACCGTATACCTGCGCATCGTAAGAGACGACTAAGGGTTGGTGTCAGGAAGCGCATCCAGCCAAAAAAAACATTGCCTCAAACAGGGAACCATGATTGTCATGGGGCCCGCAAGGTTAACCCCCGCTTTAGCGGGGAAAAAATGGCCTTAAAACGATCATTCATTCATATTCAGTCCTATATTTACTGACATAAGATATCACAAGATAAATTCAAGCAAAGATCGTTTGGGCCACCACGAAAGTACCATATCCATATCCCAGCATCCCACATAGTGCAGGAGAAATTTACAGCAGGAAAAAAGAAAAGGTTTCAAAAAAAGTGAGTTGGACAAATTATTGTGAGCAATCAGGAACAAAGATGTTGTTTGGAGGAACAACAAGAACAGGAATGAAAATCTATGTTTAAAAAAGGAGAAAATGAAGTCTACCTTTTGCTTTCAATCCCCAGGTATTGTTCCTTCAGTTTCTTCAAGGTGCCAGTTATCCATAAATGGCATATTGCCCCCTATACCTGTGAGTGGTATTTTCAATTCTTGCAATAGAATTCCTCTTTTGTCCATCCTGTATGTCTGCTAATTGCCTCTTCCTTTCCGAGGTGATTTGACTTTTCATGAGCATTCGAACCTGTCAAATATCTGAATTTGAATTTTTGGTAACCTTAGATGAAATAGTCAACAATCCTAAAGCTTGCTAGACTTGTTAAGGTGGCGTTTTGTCTCATCATAATACATACACATTACGACTTTACAAAGAAACCGCAACATAAATAAATGTATGCGCAAAAGGAAGATGGAAGATCAAAATTCTGCTTGGGAAGTTCGACCAAAAAAAAGATCTAACGATATGGAGTCTATTTGGTGCAATGCATATTTGATTTTATATTGATGTGTCAATAAATGCTTTGACATTATCATACTCGGTGGCCACTTAATGTCCAACCAACAAAGTGATGCCAGTTTAAGTCACCAAAGATGATAAATTGAATGTTTGTCCAAGCTGCAACCAAACTGTCCATATCCTATATGTAACCATTAATCAGACATGAACTGAAAGGAAAAGTTGTTTTTTTAAATGTCGACAGAGGCAGAGAAATTCGAAGCAGACAAATATGATATTATTGTGTGTGCACGGGAGGAAAGTGGCGGGGCCAAAATTGAGAAAAATGAGATTAGAATAAGGTCAAAGTAAGTGAAGGGAAAGTAAAGGACATCTACAGGAGGAGGAGGGGGTGAGGGTGGATTCAAAAACTGCATGTGTTCTTGATTCGTGTCACACAGCTCCACCATGAGCCTTAGAACGTGTAAAAATTAAATAAAAAAGGGAACCGTCAGACAACACACACTGCAAAATGGAACGGCATACCTCCACCAGACTGAACAGTTTACATTATGTATCACACTGATAGGCCAGATCTGCATCCTCAACCAAAAGCCAATCAATTCGTCCTTGTGACACCCACAACGTGTCCACATCCTGAATCTATCCGTAACTTTTTGAGATACCGTGCTATATATATATCGGTTTAGTCCCATCTCTCAATGGTGAAGAATCACTTAAAGAATTCTAGTATCCGGATTTGGATTTTCAACAAAATCTAATCATTTTGTCCTTGTGACACCCCCAACCTGTCCAACATGTTTCGTCCAAATCCGTCCATACCTTTTTGAGATATCATGCTATATATCGGTTTTAGCCCGATCACTCAATGGTGAAGAATCACTTTAAAATTCTCGGATCCAGATCCAGATCCCGATCCTCACCAAATAAAATAGTTTAGGCTGTATCACATACTCAACGTCTCCACCAAATTTCGTCCGGATCCATCCACAACTTTTTTAGATATCCAGTTCACAAACAGACAAACAGAGAGAGAGAGAGAGAGAGACAGAGAGAGAGAGGTGGAAACATAACCTCCATCCACTGTCTATGGCAGAGGTTACAAGTAGTTGAGGACAGCAATGGGAGAAGAAGAAAAAAGGTAGGGAGAGGGGGTCAACCAGAGTAGAAGGCATCGGTGGTATGGGAGAAATCACAAGGTGAAAATGGATGGCATGCATAAAAGACTTGAGGGAAGTGAACAAGGCAGCAGACTCAGGGATTCAGGCCCACAGGCTAGAGAATAGAGAGATGAAGATATGCAGGTGATGATTCAGCTTAGAATTTGGGAGGGAAACCAGGTGTTGTTTTCTTGAAGAATGCATGTGACCACAGTGGGGAAGGAAATGCAGTGGGACAGTGGGGGAGGAGGAGCAGAGGGAAGAGAGGCCAACAGGAACAAAGACAGAAGTAATATCATAAAAAACTGTTGTCCACCAACCTGCTTGCAGTGGGGGAGAAGCAGACTCTGGCACTTACCTTCCTGGCAAGATAGGCAGGCGATAATGAAAAACAGTGGATTTGGCCACCTCCAAGAGAACAAGATTAGAAGCAGCTGTACTAGCTCAGAGTGGGGACCCATAATCCATTGCACTGCAGACCTGTACATGCACCATGATGAGCTCTGTGTGGCTTGGAATGGACTTGGCTCTGCAAGTAATATCAAGACATTGGTCAGCCTCAGAGGAAACTTCAGATAAATTGTCTGCACAAAACAGATTATGGCTTATAGCAATGTCTGTGAGCTCCAGGGAATGAACCTCTTGCAGGGGTTGGCCAGAGAAGTTAACTGAAGGAGTCCGACATCTAATCCTTATGGAGGGACCAGAATGACAGTTTGGGACTTTCCTCTGTATAAAGATGTGTTCCAGGTAGCTGGCCAAAAACTTATTTTTAACAGAACTGCAGCCAGGGATGCTGTGGCAAGTGCACCAGTCTTCACAGGATGGAGTTGGTGAAGCAAAATGTTACAAAGGGTATTGAAGGGCATGAAAAAATGATTGAAGTAGACCCAGAGTAAGGTTGGCTCTAAAATGCCACTTTGCGGCAAACCCATCTGAATATGAAGATCATGAGATGGAATAGCATCAAGAGCGACACGTCGTTTCTGCTGGTGGAGAATGATTAGATAACCATTCAAGGACATTCTTCTGAATAACATGGACAGACAACTATTTAAGTAAGGCTGTGTGCTCGAAAGTTCTCATTTGAAATTTCGAGTATCAATCCATTGATGAGTTAAAAGATGCAGTATGCCCAGCAATGAAGAGCTCGAGCAGAAGCTGAACTGATGATCAGACATTAAAGAGATGGAAAAGGGAGCAGGTCCTAGATCTGCAGCAATGAAATGTTCCATTACTTTGCTTATGGTGTGGAGGAGACTAACCAGTCTGTAGGTTAGTGGAGCAGACTCTTTTTGTGTACCTAGTCGAGACTCGTAGAAGAGCTAGTACTAGTAAACTGAACGGATCACGATAAGAAACAGCAGAGAGAGAGAGGGGGGGGGGGGGCAAACACCAATAGGAGGTGGGATTGAGGGAGGCAGACAAACAATGGGTGTAGAGAGGAATGGGGGCAGGAGAGGATGCTGGACAAGATTGATCCAGAAAGAAACTCTCAAGAGGGAAAACGGAAATTTAGAAGGAGGCATTGGGGTGGGATTGGCGGGGGGAGGGTTTAACGAGGGTAGAAAAGATCATGATTTTTTATTAGGAATAATCTAAGATGGTGTTGTACAGCTGTCTTGAAGACGTGGACGGAAGAATGAGATTAAAGAGGATGTGTAAGTTCATTCCACAGGTGGGGAAAAAAGAGGAACAAATGAGTGAAGGTAAGCAGTGATCCTAGACTCGGGTAGTTTCACCAGAATGGGGTGATGGTGTACCATGTGAGTCCTGCAGAAACCTGGGGGTGACAAAGCATGGGAAGAGCAGATTGTGGAACACCAGAAAGAATGCAGTAGAAGAGACGGAGACCACCTATCTCTCTGCGATGACAAAGTGATAGGCCCATAGACTCAGCTTCATTACAGGAGATTCCAATGAAATTGAAAGCCTTTGTTTCCACAGCATCTGGCTGAGCAAGATGTGACGCAGGGGACCAGACCAGAGGGGAGAGAAGTACTCCATCAAGCAGTGGAAAAAAGCCTTGTAGGTGGATAGGAGCTCAGGTGTGCCAAGCAAGGACTTTGTACGATGGAGGATACCCAGACGGCAGCTGGCTTTTAACATTACTTCTGAATCGGGGTGAAATTTGCAGCTTTGCAAGATGACATCAAGCCACCATATGAGAAACAACCTGAAGAATAGTAAGAAAAGGAGAGAGGATAGGGCCAGAGCACAGTTTTTAAGGATTGAAGAACCAATACATCACATCAGGTTATAGTGGAGGTGTCAATATTTATTAGAAATCCCTCAGTCTTAATAGAGTCTTAATTGGGTCTTAATTCAAAACTTCAATAATGCCTCAGGGAAGAATCTGCAATTGGGGAAAGGGTAAAAATCATAAGGGGCATTATGGGGGCCTTCACCTTCTTAGTTAGATAACTAAGATGGATATCAGAGGACCTCACATTTGATCAAAAGGCAACTTGTGTGGCCATTGCCACAGGGATATGGAGGAAAAGGACAACTGAGGTACATGATCTCTTGAAGACGATTTTGACATGATTAGACATTGGTCCATCCTTTCACAACAGAGTTGGCAAGTCGTCATGGAGTGGAGACCTTCTTGGTTCCCTGTCAGTTTGTGTGTGTTGTACAGATGTCTGTCCCCCTTCATAATTGTACAGGTTTTAAAGGCCAATCTTTGAACACGAAAGTGTGTTCACTATGGTCTATTTTTGAGGATAAAACAAACTCGAAAAACATTTTCCATAAAAGAAAAATTATGTCTCTTCTATTGGAATTGTAGACAGTGGCTTGCAAGCAGAGCGTCAAGGGCGGTGTACAGAACCTTTTTTTTTAAATAACAAAAAATACAACTTATGTGGGGGGTGGGAGTGTGAAATTTGCTGCATGTGACATGCAACACATGCAGACTAAAACGAGTGTTCATTTACGTCCATAGGATGTCTAATAAATGAAGAAAATATAAGTGCACCCGACACTAGGCCGAGGCTTCAGACTTTGGCATGATCACGAGGCTGCACCATCAAATAAACTGGTTCAAGCCGTCATTTTTGACAGGGTTTTTACTAGTTAATATACGTATAGTACAACAGTGACCTTTTTCCTTTGAAGCTGAAGCTCATGAAAGGACGAGGTGATAGAGGAGACTGAATGAACAGGAAAAGAGGAAGATGGAAAACACAGCAACATACCCAAATGAGGACCACAACAGCAAGTGGCCCGGACGACGACACATAAACCTAGCACAAAAGCACACGTGAAGGTGCTCAACAAGATGCACAAACACATTACATCAACAAACGAGAACGGCACTCAGTGGAGAGCATACCTCCGCCAGGTGAACAGTTTACGTTTTGTATCCCACCAATAGGTCGTATCTGGATCCAGACCTAAAAAAAAATCGAATCAGGTTGTTATTGTCACCTAACCAATTTATGCAGCCACTTTTGTCATAACTCATCCATGTCAGAACTCGTCCATAACTTTTTGAGACATCCTGCTATATATCGTTTTTGGCCCTATCTCTCAATGGTGAAGAATCACTTAAATTCTTCTATCTAGATACAGATCTTCACCAAAATTGAATCGATTCTTCCTTGTCACATGCACAACCTCTCCACCAAGTTTTGTCCAAATCCGTCCACAACGTTTTGAGATATCCTGCTATATGTTGGTTTTAGCCCGATCACTCAATGGTAAAGAATCACTTAAAAATTAAATAATTCTCATATCCGAATCCATATTCAGATCTTCACCAAAATTGAATCAATTCGTCCTTGTGACAACACTCAACCGGTCCACCAAGTTTCGTCCAAATCCGTCCACACCTGTTCGAGATATATTGTTCACAGAGAGACAAACAAACAGGAAAGACAGACAATACAGGGGTGAAAACATAACCTCCATCCACCTTTGGTGTCGCAGGTAATTACAACCGACAATTAACATAAACAGTGAATTAACAAGGTAATTCTAGAACATGTATCCTCATCTTCAAAAGGCAGCCTCTCAGAGTGAAGAAGATGGTGTCAGGCCATGAAGGAATTCAGAACCAGAATCCACTTGACTCGTCATGCAAAGAACGAAGTGAAACCAGAATGACACAGACTGCCACCAGGTATGCTGTCTCAAGGTACAATTACAATGCACAATAATGCTTGCCCAAGCAGGGCAAATGTGACCACTACTCATTCAGTAGTCTAGATGGTTTGGGAAAATCGAACTATCTCCCATACAGTCCAGACATGTCTCCTTATGATTTTCATCTCCGTTCACCACTCATAGAGCATATGGGTGGAATTAGGTTTACGAGTGGTGAAGACATCAAAGCACGTGTCCATAAATGGTTGTGTACCCACTACTCGCCTCAATGATTTATCGACAGAAGACATCAAGGTGCTACCACATCGCTAGGAAAGGTATGCATGTGCAACAGGGCTGAAAGAAAAATAGATGATGTTTGATCAACTTTCCTCTACTCTTGTGATTTCCAGAATAAAAATACAAATTCACAACAACGGTGAACTATCTTCATCGTTTCCTGCAAGTGTAACGCATTCTTCCCAGCAGTGGGTGACTTTTTTGATGCCATCAAAACCAGAAGTCATGTTGTCTGGCTCTGAAACTTTTGAAAAGAGCAAAGGCATGTTGATCCCCTCTTGCTTGTGGAATCCTAGGAACTTGGAATAAAAAAACCTTGACCATTTTTACTCCCGCCAGGGAGTATTGGATTCGATCGTGTCCGTCCGTCCGTCCGTGTGTGTGTGTGTGTGTGTGTGTGTGTGTATGCAGTGTGTTTGTGTGTTCGTGTGTTTGTGAACAAGATATCTGGAAAAGTTCTGAACGGATTTGGATGAAAGTTGGTGGGATGATTGCCCTTGGGATAAGGAAGAATTGATTCATTTTTGGTGAAGCTCAGGATATTATTCCGGATCCAGGAATTTTTTGGGGGAATTTTTTGGGGAATTTTTTTTCCTGTTTTACTGCATTAAAGCTTTTATTCTTATTCTTATTCTTAAATGATGTTTTTCTCCTCTAATTCCGAAATATATCAAAATAAATTCTCTGACAGTTCGGGCTTACTTTCTTTTTCATTTATTAACTCAACTGGACTATGTCCAGCTGGGTTTTTGTCGACACCCAGTGTCCGTCGTCCGTCTGTCTGTCTGTCATCTGTAAACAATTCGACGTCTACGCTCTAAAAGTCACAAATATTGATTAAATTTGATGAAACTTGTTGTGCAGCATCTTTAAGACATAAACTAGTTTGGGATTGCATTTGGGCGTTGCACGCCCAAAAATGGGCGTGGCAGGGCGGCCATATTGAAAAATCAATTTTTGTCATATATTTTTAGCACATATAAACTATATAGTTTGTGGTTCTATTATGCATATTCTAACCATATTGATATAGACCAGTTGAGTTCAGGTTCCCTGGAAACTCTCTAGTTGTTTTGGGGAGAGGGGATGTTAAACAAAACGTATTATTCCAACTTGACCCACGGCGGGAGTATGCGCTCTACTGAGTGGCGTTCTCGTTGCATATGTATCAACTAAATGGCTTCTGAACAAGACGTATGAGCGGGTATGACCTTACGAGGTGACGTATCAGGCCCAGCATTGTATCTATACTGTTACACCCAAAATTCCTTGTCGACTAACCAGTAGGAGCATGAGAGGTGAACAGAAAAAGGACAACAGGGTTATCAACTGAGAGATGCATAAGGTAAATGACTCATTATATAAGGAAAACGAATAAGTAGTGGGAGGGATACAGGTGAGGAGAAAAGGTAAATAGAATTATAAGCGGTGAAAACGCTGGGTGAGGTTGTCAGCCTGTGATGCATTGGCAGACTTATAAGCAGAAGAAAGAAGAAATGCGGTGATTAAGCCACGTATGAGGTATGGCGATTCATAATTCGGGACCAGGGCGTGCGGACTGAGCATACGGGGCCCCTGGGCACCCGGAGACGACAAAACACTGCTTTGTATAAATTGCTTGGACGAGATAAACCGTGGATGAGGTCGCGAGCTATTTTAATTCTGCACACTCCATGAGATGCCAAGTGAAGCATTTGCAGAACCAGGGCTAAAAGGTAATTTTTTATCACAAAGCGTGAGGGTGGATAATTCTCTCCGCACATTACCCAGACTGTGGGTTAAATCGCTCCCTCTGCCCCACAAATGGCTGGGGGATTTGTATCTTCTCTCTTTCCGTGCCTAATTAATTCATGATGTGTCTCGATGGCTCATGAGGCGGCTCAATGGCGCTCAATTCCTGCTTGAAGAAAGTGGGGAAATGCGAGAAAATGCCACAAATTTTGCGCCAAGGTCGCCGCTCATCTCAGCTGAGAAAATGGTGCTGAAGAAGCACCATAAACTCTCGACTTAAAGAGTAAGTGAGGGAAAAAAACAAATCTCCTGATAAAATTAATAGGATTCTAATCAAGCGGCTCTACATGCACACGATTTAATTAAATTCAGCAAGAGAGAGTGTCCATGCCAAGCTGATTCGCTTCCATTGGAGTTTCTGAAGAAAAGGTGGTTCTAATGAGCAGCACATTGAAGATGTGGAATGGTAGTGTCACCTCAGCTTAATTCATCTCTATGTTCCGGTTTGATTACGATCATACAAAAAAACGATTATAAATACTAATAGTATTTAAAAACCAGGAGAAGAAGAAGGAGATATGATACGAATAAAAGGAATTCTAAAAGGATAGGAGAAAGAATTTCCACCGCCCCCCCCCCCCCCCCGCCTTCCCAAGCCCTCTCCCTCCCACAGATCTTCCGATGTCCCTGTTCTCTGCTGTTGTACTTGTGTGCTTCCCTCTCTCTCCCCATCTTGTCTCCCGCTCCCTTTATTGTATGTTTTGTTTGTCTGTTTTTTTTTTTGTGATTGATGTTAGCTCATAAACGAGACTCGATCTTGTATACAAAGAAAAAAAAAAGGGAGAGTCCGAAGAAGAGGAATAAAACAGTGAACTAGAAGGGCACTCGGTAGAGCGCATACCTCCACCAGGCTGAACAGTTTATGGTTTGTATCCCACTGACAGGCCGGATCTGAATTCGGACCTGAACCAAAATCGAATCGGCTTGTTCTTGTCACCAAACCAGGTCGTCCACCAAGTTTAGTTATAACTCGTCCATAACCTTTTAAAAATATTTTGTTATATATTTTCTCTCTTTTTGCCCGATCTCTCAATGGTGAAGAATCACTTATAATTAAATAATTATCGTATCCGAATCCATATTCAGACCTTCACCAAAATCGAATCCATTCATCCTTGTCACACACCCAACCGGTCCATTCAGTTTTGTCAAAATCTGTCCGTAACTTTTTGATATATCCGGCTATATATCGTTTTTGGCTCTATCTCCCAATGGTGAAGAATTACTTAAAAATTCTAGTAGCTGGATATGAATCCATATGGTCACCAAAATATAATCATTTCGTCCTTGTCACATACGCTACATCTCTGCCAGATTTCGTCCGAATCCGTCCACAACTTTTTGAGATATCCTGTTCACAAACAGACAGACAAACAAACTAGAAATCGGTCAGAGACCGACGACTTGCCGGAATGTACTTTTTTTCAGGGGTGTTGGTTAGAAGGCAATCGGATAATGTTTGACAGAGTTATTAGTAAAAAAAAAAATTTTTGACCTTGAGTTTGACCTTTCAAGTTCACTCAAAGTCAAAGGTCATGTTGCCAAATGAAATGTTGTATGTGACTTCCTATATGTCAGTAACAGTAAGTGTATGCATATCTCTTGTACTTTTAGAGTTACAGTGGTTTGAAATATATTTTAAATGTAAACTCGACCCCCCTGATTTCATGTTTTGGGTGACCTTGAGCTTGACCTTGGGCCTAGAGAGTTAAAAATTGGGCAGATTCTATTCCAGGGCAAGACAAATATGTGTGTAAAGTATGGCGATGCTATGTGCAATGATGTAGATGTAGTACTGCGCACAAACAAACAGACAGACAGATGAAAAATAAGGTCAGAGACTGAGGACTTACCGGAATGTACTTTTTTATCGGCCATTTTGGACAAATATGGCGACCGAACCACGTGACCGATGACGTCATTATTTTTTTCTAAACTAATTTATTCCTAGATTATGCTCAATAAATTGCATCTTGATCGGATGAAGTTTTGTACTTGTCGAATTATGATGTTATAATGGAGGCACCTATGACATCATTAACATATTTTATTCCGCATGGAGAGTTCTTTACAATGAGCCATGTCGCAATTTTTCCTATTCAGCGCTTTCGGAGATATAGAGGTGCAAAGTTTTTTGGTTTTCCAAGATGGCGGCCGAACCACGTGACTGATAACGTCATTATTTTTTTCTAAACTAATTTATTCCTAGATGATGCTCAAGAAATTTCATCTTGATTGGATGAAGTTTTGTACTTGTCGAATTATGACATCATAATGGAGCTATGGCATCATCATTAACATATTTTATTCCCCATGGAGAGTTCTTTACAATGAGCCATGTCTCAATTTTTTCTATTCAGCACTTTCGGAGATATAGAGGTGCAAAGTTTTTCGGTTTTTCCATGATGGCGGCTGAACCACGTGACCGATGACGTCATTATTTATTTATTTTCTCCACCAGTTTATGCTGACATGGTGCTCAAGAAATTGCATCTTGATTGGATGAAGTTTTGTACTTGTCGAATTATCGAATTATGACTTCATAATGGAGGCCTTTGGCCGGGAGAGTTAAAAATTCCAGGGCAAGACAAATATGTGTGTAAAGTTTGGCGATTCTATGTGCAACGATGTAGACGTAGTACTGCGCACAAACAAACAGACAGACAAACCAACCAACCAACATACTTGCCAGAATTTTTTCCGGCAAGTAGCAAACAGACAGACAGTGGTGAAAACATAACCTCTATCCACCTTCGGTGGCAGAAGTAATAAGAAGCCATAGTAGTAGTAAAAAGGTCTGCAGTTATTGGTTTTTCAATTTATTGCAAAAATAAATAATCAAATTATAAAATGTGATGTTGTGCATGTGGAGTACCCAGTCATACAGAAGGAATACTAGATATCTATGTCATGTCTTTAAGAATGCACATTTCATGACTAGCTCTTTGTGGAAGTACCATAGGAAAATTGATTGACTCTTTACAGAGCGTTGGAGCTGCTGAAGCAGTTTATTGGCAATGGTTGCACTGAATGGTTTGCCATTGCCTTTCTGGCATTGCTCTCTCCTTTTAAATGCATATTTTTAAATGCATTGATGGACATCAAGCAAGGAAGCAGTATGTACCATTAAAAAAAATGCTTCGGTGTGACTCGGCCAGGGTTTGAACCCTACAGTCGTGTTAACCACCTTATCGCATAAGGACCCTTGTTAGTCTATAACGACTACAACTGCTCCACAAACGATGCAGCTATTTGGAGATTTGATCCTATTGCTTCCTGCGTTAAGTTTAAAAGAAGATCTTAATGCATATTCATCATGAAATATCAGGTTGAGCTGATATGATGGTCAAAAGGTATGCACGGTCGAGCCTGGGTTTGAATCCCGACCCAGCTAGAAACTGTCATCCAAGGAAGTTGGTGATTCATCAATGTGTGTGCCGTCCCTCGGATGGATGTTAAACTTAGCGTTCTGCCTGCCAGAATTAATTGATGGACATAAAGATCCTATGGTGCCCTTCGCGAAGAGTATGCGAGCCAAGAAGTACGAAGAAGAATACCAAGTTTGACTGATCATATAGGAAATTTGATATTATTATTTCACCGGGGTGTGAAAGATACCATTATGAGACCTTTTTAATCTAACAGCAAGTGCAAGCAGATAAGACAAGCAAATGGCATCAATGAAAGATTACGTGTCGCAGCACCATGGCGATTTATTATTATTAGATTTATCAGATATTGTTAGATTTGAAATCCGTCTCCATGGATATTTAAACAGGAAGGTAGGTGAAAAGCAAAAAAAAAAAAAAAAACCCCAACAATGGATCTATTCATAATGTGGGTCTTAATGGATTTCATATTTTGCAGGCACTCACCAGTTTGTGCTCCAAATACAAAAGCAGTGTGTCTTGAGTTTCTACACCGGCATATTCGAGGTCGTGGGAACAAATAGGGCTGAAGGTGCCAGTATTAGGGATTTTGATTCCAAAAAAACAAAATTCAGGAAAACGTGTTAGTTTCAGAAGAACTGCCATGCCATTATTTGAATATTATTCAGGGTGGAATAATCTGGCTGCCCCACCTGGAGTGGTCCACATGTGACACCAATCCAAACAATGCGGTTGACCCCTTCCTTCTTAGTGTTGCAGGGGCTACTTACGTGACCATGGGCGAGCCATAAAAATATGAAATTGACAACCTCATACATGGGGAGAGGGTGCCATTGTGCCTCACAGAACCGAGAAAAAGAAAGTGTGGAGACCGAAACATCCTCAGCAGGTGGTGGAGATAACACTGGAATTACGAGGAGGCGACAATGTGAGGATGAAAACATCGGGGGATTGAGTGGTTTTGGTCTGTTCCATTTTGCAATCCTGATGGAGATCTACATTGTGGGTTGCAAGCAGGTCACTTCATCACAAGATGCAATGCATGAATACAGGGATCGCGTTAGGCTGGAATCACTTGAAAGAATGAAAATAACTTGCTGTAAAAGCCGAGTTTGGGCATGTGTGGTGAGCACTTACGTTCAAAGAACGGCCTATGGTGATTTTGCAATCACGACACGCTGGACGCCTCAATACCATTCTTATTGGCTGCTTCTATTTTTTGTGTATGCAAAGTCGAGTGAATGCAAAGTGTATGCAAAGTACTTACTTTTTCCACATGCGAAATTTGCATTTATGTTTATTTAAATTATACAATGGACTACAAAATGTAAATGTTTCATGATATTTGTTATATTATATCACCTTTATCTATCAATATTGTTGAAATGAAGATCAAATAGCTCTATGTTGAAATATGTTGAAAAAGTCAAAACTTTACATGGGGTGTACTTACTTTTTCACGTGACTGTATGTCAGTGATATTTCAGTTTTTTATTTTTAATAAATTTGCAAAACTTTCTAAAATCCTGTTTTCTCTTTGTCATTATGGTTGTATTCAGTGTAGATTGATGAGGGAAAAAATGAATTTAAACGATTTCAGCATAAGGCTGCAACATAACAAAATGTGAAAAAAGTGAAGGTGTCTGAATACTTTCTGAATGCATTGTAAGTTCTGAGAGAAAAAAAAGAGGTGCAACTTTCCCGTTTCCATTTAGAATCCCATTCAAATCCAAGAAAACAAAGATCAGTGTCAACATCAAACATATTGTTGTAAACTACTACCGTTAACCCCAAGGGTGTACGACTGCCAAAGTCTTTCAATATCGCTCTGCACAACATATATCTCTTTTCTCTTTTCTCTTTTCTCTTTTCTCTTTTCTCTTTTCTCTTTTCTCTTTTCTCTTTTCTCTTTTCTCTTTTCTCTTTTCTCTTTTCTCTTTTCTCTTTTCTCTTTTCTCTTTTCTCTTTCTCTCTCTCTCTCTCTCTCTCTCTCTCTCTCTCTCTCTCTCTCTCTCTCTCTCTCTCTCTCTCTCTCTCTTCTCTCTCTCTCTCTCTCCGGATTGGAATAAATGTAATGGTTTAATGAACTTTGCAGTTTAATCAGGAGCCAAACAATTATTATTTTATTGAAAGAGCAGTGCATGTACAAGGACTGATTGAATTTACAAGTGGATTTTAATCAGTTGTCGGGTATTTCAACAGCCTTTATAGAAACTAAACGTGCTGCGAATAAGTTATAATGTGATAGAGTTTACAATCAAACCAGTCATGCTTTTAACAAACAAAAGTCAGTTCTTAAAGAAAGATGAGTGTTTGACTGAGATACCATTTGGGAGTCATCTCCCTGTGATGGCGTTTACTCTACCCAAGAGTGCTTGAAAAAAGGTCTCTTTCACCGACAAACATAGAACATTAGCGATAGAACAACAAAAACAACCTGTGACAAATTGGAATAAATAGGGACAATAACAATAATCCCATGCCATTTGGGTTTGAAGGGCTGACAAGATGGCCTAGAAGTATACACAATCGGCCTTAAGCTGTCTAGCCTGGGATTGAATCCCAAACCCAGCTATAAACTGTCATCCTGGTGTTCATTAGGCAGAGTCATCCCCCAAGGTTCAGTTCTTGGCCCCCTCCTCTTCATCCTTTACCTGTCCCCCCTCGGTCACTTAATCCGCCGTCATGGTCTCCAATTCCACTGCTTCGCCGATGACATCCAGCTTTTCATCGCCACCAAGTCCGTCTCCACCGACACCCACTCTATCCTGACAAACTGCATCACTGAAATAAAATCCTGGCTTCAAATCAACTTCCTCAAGCTTAACTGTGATAAATCTGAAATAATCATCATTGGCCCAAAAACGCTCACAAAATCAACCCAAAACTTTGCCCTCAACATCGACGGTATCCCAGTATCCACCTCCCCTCACATCCGGAATCTTGGCGTCATCTTTGACCAAACCCTCTCCTTCGACAAATACACTAAACAGATCACAAAGACAGCCTTCTTTCACCTGAAAAACATTGCCCGTCTCCGCTCATCCCTCTCCTCCACGGCTGCAGAAACCCTCATCCACGCCTTCATCACCTCCCGTCTGGACTACTGCAATAGCCTCCTCTATGGTTCACCCTCAAAAATCACCAATAAACTCCAATACATTCAGAACTCCGCTGCCCGTCTACTCACCCATTCCCGGACCCGTGACCACATCACCCCCGTCCTTTACAAGCTTCACTGGCTCCCCATCCCCCAGAGAATCCAGTACAAAATCCTCCTCTTGACATACAAAGCCCTCCATAACCTGGCCCCATCCTACCTGGCTGACCTCCTCTCCAGACACACTCCCACCCGCAACCTCCACTCTGCTGGTACCAACCTCCTGACCCCCTCCATCCGGACCAAATTCAGATCCTGGGGGGACAGGGCCTTCTCCATCGCTGCTCCCACCCTCTGGAACTCACTACCTCACACCATCAGAGACTCCTCCTCACTCACCACATTCAAAACATCACTAAAGACCCACCTGTTCAACACTGCATTCAACATTCAACCCACAGCATTTAACCCCTGACTATCTCTTCTCCTTCTCCCTCCTTTTGCTTTAAATATTTCCCTATTGATTCTTGTCTTTTTGCAATTGTTGTTTTCATGTATTGTTATGCATTATGTTTTCCACTCTGTCAAAGCGCCTTTGGGCTTCTGGAAAAGCGCTATACAAAATAAATGAATTATTATTATTATTATAATGTGTGTGCCCTCCCTCAGATGGACGTTAAACGGGCATCTGGTCTGCCAGCATCAGGTGGTGGATTCCAAAGATCCTTCATGTAGAGTAGTCGAGCTATCACCGGCACCATGACCAAATTCCAACTTCCTGCCCGAACCAGCAAAGGGCACTGCATAAGTGGCATGGCCATGCCCTCAGCCGATGATGCTACCCCATAGCCTTGTGTTGTATACGAAAACGAAGCCAAAGTTAGGTTTGAATTCAGTGACATCATTCGATGGAGTGAACGCTTTGACAAAAACATACTTTTGACTGTGTTGAACAGAATAAAAGTTGGAAGTAAACTTAGATGATATAATCTGAATTGTAAGACTGCCAATTTTGCCTCAAAAGTTTGGTGATGATGTGAGAATTTGTGAGAGAGAGAAGATAGCGAACGTGACAGCCAAAGGGACACGGACTACTATTAATGATATAGTAGTTTCAATTGTGTTTATCTTTCAAAAAGTATTATCATGATGTTTGCACTTCAGAGTTGAAGATGGCGATTGACATATGAATACCTGGGTGCATTAATTTATTTAAATTGTTAGAGCTACACAACAACAACAAGCGGGTGTACAAAACAGTGTAACATGGTATCTATGAATACCCGAGACTTGTTCGCAAACCAGTTGCTACCCTAAGTGCAGTCCAGTAATTTGTAATTTGATCCAGTGTGCCGGCAATACCTCGGCTACATTTTATCAAACACACCTTTGGATCATTTACATCCACCAACGAATGCAAACATACAGGTCGCACAGGTTAACATAGATCCTAAGTAGGGCACGCTTATTTATGCATCGCCTTGACTGCAAAGCACAAATCAGACACATTATAGTCGGGTCTGGAATCAAACCCAGACTTGACAGCTTTCGGACACAGACACTAGTTTGCAAATATTTCGGACACGGACACTAGTTTGCAAATATATATATAATTATTTTTATATTTTTTTTACGGCATAACCCATAGGGCAAAGCGATCTAGAACAGTGTTTGTCCGTCCGTCCGTCCGTATGTATGTATGTATGTATGTATGTATTTATGTATGTATGCATATCCTCTCAAACGTATAAAAATCAGAGCTGAGGATCTGGTCACAAGACAGGGTGATGTGATTACGTCTGATGTCATTACAGTGGTACGGCGGCTGACTCCGCACACCACCATTTTGATTCCAATGCTGTTCAAGCCGAACATATCACCGAACCTGTCATATATCACAATCGCCATGCTCTACCTCAACGTTTTTCATTCAGGGTGAAGCACAAACAATCCAATTGTTAAAATGACCATCAAATATTGAAAGCATAGGCGTTACGGGTCTTCCAACGACACATTACTTATAGGCCTTAGGCTTCATGCCTTCATTGCTCACCTTCAGGCTACTTCATGGACAAATTAGCGCAGGTGTTCGATGAGCACATATGGGTGTGATGATCGAGTGTCCACATACTTTTTACCATGTAGTGTACATAGAGTAAACCAGTGTCTCAATGCAGAAAAATTGAATACTTACATTATTTGCTAATTGGTTTCCCCACCCATATCCTCTTCAACAATAAGTATCAAACAAGGCTGGCTATGCCGATGTTCGACTTTCGGACTTGTTTTTTTAGCAATCTTTGCAAAAAATTAAAAATTAAAGGCTTAAATGTAGTGCATGTCAAAAGTGCATGTCAGACCAGACATTCAACCATGAAGTCCAAGAAACTATCCGTATAACTCTGATGTAGAATTGTGAGGAGGCATAGATCTGAGGAAGGGTATAAAACAATTTCTAGAGGGTTGAACATTCCCAAGAGCACAGAGCTCTATAATTAGGAAATGGAAAGAATATGGAACTACCCAGACTCTTCCTACAGCTGGCTGTCTAATCAAACTAAGCAACCGGGCAAGAAGGACCTTAGTCAGGGAGGTGACCAATAACCCAAAGACCACTTTGACAGAACCAGCTTTTCTTGGCTGAGACGGGAAAACCTGCAAGAAGGACAACAGTCTCTGCAGCACTTCACAAATCTAGGCTTTATGGGAGTGTGGCCAGACAGAAGCAATTCCTGAGAGAAAGGCACCTGACAGCATGCCTGGAGTATATACAGACTTGGCATTTAATATGGAATATTTTTTTTTTCTTGACTTGGGTTTACTTTCTTAACTCAGTATATCAATCTGGTGAGTTTCTTTTACACTTTGGTGATTTATTTGTCAAAAGAACCATGTCACTGATTGTCTGTCGCAGCAAGAAGTCAACAACAGGATTATATCACAGGTGGCGTGGCAAGATGTACGGACAGGTGCATTTGATGATTCGCTTCACAGTCGGGTATACAAGGGTTGTTGCGTTCTGTATTAGTGGAAAACAACTGCTGCTGCACATCTCCAAAAGTTATTGCCGCTTCCTCTGGAGATGGTCCGTCAACTCGACAATGCTGTTTGTCATGGAGTGGTGGCTTTACAAAATTACGGCATGAAACAGCGTGCTGTTGCTCGGCAGTATGGCATCACTCAAAGTCAGGTGTCAAAGATCCTGAAACGAAATGCTCAGAGGGGTGTCCCTACTCCAATACCGAGGCCAGGACGTCCCCGCAGAACCACAAGGAGGGATGATCGCCAGCTGCACCGGTTAGTCCGCAATGGCCGTACCAAGTCAGCTAATCGGCTTAGGGCTGAGTGGCAGCAACTGATAAATGTGCCTGTATCCAGAAGGCTCGTCAACCAACGACTGGTTCAAGCAGGCTATCGTGCTAGGCGTCCCCTGAGAAAGCCACGCCTGACCAGACAACACCGCCAGCGCCGATTGCAGTGGGCCAGAGAGCAACGTCAATGGCAGCCAGGACACTGGAATCACGTGATCTTCAGTGACGAGTCTAGATTTCTGGTCTATCGTCAAGATGGCCGCGTCCGAGTGCGCAGCCAAGTGCATGAAGCCTACAACAAAGATTGTATAGTGCCAAGAGTCCAAGCTGGAGGTGGTGGGGTGACCGTTTGGGCTGCTTTTCATGCAGGGGGCAAAACTGACCTGGTTGTTCTGAATGGAAACCTGAACCAGTTCAAGTACAGGGCCATTCTGGAAGAAACATTACTTCCATTTGCTCGTGCAGCCTTTCAAGGAAACTTTGTCTGCCAAGATGACAATGCACGGCCTCATCGTGCTCGCATGATCCAACACTTTCTTGCTGACCGTGGTGTAGAGCATATGGAGTGGCCTGCCATGTCCCCGGATATGAATCCGATAGAGAACCTGTGGGCAGAATTAACGCGTCAAATCGACCACTTGGACCAGCAGCCGACCTCTGTGCGTGAATTGCAGCAGGCTATTGTCACTGCATGGCAAGCGATTCCTGTCCAAACCTTGGCAAATCTCGTGAACAGCATGCCTCAACGTGTACGTGCTCTCCTGAATGCTCGTGGGGGTTACACGAAGTACTGAACTGTAATTTTACTGTCCGTAATCCCAGTCGTAATTTAACTTTTGTTTTTGTTTAAAAAAAATTTGGCTAATGTGCAAAATAAAGAGATACTTCTGGAAAACGTACATAAATTTAACAGTACTGTCCATGAATTGAGTTTGATATCAGTTTACATCACTTTCAAGGATCAATTTATTTGTTTCGAAATGTCAAATGTGTTTTTTGTTTCTTTTAAAGGTCACATTAACAAAATCTAGAACAAGTACACATACATTCAAAGTACACCGCCCCATGCCAAATAATTAAATATGCTGCAGCGCGGCATTGCCGGGGCGCCTCTGGCGCCCGGCAATACCGCAGTACAGCTCATTGAGGCTCCATTGGGAGGGAGAGGTGTACACTAATTGATTGATTAATTGTATAACAAGTACAAATACATTCAAAGTACACCGCCCCATGCCAAATAATTAAATATGCTGCAGCGCGGCATTGCCGGGGCGCCTCTGGCGCCCGGCAATACCGCAGTGCAGCTCATTGAGGCTGCATTGGGAGGGAGAGGTGTACACTAATTGATTGATTAATTGTATAATTAAAATCAATAAAAGATTATCACAAAATATTTTCATAATCAATTGGCTAATCGCATAACTAAACCACTAGTGCTTCATCCGAAGATGTATCTTTTAGAAATTTAATTAAATAAGTCATTTATAAAAAATTAAATAATTAATTGATTACTCAATAAATAATTAATCGATTAATCAATAAATAATTAATAGATGAAATGATTAATCAATAAATCAAAAATATCCTTGATAGCCACATCACTTGGTCACTCATGTCCAAATATTAGCTTCCCAGCTCAAAAGGTGCCTGAGATATTGGCCAAATGAGAAAGAAAATAAATAAATGATTAATAATGAAAATAAATAAATAATAATCATAAAAAAATTAAATTATTAATCAATTTGGTCAGAGAACACATAAACTACCACTATTTCATCAGAATCTGTAACTTTAAAAAAAAAAAATTTTTTGTCATTAATCGAATAATTAAATAATTAATCGATTAATTGATTAATTAATAAATCAAAAATATCCTTTGCAGCCAAATCACCTGGTCATTGGCATGTCCAAATATCAGCTTCCTAACTCAAAAGGTGCCTGAGTTAATAATGGTCAGAAGAGAAATGAAATTTAATTAATTAAATAAGTACTTAATTAAACGCTAATAATTAAATAACTCCTCAATTAATTGATTATTCAAAAAACAAAAAATACCGTATTTGACAAAGGACTTGCTCACTACTGTGCCGAAATTTCAGCTTCCTAGCTCAAAGGATGGCTGAGATATCGCCCGGACAACCAAGAAAACAAGAAAGAAAACAAACAAGAAAACAAACAAGAAAACAAACAAGAAACCAGAGTGAAAACTGAGTACTCTCTTTCAGCGTGCGTCACTGCCGAGCCCCCTTCGGTGCCCGGCAATGACGATTTGCAATGCCTGGAGGTGGCATAGGAAAGGAGCGGTGTACAATTAAAATCAATAAAAGATTATCACAAAATATTTTCATAATCAATTGGCTAATCGCATAACTAAACCAGTAGTGCTTCATCCGAAGATGTATCTTTTAGAAATTTAATTAAAGAAGTCATTTATAAAAAATTAAATAATTAATTGATTACTCAATAAATAATTAATCGATTAATCAATAAATACTTAATAGATGAAATGATTAATCAATAAATCAAAAATATCCTTGATAGCCACATCACTTGGTCACTCATGTCCAAATATTAGCTTCCCAGCTCAAAAGGTGCCTGAGATATTGGCCAAATGAGAAAGAAAATAAATAAATGATTAATAATGAAAATAAATAAATAATAATCATAAAAAAATTAAATTATTAATCAATTTGGTCAGAGAACACATAAACTACCACTATTTCATCAGAATCTGTAACTTTAAAAAAAAAAATTTTTTTGTCATTAATCGAATAATTAAATAATTAATCGATTAATTGATTAATTAATAAATCAAAAATATCCTTTGCAGCCAAATCACCTGGTCATTGGCATGTCCAAATATCAGCTTCCTAACTCAAAAGGTGCCTGAGTTAATAATGGTCAGAAGAGAAATGAAATTTAATTAATTAAATAAGTACTTAATTAAACGCTAATAATTAAATAACTCCTCAATTAATTGATTATTCAAAAAACAAAAAATACCGTATTTGACAAAGGACTTGCTCACTACTGTGCCGAAATTTCAGCTTCCTAGCTCAAAGGATGGCTGAGATATCGCCCGGACAACCAAGAAAACAAACAAACAAGAAACCAGAGTGAAAACTGAGTACTCTCTTTCAGCGTGCGTCACTGCCGAGCCCCCTTTGGTGCCCGGCAATGACGATTTGCAATGCCTGGAGATGGCATAGGAAAGGAGCGGTGTACAATAATTTCAACATAATTCCAATGAACTTTTTGTTCTCAGACATCTTGAAAAGTAAGTTCACCCCCACAAAAAAAATATTCCATATTAAATGCCAAATCTGTAAAAGGCACGTGAAAGCCTCTGAGAGCATGAGGCAAAATATTCTGTGGTCTGATGAGACGAAAATTGAACTGTGGCCTGAATCCAAAGCGCTACATCTGGCGAAAACCAGGCACAGCTCATCACCCATCTAACAGCCTCCCTTACCATGAAGCATGGTGGTGACAGTATAATGCTATGTGAATGCTTTTCAGTGGCAAGAACTGGGAGACTTGTAAGGATAGAGGGAACAATGAATGGAGCCAAATACAGGCAAATCCTTGTGGAGAACCTGCTTCAGAGTGCCAAAGACCTTAGAATGTGGCAAAGATTTTCATTCCAACAGGACAATGACCCCAAGCATATAGCCAAGACAACACTGGAATTGGCTTCAGAACAAGAACGTCGAACGTCAAAGTCCTTGAGTGGCCCAGTCTGAGGCCAGACTTGAATCCCATTGAGAATCTGTGGAAAGACTTGAAGATTGTTGTTCACCGACGCTCCCCATCCAATTTGACAGAGCTTGAGCAAATCTGCATGGAAGAATGGGAGTAACTCTCCAAATCCAGATGTGCAAAGCTGACACAGACATACCCAAGAAGACTCAAAGCTGTAATCACTGCCTTCTACGAAGTATTGACTCATGGGGTTGAATACTTATGTAAATTAGATATTTATGTATTTCAATTTAAATTATTATGAAAAACATTCTCAAAAAAAGATTACATTTTGACATTATGGGGTATTATGTGCAAATCAGTGACAACACTTTGAAATTTAATCCATTTTTAATTCAGGTTGTGACATAACAAAATGTGAAAAAAAAATAGTGTGTGTACTCTGTTAAGGCACTGTGTATATATATGTATGTATGTGTATATATATATATATATATAAACTTCTTTTTTTTGTGACTATCCCTGTATAATTTTCTTGTGTTACATTTATGGAGGAGAGACAATAGTTAGATTAAGTTACTCTTGCTGTGTATACTTGTACTTAATTTTAGAAATTCTTACCTTGATTAAGTGTGTGTTTAAGGTCTGAAGTCATTGTAAAACGTCCCCACAAAAGGGATGGGAGGTTGTGCTTGCAGAGGTATAGCTAGCTTAATGAATCTTCTCTCCTGTTCTCCTCTGTAAACGTGGGTGGGGCCTTGTGGTGCAGGGAACGTGTCATATTCCCCGCCACAACTATTCTCTCAATCGACAGAAGGAATTAAATCCTACCTTGAAGCTGTTTGTCAGTGCACAGGAGTCGAGGAACTTACTCAATGCCCAAAGGTTGGGATTGGCCGAAGGCCTTAAGGTACAGCTGACTTGATGGAAGATCTTGGGCAAGGATTGGTCTGTGGCTGCATGGCTTGGGATGGATTAAAGGCCATGCTCTGCATTGATGGCTAGTCTGCATCTCCCAGCTCAATCGTCATTCCTCGCTTCACAAGGCGAACCACCTTTGCCGTCTGATCGCTGGATTTCGAGTTTCGAAATACACCTTGCTGCTATCAGACTGGCTGGCAATAGCATCGTGACCGAACACAATTGGGCCATTCTCCTCCACTGCCTCAGCACAGAAGGGCAGGTGCACAGCTGACTGCAAATAACCACCACATACAACAATGTGGTGAGTGCACTTGAAGCTACATGGACCAAAAAATATTGCAACATATTCCAAAATTACAAATTTCGGCAACATGGTCAGGGGAATGGTGAGCCAATGAAACAGTGTTGCTGCTTTGAGTGAACCTGCAGCTACAGTACTTTCAGTCTTGGTCTCCTCACTGAGAACTTTGAAACATTTGACCGATGACTCATTTTGGGCTCCTTTTGAGCTGATACGAGACAAATTTATCGACAAGACTTTCCACCATTAGTCCACCATAAGGCAATGCCTGCTTATGATGTCCACCATGAGGCAATGCCTGCTTATAGAAGATGCCAACCTCACATTAGAGAAGACTATGGTCCTTCCCATCCAGAGAGAATCATCTATAACTGTCTCACAGCCGATTAACAAGGCATCTCCCAGTCCCCCGGGCTCATTTTTAGGGCAGCAAGATGCGGCACAGGCTCAGGCTACTCAGGTGCAATGGATTAATGTCAGACTCGAGCACCAGCCCAATCAGTACCCAGTTGCTCAACAGCCAATCAAACCATGCCGAAACTGTGGAAGGATGTATGGAGAAAAAGCACAATGTCCTGCATATGGAAAACAGCGCAACAACGGTTCAACGTCAAACCACTTCGCATGAGAACCATGCAGCCAAGAAGCAAGCTATATCAGTTCACTCTTTTGATGAACCTAATGTCACAGAGTAAAAAGCGGCAAGTCTACACTATAACTTCTACTCAGCAGACAGGCAACTTCAAAATTGTGAAGTGTGAACTGATGTAAAACCGGTCTCACTCATCTCTTGACGTCAGTGCTAAAGTCAATCAATCAATCCTTTATCATGAAGGCTTTTCACATGTCCCACTCGCATCTGCACAGTCTTTAGCTAAGTGTATTCCTTTTATTCGAAGATGGGTCTCACCATTCAATTGGCTAATAACATCACACAATAACAGCTTCCCCTCCCGACATAGGTGCACAGAAGTGGGTTTTTGTGCTGACGTTGCATTTATTGGCTGTGGGGAAGTTTGATCCTGCTGGCCATGCGTTCTCCAGCCACCACCCCAGGAGCTGACCTCTCCCACCAACAACCTTTGTATATGATTGTGTCTTACTTAGCCAACCTCAAAGGAGAAACCGACCTCCAACAAGGAAATGATTCCATTTGAGCCAACATTGCCATGGTGCACTCTTGTGTTAATTTTAGCAACAGCTTCAAACATCATTCTTCTTGATGGTTTATTAAAGTCTAAATAACCCGATTTTGATTGAGTGACCCAACGTGTGTGTGTGTGTGTGTGTGTGTGTGTGTGTATTATACATATATATATATATATATATATATATACAGTAGTGACCCCTAATTCCGAACGCCCCTCATCTCGAACTACTCTAATTCCGAACCGTAAATTCGAGAAAATTTTGTCCCTAATTCCGAATGTATTTCTATAACCGAACCGCCAACATAGCGTTAGCGTCGTTCATATTTCCCGCCGCGAGTGTCGAGATTTTGAAGGCTTTGAAGAACCTATTGTGCCTGCTATTGTAGCATTGGGTCAGTCCATGGGCTTGGAGGTGAGTGAAGAGGATGTGGAGGAGTTAGTGGAGGATCACAACAAGGAACTCACCACAGAAGAACTTCAGCACCTCCACAAGATGCAGCAAGAAGAAGTGGCAGTGGAAATTTATTCAGAGGAGGAAGAGGGAGCTAGTGGTAACATTTCCAGTGCTGAAATTAAAGAACTGTGCTTCCATTGGTCTAAAACACAGGCCATTGTTGAAAGGTGGCACCCTAATAAAGCAGTGGTTAACAGGAGCATTAACTTGTTCGGTGACAATGTGATTGACCACTTCAGAAAAATTAAGAAAAGTCGCCAACACCAGGCAACTTTGGAGAGGTGGTTCTCTAAAGAAAGCAAGCCTAGTGAGCCCCAACCCTTTTACAAGACAAAGAGATGTGCCACAAGGAGTTAACAAACACCAGAAGCACAGTCATCTGATGTTAGCTTGGAAGGTGCCTCACCTTCCAAGCAATAAAACCCTCTCCCTCCTTCCTCCTCTCCAGCTTCCACATGCACCATCAGAACTCTCCACTAAGGTAAATGCAGTTATTTTCATGTTAGTACATTTATTTCTTGTTATTATTATTATTTGATATTTAGGGCATTTACTCATCTTATTTTACCTTGAATCATGTGTATTTGCAGTTAACAGTGTCTTGATAATGGATTTTTGGGGTCCAGGAACGGATTAATTCACTTTCCATTATTTCTAATGAGGAAAATAGTTTCTAATTCCGAACTTTTCCCAATCCGAACTTCCGCTGGAACGAATTAAATTCGGATTTAGAGGTCCCACTGTATATATATATATATATATATATATATATATATATATATATATAATTATATATATATATATATGTATAATATTATAAATATATGTATACATATATACAGTCGTGGCCAAAAATATTGGCTTCCTTGCACTTTTTTCAAATAATGCCCCATTTCTACCAGAAAATTGTTGAAATAAAAAAATATTTTGGTGTCCAAATATGTCTTTCTTTGGTTTGCAGTGGGAAAAAAAACCTTTTTTTTTTTTTTTTTTTTTTTTTGAATACTGAATCGAGGCTCGTGAAAGAGCTGACATTTACTCCACAAACAAATCAACCAGACAAACAAAATATATAAAAAGAGGGAGCGGAAGACAAGATTGGGAGAGAAGGGGAAGCACACAGACACTTGAGAGCACACAACATTTGAGAGCAGGGAGATGTGTGGGTGGGAGAGGCCTTGGGGGGAGGAGGGGGGGGGGGTGGAAGAAGTATAAAACACAAGGACACCAAGGACTTCCAGGACAGAAGTTGGTATTTCAAAAAAGTGGAATTGGGGTGAAATTAGCAGGGGTAGAAAAGATCAAGGTTTTGGATGGGGGAAGATAAGAGATGGTGGTGAACAGCTGTTTTAAAGACCTGGAGGGTGGAGTGGGATTGAAGAGAGTGAGGGAGTTTGTTCCAGAGGCGGGAGAAAAGAGGAATGAAGGAGTGAAGGTGAGCAGAGAGTCTTGATTTTGGCAGTTTTAACCATAAGAGGGTTGCAGGCAGATCTTGTGCGACCTGTAGGAATATTTGTGGGACAGAGCCCAGAGAGAGCTGGGGGGGCAAGGCCAGAGAGGAGTCGGTAGAAGACGGAAAGACCACCAACCTGCCTGTGGTGAGTGAGTGAGAGGCCCTTGGTGTTAGCTTCATCGCGGGAGATTCCAATGATTCTGAATGCTTTGGTTTCAACAGCGTGAAGACGAGCTAGGTGTGAGGCAGGAGCACCAGCCCAGAGGGGAGAGCAGTATTCCATTGAGCTGCGGATGAAAGCCTTGTAAGTGGTGAGGCGCTCAGGTGTGCCAAGGAAGGACTTCACATGACGGAGGATGCCCAGTCGGCGACTGGCTTTGGAGGCCAGATTTGAAATGTGGTTTTCCCAGGAAAGATCATGGCAGATAGTGAGACCCAAAAGCTTGAGTGACAGAACTTCTTGGAGAGGATTATTCAGAAAGTGGATGGGAGGGTTGTCCAGTCGGTCTTTTCGGAGAGACATCGTAAGAGTGTGAGATTTGTCAGGATTGAAAGACATGTTCCACTTGTTTGCCCAGTCTGTGATTTTGTCCAGGTCTGCAGAGAGTGAGGAGGCTGCAGTCTGCCGATCTGAGGGATGAAGAATGGAGCGACAGAGAGTAGAGTCATCAGCAAAGAGATAGAGAGGATTTTCAAGAGAGTCAGAGAGATCATTGATGAAGACCAGAAAAAGCACAGGGCCCAGAACACTGCCTTGGGGAACTCCAGCCTGAACAGGAAGAGGAGATGAGAGAAACCCATTCAGGGCCACACGTTGACTTCGACGAGAGAGGAAGTCCACCAGCCATGCGTGGAGATTTCCATGGATACCAAAAGAGGAGAGTTTGGTGAGCAGAGCGGGGTGCCAGACCGTATCGAAGGCACGTGATATGTCAAGGGAGACAGCTCTAATTTCCTGTTTGGCATTGAGGACCTCCATCCATTGTTGAGAAAGCAGAAGCAGCATGTCCAGAGTAGAGTGACCAGGTCTGAAACCAAATTGATGATCAGAGATCAAGCCATTGGAGAAGAGGAAAGATTTCATATCTGAAGCAATGATGGATTCCATGACTTTGCTGATAATTGGGAGAAGGCTGATTGGTCTGTAGTTGCTGGGATCTGTTTTTGCACCTTTTTTGTGCAAAGCAGTGATGTTGGCAGATTTCCAAGCAGATGGCAGATGACCTTGAGCAAAAGAGAGGGTGAAGAGAACAGAGAGAGGGAGTGAAAGAGCGGAAGAACAGGATTTTCGGACCCATGGGCTGATGCCGTCAGGTCCAGTTGCAGAATCAGAGTCGAGGGTTGACAGAAACTTTTCCACCTTGTCAGGAGGAAAGGACACAGAGTCCAGGAGCAGCTGGGTACGACTGGGTACGGTGGGTACAGAGAGGGATGGGTTTGGGACACAAGATTTAGAGGCAAACACAGAGTTGAGGCATTCAGCTTTTTCATGTGGGGAGTCAGCCGTGTGGCCGTTTGAGGTGAGGGAGGGGATGGAGGGGGAACAAACACCAGAAACAGATTTGACCAGACGCCACCAGGATTTGGAAGAGGGAGACAGATAAGAGAGATCTGTCCTGAGAACGGAGAGATATTGTTTCCTGGCTCTCCTGAGGGTGGACATACACTTGTTTCGGGCTTTGTGAAAGGAAATGAGATTTCCTTCCGTTGGATTTGCTATCCAGGAGACAAAAGCAAGTTGTTTCTGGGCAATAGCCTCACCACAAGATTCCGTGTACCATGGACGGGAGGAAGGGTATGACAACTGAAGACGAGATGGGATAAATCTGTGCATGAGAGAGAGCAATTTACTTTGGAAGAATTCCCAGGATGCGTTGATGTCAGAGGCGGTAGAGATGGCAGACCAGTCCAGATGATTGATGGCTGCTTGAAGACCGTGCCAGTTGGCCTGAGTGAAATGCCCGACTCGTCGACGCTGAGGAGGCTCTCTGAGAATGGTGTTATAGTATATGACAGAATACAGTTCTTCCGGGGACAGTTGAAACATTTTTGAACGACGTGAACACGTGATCACGAACAACGTGGTCGAAGAACGAACGAACAAATAAGAACGAACAACGGATAAGAACAGAGAAGGGAATTTTTTTTTTTTTTTTTTTTTGAGTTGAGATGAAAACAGAGACAGAGACCGAACGTGAAACGTGAAAAATAGAGACCGAAAGTAATTGCGAGGGCAATCGAAGAACCGCTGAGACAGAAACAAAGTCTCAAGCCAAGGTCAGACACGGTAGCCTACTAGTACTACACTAGGCCTCAGAATACGCGACACGAACTAACCGACGATTCTGTACACAGGTATGAAAAACCAACACCAATAATACTATTAAAGACACACCAATAGTTACACACACCGAAAGAAAGATACAGTTTCGACAAAAACACAATTGTGAAAAGTTACTAAACTTCGAAAGCGTGCGCGCATGGACAGCTTTGAAGAGACGTGACGTGATGTGACGAGAAGAGACGTGAAGAGACTTTGAAGAGATTTAAAACGTTAGACAAGTGGTCGATGTTCGGGGAAGTTAGGGGGAGAAGAGAAAATCTAAGAAAAAAGCAATACAGCGAAGGAAAGAACTTAAATTCACAGAACACCTATGGGGGTAGGGAAGCTGAGAGAAACCAGGCCGCGCACGCGGTGGGACAGAAAACGATTAAATTATACAAAAGTTTGCAAGAATTGCAAATCAACACCAACTGGAAAACACACTGCAACACATGCACAATAAAAAACGAGTAGAAATTGACGAAGACACAAATGGAAAAAATACTATAACTTTGCTGCCGTGCAGAGGTCGAAGACGCTTCCTTGCTCCAGGGACCAGAAACGGAAGCTGAAAAAATTACTAAATCTTAGAGCTTATTCCACACATAAATCCTAAAAGGGCCCGGTCAATATTATTGGCACCCTTTCGAAGATATTACAAATAATTATATTTCAAGCCGGTGATTCTCCTTTACTTTGGAATTGAACTCACCTGTGGTGAGTTGAAGGTGCCTGCAATATGAAAATCACTCATTCAACCAGATTGAAAAGAGAAAATGAGTCTTTCTGCTGTTTTGTGTCATGGTGTGTACCGCAATAAGCATGGAGAAAAGAAAGAAAACCAGAGAATTGTCTGAGGAGGTCAGACACAAGATTGACTGAGGAGGTCAGCCAAACATGGACAATCCATCTCCAGAGACCTTGATGTTCCTGTGTCCACCGTACGCAATGTTATCAGGAAGTTTAAGGCCAATGGCACTGTAGCCGACCTCCCTTACCTGGATATATTAAGTGGCTGAAAGAGAAAACGTGATTGAAGTTTGCAGTGAAGGATTGTTTGAATGGTGGAGAAAGCACCTCGATCAACTGCCAAACATTCAAGCTGACCTTCAGACACAAGTTACGACAGTTTCAACTTGCACCATCTGTCGCCAACTCAATGAAAGGGTGTTCTATGGTAGGAGACCCAGGAGGACCCCACTGGAGAGAGAGAGAGAGAGAGAGAGAGAGAGAGAGAGAGAGAGAGAGAGAGAGAGAGAGAGAGAGAGACAGACAGACATGAGAAAGCCCGAATGGAGCTCGCCAAAACACACCTGAACAATCCTAAATCCTTCTGGGAGAATGTCCTGTGGACAGATGAGACCAAAGTAGAGCTTTTCTGTGAAGCACATCATCTCTATGTTTACAGAAAACAAAATGAAGCCTTCAAAGAAAAAAACACCTTCCCTCCAGTCAAACATGAAGGAGGTTCAGTGATGTTTTGGGGTTGCTGCCTCTGGCATTGGGTGCCTTAAATGTGTGTATGACATCATGAAATCAGGAGATTACCAAGGCATTTTAGAGCAAAATATTCAACCCAGTGTCAGAAGGCTGGGTCTCCATCAAAGGCCATGGGTCTTGCAGCAGGACAATGACACTTCAAACCCCAAACACACTTCAAAAAGCATCCAAGAATGGTTCAAGACAAAACGCTGGACTGTTCTGAAGTGGCCAGCAATGAGTCCAGATCTAAATCCCATTGAACACCTGTGGGGAGTTCTGAAAACAGCAGTTGGGAGAAGGCACCCTTCAAATCTGGGGGAACTGGAGCAGTTTGCACAAGAAGAGTGGGCCAAACTGCCAGTAGAGACGTGTAGGAAGCTCAATCATGGCTATAGGAAGTGCTTGACTATATTTATTTTGTCCAAAGGCTGTATGTGCTACCAAACATTAAGTCTCGGATGTCAATTATTTTGTCAATGCCATTTCTTTTAATTTTCAGATTTAAAAGGATATATTAGGTTGTGAATTAAAAACAAAGGTTCTGTAATATTAACAGTGAAATAATGAATTGTGGAGACCAAATACTTTTGTCAATTTCAACTTATTTTTCGAGAAAATTGTGAGTTATTTGAAAAAAGTGCAAGGGTGCCAATATTTTTGACCATATATATACACAGACTTGGCATTTAATATGGAATATTTTTTTGTGGGGGTGAACTTACTTTTCAAGATAACTTACAACCAAAAGTTCATTGGAATTATGTTGAAACTATTCTAGATTTTGTTGATGTGACCTTTAAAAGAAACAAAAACCACATTTGACATTTCGAAGCAAATATATTTATCCTTGAAAGTGATGTAAACTGATATCGAACTCAATTCACGGACAGTACTGTGTTAAACTTCTGTGCGTTTTAGAAGTATCTCTTTATTTTGCACATTAGCCAAAATTTTTTTTAACAAAAACAAAAGTTAAATTATGACTGGGATTACGGACAGTAAAATTACAGTTCAGTACTTCGTGTAACCCCCACGAGCATTCAGGAGAGCACATACACGTTGAGGCATGCTGTTCACGAGATTTGCCAAGGTTTGGACAGGAATCGCTTGCCATGCAGTTACATTAGCCTGCTGCAATTCATGCACAGAGGCAGGCTGCTGGTCCAAGTTGTCGATTTGACGCGTTAATTCTGCCCACACGTTCTCTATCGGATTCATATCCGGGGACATGGCAGGCCACTCCATATGCTCTACACCACGGTCAGCAAGAAAGTGTTGGATCATGCGAGCACGATGAGGCCGTGCATTGTCATCTTGGAAGACAAGGTTTCCTCGAAAGGCTGCACGAACAAATGGAAGCAATGTTTCTTCCAGAATGGCCCTGTGCTTGAACTGGTTCAGGTTTCCATTCAGAACAACCAGGTCAGTTTTGCCCCCTGCATGAAAAGCAGCCCAAACGGTCACCCCACCACCTCCAGCTTGGACTTTTGGCACTATACAATCTTCGTTGTAGGCTTCATGCACTTGTCTGCACACTCGGACCTGGCCATCTTGACGATAGACCAGAAATCTAGACTCGTCACTGAAGATCACGTGATTCCAGTGTCCTGGCTGCCATTGACGGTGCTCTCTGGCCCACTGCAATCGGCGCTGGCGGTGTTCTCTGGTCAGACGTGGCTTTCTCAGGGGATGCCTGGCAAGATAGCCTGCTTGAACCAGTCGTTGGTTGACTAGCCTTCTGGATACAGGCACATTTGTCAGTTGCTGCCGCTCAGCCCTAAGCCGATGAGCTGACTTGGTACGGCCATTGCGGACTAACCGGTGCAGCTGGCGATCATCCCTCCTTGTGGTTCTGCGGGGACGTCCTGGCCTCGGTATTGGAGTAGGGACACCCCTCTGAGCATTTCGTTTCAGGATATATGACACCTGAACTTGAGTGATGCCATACTGCCAAGCAATAGCATGCTGTTTCATGCCAGAATTTAGTAAAGCCACCACTAAATGACAAACAGCATTGTCGAGTTGACGGACCATCTCCAGGGGAAGCGGCAATAACTTTTGTAGACGTGCAGCAGTTGTTTTCCACTAATACAGAACGCAACAACCCTTATATACCTGATTGTGAAGCCAATCGTCAAATGTACCTGTCCGTACATTTTGTCACGCCACCTGTGATATAATCCTGTTATTGACTTCTTGCTGCGACAGACAATCAGTGACATGGTTCTTTTAACAAAGAAATCACCGAAGCATAAAAGAAACTCACCAGATTGATATACCGAGTTCAGAAAGTAAACCCAAGTCAAGAAGAAGAAAAAATATTCCATATTAAATGCCAAGTCTGTATATATATATATATATATATATATATATATATATATATATATATATATATATATATATATATATATATATATATATATATATATGCGTGCAGATAGTGCAGATAGTGAGACCCAAAAGTTTGAGTGACAAAACTTCTTGAAGAGGATTAGTCAGAAAGTAGATAGGAGGGTTTTCAAGTTGGTCTTTTCTGAGAGACAAAGTAAGAGTGTGAGATTTGTCAGGATTGAAAGACATGGTCCAGTTGTTTGACCAGTCTGTGATTTTGTCCAGGTCTGCAGAGAGTGAGGAGGCTGCAGACTGCCGATCTGAGGGATGAGGTATGGAGCGGACTATAACCTATAGGGGAAAAAAAATATCTGCTGATGGTGCTACCAATTCCGATTATAAAATAATTAAATAATGACGTTATTTTGCACATTTGGTGTTTATCGTGCTTGATCGGTGCCATGCCCGGATTGACGTACTGACGACATTTAATAGCTGTGAATCGATACATTTGAAATCCCTTCCCGAATCGATTGGTTCATCAAACAGAACAGCATTCTGTTATTTTTAAAACAAACAATGAGGTACCGTGTGCAGTAATATTCATTCCGATGAAGCAGCATTGACATGGAAGGAATGAAGGAAGTGTTCTCATTCGATAAGTTATTGATGGATATAAAATGAAGCGTGTCCTGCTTGTCTAATCGTGTGAAAAGCAACTTTAACACAAAATATGAAAATGCAGCAAAAGAGAATCCCCGGGTTACAAAGGGATTCCGTTCCGAACAATTATTAATTAATTAAATTAATCGATCACCTGTTTACTCAGTGTTATAAATGGTTTTATCAGCGTACTGGTGTACGTGCTCACCTAGTGATTTCACAAGCTGTGTGAGCAGAACCAAAACAAGGAAAATTCGTCATGGAACTTGTAGTTGTACCACATGGTAGCGTGCCAGCACCGCTCGATATGGGGATCTTTATGGTCCCATTCAAATCACGAATGGAGTTGATGAGAGAAAGAATGAGCGGCAAAATGCAAGTGATGGGCACTATAATGTACGCGATGAGCAGGGAAATCAAACTTGAGATGGGTGAAGCGATGGGCAAGGAAATGACGGCTGTTCTCGAAGAGGTAAGGGGGTGTATGATCGGTGTCCGGAAAGAGTTGAAGAAGAGTGCCGCCAGATTGGCAGGAGAGATGGAGAATGGAAAGAAGGTGAAAGGATTCAGGAATAGGGTGGGAAGGACTTATGGTAGAACAGAATGAATTAAAGACACATTTAGGAAAATATCGATGCAATAAAATAATTTAAAATGTCCAGAGCAAAATCAAGAGGCAACTGGCAGCCATGTGAGATTCTGCGACAGCACACGACAGCATATGGTGTGACGAATGAAGCAGTAGTTTTACAAACTACATGTAAAATGTGCCCTATTTTGCTTGGGGAGCCAGAATACTGTCAGTCGACCTTTGAAATGTGAAAAAAAAATTTTTACAGACACTTTCATGCACACCTGGAACATATGACGTCAAGACGTACTCTGCCAGGAATGTACAGTACGAGCGATAGCGTTTTTCGTTGTACTCGCACCTGTTTCTAAAGCAATAGGTTGGTTTAACATGAATCGGGTGCAATTTTTAAAGGTATGTTGTTTCTCATTGTGAGTTTGGAAGTTAAAACAAATTCCATAAAACGCGATTGCAGAGCCGTTCGCCGCATTAATATGTTTTACAAATTACCGAGATAAATGTTTGTCCCCGTCACATGACGATTGCAAACTGTTTATAAATAATAACGTTAATACACATCTTCTGGAAATGTCTATAATGGAATGTTGTTCTTAAATCTGTTCATTGAAATTCACTCTAAACAAAGGTGAAAGCTACTCAATGTTTGTGGGTTGTATTGCTACGTGCTCCTCCCCAAACCCCGGTCACGGTGTACCTCCGAGCCCCGAAAGGAGTCATGGCAGAAATATGTGTTATAATGTGTGTCAATGACCAATGGTGAAACCACACCAACCAATTGCTACCAAAAACAAGTATTGTATTAAGGTCACACAAGTATAAGAGCACAAGTACACTATGTTTCAATTGCACCACAAACATACCATATAATTCCTATGATGGTACCATCAGTTTCTTATTCAATAACTCACTGTGCTCCAAGTGAGCGAAAAGAACATTCCCAAAGTCACTGTCCCGGCACCAAGCCAAAGTCGATCCACGCTCCAGTGATCGCAAGAAAAATGTCGAATCAAGACCAGAATCCAAGTCTGCTGACAGTCAACGCTGCCAAAGAGGTGCAAAGGTGCACCCAAAAGGCGACTGGGAAATCACACCTTCGGGTATGAACGTTCAGCAGCTCCCAAACGGAGAACCACAAATTCCCACTTGAAATCCACGTTACCCACACAAACCAGGCTAACGGCTGGATGTGGTGAAATGGATGGAGCGAGGTGAAAAGGCTGGAGCGATGCGAAATGGCGGGAGGGCCCGTAATGGAGGCGTACCTGCTCTCCAACAAGGATTCTCTCCGGAATCAACCGCAAAACGCGACACGCAGGTTTATCTGTCCCTGTGATCACCACTCTGTCACAGGAATCCCTTTCCCGGGAAAACCAAAGTTCGCTCGTGACCCCCGTTCGCCAGCATCTCCTGGAGACCTCAAACAGCTCGGCTTTTTCTTCCCGACCTCACTTGCTCCACTTTTTTTTTTTTCCTCTTCTTCCTCCGGTTTCTCCCGATCCGGTTTCCGGTTTCTTTTAAAACACTAATTTTTTACCTTTTGAAAACAGTTATCTCCATTTCACTTAAACAATAACAATAATAGTACATGGAACCAAAAATGCTTACAGTGGATGAAAACCACAACAACGGAAGTGACGAATCCGTTACAGTATCGAGTACAGGACAACTGTAATCGGTCATTGGGACTCCACACTGTATCCAATCTACCGATACAGATTACCGAAAAATCGTCGATATCGGCCTGTTCCGATTGCCGGTTCCGATATCAGCACATCACTAATATATATATATATATATATATATATATTCCGATTTATAGATTTTTAGTTCATTATGGTCATGAAGCAGATTCTATTCACAAAATGGGAAAGATGATATTTCAAAGCCTTATTGTACTTTTACGTGAATAAAAAAATACTTGATGAATGAATACATGAATAAACACATGATGATGAATGAAAAAATACATTCATGAATGCAATGAATACACAAATCAACACATTATACCTATATGGGATTAGCACCCAGTATCCCAGCTTTATGAGCTATATGAGCTAACAAATGACAAGCCAAACAATTGTCTTTGTATATGGTGTTGACACTCATAGAAGAGCAAAACATAGAATGGATCAGGATACAACAGAATGAAAAGAACAGTAGAAAGAGGTGTGGGAGGAGGGGAGAGGGGTGGGGGGTGGGCAAGGTACCAACAGTAGGATTTAGGAGGAAACTAGGAGACTTTGAGAAATAAGGGATGGGGAGAAAGAATGACAACAGAGAGAGGTGGAGAAGGACATGGGGATAAACAAGATCAATATGGCAACAAACTCTCAATCAACGAAGTGTAAGGAAAAGCTGGAATCTTGCATGGGATAGGTTAATGGGGGTAGAAAATATCATTGTTGTGAATGGGTGATGATCTGATGGTTGTTAACATGATATGATAATCTGATGGTTGTTAACATGATATGATGATCTGATGGTTGTTAACATGATATGATGATCTGATGGTTGTTAACATGATATGATGATCTGATGGTGTCTTGAAGCCCTGGAGGGAAGAATGAGATTGAATTAAAAGACTGAGGAAGTTGATTCCACGGGTGGGAAAAAAGAGGAACAAATGCGTGGAGGTGAGCAGTAAGTCAGGATTTTCGGAGTTTCACCAGAAGGAGGTTATTAACAGACTGTGTCTACCTGCCAGAAACATGAATGGGACAGAGAATGGAAAGGGCAGAGTGTACAAGACCAGAAAGGAGGAGGCAGAAGACAGAGCACCAACGTCTCGGGGATGTGAAAGTTAAGAGCCCCAAGAGGTTGCTTCATCATAGGAGATTCAAATGATTTTGAAGGCCTTCATTTCAATGTTATCAAGCTGAGCAAGGTGTGAGGCAATGGGCTCCAGCCCAGAGTGGAGAGCAGTATTCCATCTAGCTGCAGATGAAGGCCTTGCAGGTTGATAAAAATTCAGATGTGCCAAGGATGTGCCAATTGTTTTATCCCCCACCTGGAATTTTGTTTTATGTTTTTCAGAAAAAATATATTGAGAAAAGCAATATTGCCTGAACAGAACTGTAAAATTCATTTGGAACTGCCTTCCAATGGCTGGCATTACAAGTAGTGTAACCACCTTCCACCTCCTGGCATCCCCCATGTTCCATGATCTATATTATTCCCATTCCCCCTTTCTGGCACAACCTTTTTCTGGTTGTGCCCAATAATTATCCAACTATCCCATTGACAGTTTAAACTTGCTCTACCATGATCCTCTCTCTTGGAGACAATTTATTTATTTATTGAATTACATACAGTATACAATATACATGATCCACATATTTTTGTACACATATTAGATTGACAGTCAGTACGCATCGTTTACATATACACATGTACATACAATGACAAAATGCATTATTCGTGATCTGCAGAAGAAGAGTTCATGTATTTTACTCCATACTAAGGGAATATTTTGGAACCAATGCTCAAAAACACTTTTACATACTGCTTCAAACATTTTTTGGTTTAAAAAACGATCAATGAAGATGACAACATACTCCAACAATTCACTGGGGGAAAGAATAACAGGAAACTTGTAAATCGAATTTGTCCCACCTTCATGACTTGAAACACATGATGCCACACACTTGTAGATGTGAGGTGTCAAAAAAACGACAAACAGAAATTACAGTTAAAGTGAGAAAACTGGAAAATAAATAAACAACACAAGTGTAAACCCTACATTGTCGTATTCACAAAAGCTTGTCCATTTATTTTCAGAAATCATTCACATTAATTGTATTGATGTATCAACCTCCTCCGATTGATTGGAATTTATACAGTCACGTGAAAAAGTAAGTACACTCCATGTAAATTTTTGACTTTTTCAACATATTTCAACACACAGCTATTTGATCTTCATTTCAACAATATTGAGAGATAAAGGTGATATAATATAACAAATATCATGAAACATTTACATTTTGTAGTCCATTGTATAATTTAAATAAACATAAATGCAAATTTCGCATGTGGAAAAAGTAAGTACACCCCTACATTTATCACTACTTCAAATACTTAAAATTAGAAACAGGTGCATCAGCTCAGGTGCAAATGACTAGAACATCGTCAGAGAGGATCTTGGAGGAACCTGTCTTATTTAAACATCAGACATTTAGTTTGGTTTGCTCTTTGTTGTTGAAGTGTGTGGCGTCACCATGCCCAGATCAAAAGAGCTCTCTGAGGCCTTCAGAAAGAAGGTTATAGATGCATACGATTCTGGGAAGGGATTTAAAAAGATCTCCAAACAATTTGAAATCAATCATTCGACTGTCCGGAAGATCATCTACAAGTGGAGAAGATTCCAAACAACTGCCATCTTGTTCAGGCCAGGCCTCCACAGCAAGTTCAGCCCGTGAGCAGACCGCAAGATGCTGAAAGAAGTCTCTAAGAACCCCAGAATGTCATCACGGGACCTACAGGTAGCTCTTGCCACTGTTGATGTCAAAGTGCACGAGTCGACCATTAGAAAGAGGCTGCACAAATTTGATCTACATGGGAGGTGTGCCAGGAGGAAATCTTTGCTGTCCAGAAAGAACATCAGGGCAAGACTAAAGTTTGCCAATGAACACCAGGGCAAAGACCAGCACTTCTGGAACAATGTGCTCTGGACAGATGAGTCAAAGGTAGAGCTATTTGGCCACAGTACCAGAAGACATGTTTGGGGAAAACCAAAGACAGCATTTGACCACAAGAACCTGATACCAACTGTAGAGCATGGTGGTGGAAATATTATGGTTTGGGGCAGCTTTTCTGCATCAGGGCCTGGGCAGCTCACCATCATAGAATCCACTATGAATTATTCATTGTACCAGAGGGTGCTTGAGGATAATGTGAGGCCATCTGTCGGAAAGTTGAAGCTCAACGAAGGTGGACCTTGCAACATGACAATGACCCTAAACATCTATCTATAATTCCACTAATCTCTGTCTGTGTGTGTGTGTGTGTGTATGCGACCGCTGTTTCTCGACAACTACCGGTCCGATATACTTGAAACTTGCCAGGTATATTGCTGGGGACCCGAGGATGTGCCTTTTCAAGGTTTCATATTAATCGGACAAGTAGTTACCGAGCTATGTCCAAAAAACGATTCAACCAATCAGAGAGCAGCGAGCTATCACGTGTGCCGAACGTGCCGAACAGACTCTGCCTCGGACGGCACATTTGAGAGCGTATTCATTTATTTCACGTTGGCAAACTATGTTGGCGTTAAACTATGTTTTAAAACTAATTAAAACTACTTTGCGATTCATCGTAACTGCGATTCGTAACTGCCGTTCGCTTTGGCTTTGCGAATGGAC
The DNA here is from genome assembly GCF_964187855.1 of Myxine glutinosa. NCBI lineage: Eukaryota > Metazoa > Chordata > Myxini > Myxiniformes > Myxinidae > Myxine > Myxine glutinosa. The sequence goes on along the minus strand of NC_136261.1, from coordinate 292,471,017 downwards.
CAAACCATTTCATGTAAATAGAGGGGGGGGGATTGTCACCGTACTCGCAAGCCGTTCGCTTTGGACCAAACCATTTCATGTAAATAGAGGGGGGGGGATATAATTTTAGATATAGATATAGTACGGGCATGCCCTAGTACCAGTAAATCCACCAAGGAATGGCTGAAAAGAAAGAAATGGAGGGTTCTGGAATGGCCAAGTCAAACCCCAGATCTAAATCCCATCGAGATGTTGTGGGGAGATTTGAAATGAGCTGTGCATGCAAGAACGCCCTCAAACATCGCACAGCTGAAAGAATTCTGCATGGAGGAGTGGGAGAAAATTTCTCCCAGTCGATGTCAGAGACATAAAGACAGTTATAAGAAACGCCTACTTGAGGTTGTTTCTGCCAAAGGGGGCAATACTACCTATTACAGCCTAGGCCTAGGGTGTACTTACTTTTTCCACATGCGAAATTTGCATTTACGTTTATTTAAATTATACAATGGACTACAAAATGTAAATGTTTCATGATATTTGTTATATTATATCACCTTTATCTATCAATATTGTTGAAATGAAGATCAAATAGCTGTATGTTGAAATATGTTGAAAAAGTCAAAACTTTATATGGGGTGTACTTACTTTTTCACGTGACTGTACATGACAAAAAGTTAAATCTTAACTTTTATTATTGAAAGAGAAAAAATCTTAATTTTTATTTGAATCACACTCAGCAACCAGCCATTGCATATTCTTCCTGAAGCTTTACTGTCAAATAATAGCTCAGTTGTTAGCAACAACATTGATTACACCAGCAGAGAACCCACTCTATGGGCAATCTTGTTCCAAGCGTGCAACATGTTCTTCTGACACATCCCTTTATTTAAGCTGTGCATAGGCAACAAACCACTGCCTCGATGGCTCCCGTAAATAAAAAAAATAACCCGCGTTGCGTATATGAATCCAAAACGTGCAGATTGCGTATGTGCATGTACTTACTGTATAATACATTGTGGATATACAGCTCAGATAATTCCATTTGCACCCCCCACCCCAAACCTCAACAAAGGAAAAAATGCCAAGATGGTTGGAATTATTCTTTCAAAATTTGATAGAATAAAACAACACTTGCACATGCACAACTGCAGGGTGCCCTCATTAATTACTGAAAGTTTCAGCTTCCGTGGTCAAATCCTCTCGAAGGAGTAGATGAAACATGCAACATACTTTCCCTAAATTATATAGACATTGTACGATGGATGTTCATATCGTTCCACAAACAAGATACTCACAATTATATTATACATATATATTATACAAATATATTATACATATATATTATACATATATATTCTACATATATATTATGCATATATGAATGAATTAATGAATGAATGATCGTTTTAATGCCATTTTTCCCTGCGAGAGCAGGGGTTAGCCTTGCGGGCCCCATGACAATCATGGTGCCCTGTTTGAGGCAATGTTTTTATGGCCGGATGCCCTTCCTGACACCAACCCTTGGTCACCTCTTACAATGTGCAGGGATACGGTGTACCTATTCTAAATCGGGGTGCACACCGTGATCATTCATCCCAGCAAGCTGGTACTCAATTTGCCGACCTCGGAAGGATGACAGGCTGAGTCAACCCCCCTGGCGTTAATTCAGCGATCGACCGGGATTCGAACCCAGGATCCTAGGATCCCACCCGGCACCCTAAACGCTAAGCCAACACCAGGCTATAATATATATATTATATTATATATATATTATACATATATATTATACATATATATTGTTGTGGATATGAGGACTGTGTTTTTTTTAAATTGTTTTATTGTGGACCCTCCTTCCTCCAGTTGTGTATAAAGGTCAAAGGTCGTGCCCGTAGTTATTTCACAAGCACCCACGTAGCCAATAATAGATTTCCTCCTTGTTGACAGTTATTTCCTTATTCTGTGTAGTAGGGTAAGGCCTTGTCTTCCATTAATTTGACACTCCATTGCACTGCATTAAATAAGGTAGATCCCTCCGACATGGCATCTTCAAAGTGCCAGGTTTGCCAGGTTTGCTGCAATTTCCAACTGCATTTGGGCGGTTTTCTTCATTCGCCATTGCTGCCATTTGGCTGGGGCTAGCTCGAATCGCCCCAAAACCACCATTAGCCACGAGGTAAGGTCGGGGAAGAAAGGCGTGTCTCCACCTCATCATAGAGGGGAGGAGTGAACCAGCCCTTGCCGACCAACCCAGAACGAGGGGTTGGCTTTAGAGGGCGGAGAGAGAACGTTTGGGGGAGGTTCGCAAAAGGGTCAAGGGTGGGGCTTATATAACCCGCGGGAGACGCCCCCAGGAGAGTCGAGGAGGGAGGAGATCAGAGACAGACAAGCCTGAAGAGAGTCCTGCGAGTTTGTGAGAGAGGGAGAGAGAACCCGTCATGCCAGACCCCCCACCAGCAGCGTTGGCTCCACCAGGCAGCTCCGACCCGTTACCCCGTGCACACCACAGGATCGGTGGCATCGGCGGCCGTCGAGGTCCAGCCCGACGTCCCGTGCGGGATCAAGCTCCAGCCAGCTCCGTGCCTTCCTCCCCCTCCAGCCACCCACCTCCTGCCATTCCTGTCATCATCCCTCGTGTGAGTTTGCTCGTCGTCCGTTTTGTGTGTCTTGTCCAGGGTATAAGTTAAGCCTGTTTAGATAAGCTAGCATTTCACTGTGTCTCCTTGATTTCTTCTGTAAATTATTTTATTATCCTTCCTTCTCCTTGGTTACTTTTGGTTGTAAATAGCAAATAAATTATATTCGTATTCCCTACTTCTGTCTTCCTCTTCTTCACATCCGTGTCGCCTTTGTCTTTTCCAAATTGAATATCTGTGGCACGATTTGGCCCACGTTTAAGGAATCGGGTCTTAGTTATTGTTAACGGTTCGGGCCGCGGCGCCATCCGCTCGGCAATCCATTAACATCTTATCCGCGGTCCGCAACAATTGGTGTCTGGGAGTGATATTTGAGACCCGAACCAAATTTTTAAACATCTAAAAAAATTTGGTCAAAATTTGGAGCGGCCGAAATTTTGTTTAACATCCCAAATTGAGTCGTGCCATGGATAGTCAAGGCGATCGGATGCTGGTGGGGGTAGAGTTAGGGGGGTAGAATCGACCCAGGACCCCGGGGAGGATTTGGGAGTAATGGAGGAGCGCAATACGCATTGGGTTGCGGAGGGTTCAGACACACAAAATGGCGCCTCGCACATGGCCGCGAGGGCCGCGCCCGCTGTGCAAATGGTTGTGATAGATTTGGACGCCCTCATGACGTGATTATTAGCGAGGATCGGAGTGTCAAGACAGGAACTGAACGAAGAGATGGATCGAATGGCCAGATTGAAATGGTGGAGGAGAACAATGAGGAGGTGGTTGAGGAGGTATCAGGTGCGCAAAATGGCGCCCTTGCGCATGTGGTTGGAGGGTCCCAAAGTGGCGGTGCCGCGGAGGGCGAGCCTGCGGTGGCGGCTGGGGACGCTGGGCAAACCGGGTTTGACCTCAGATTATTCTTGACCCAACTGAATGCAAAAATGGATAGGTTGGGAGACCAAATTGAAGCAATAACGGGTGAAATGAGGGCCGATAATGAGGGACTGGCGAGGGACAAAGTCGCCTATGAAGCAAGGGAAGCGGAGAGGGACAGAGACCGCGGGTTGAGCGAGCAGGTCCCAGGGGTGCACGAGGAGGTAACGCGGGTCGAGAAGCGCTGGTTGAGCGAGGCGGAGGAAAGCTCGGGTACAATGACGGGTATAGAGATCGCGACCCGGGGTTTGGGGCAGCCGGCGACCGCTGAGGTAGGAGAGAAAATTTTATTAAAGCCAGCGGTCGTTGTGGCGAATAAAGAAAAAGCAGTCGTGGGTATAATTAAAATTGAAGAGACGACGGAGGTAGCCCAGGAATTGGAGGAAGGAATGGAAACTGTACAAAGTCCGTGCTCACATCCTGATGCTGTGCTCATTAATCCTTATGAAGATTTGCAGGTGTTGGTGCAGGGAGGAAGAAGAACCCCGAAGGTGAGACGGGCTGCATGTGGTGCCGGGAGATTTTGTAAAAGGGGGTTTGGCGCAAAGAGAATTGTCGCGCGATTGGGATCGATATGGCACCCGGGCGTTGATGAAGGGTCCCGTGTGAGTAAAAATGGCACGCGTGTGAGGAAAAAGTGTGCGTCAAAGAGTGAGCGTGTTATAAAGTGTGGGAGTGATACCGAGTGCGAGCGAGAATGCACGTCGGGGTGTACGGAGTGTGACACAGGGAGAGAGAGCGATACGGAGTGTATGTGCGAGGGGGAGTGTGACACGGAGAGTAAGGTGGTGGTGGAACGTGTGCGAGGAAGCACACCTGAGTTGGTTGTGGCGCGGGTGTGGGAGAGCCCATCTGAGCGCGTTAGTGGGTGGATGCAAGAGTGCACGCCCATGGTGAGTGTTACGGAGGATGTAACGGAGGGAGAGGTGTGGACCGAAGTGTGCGAATGGCGAGTGTGCGCAAGAAGGTGCGCGGGAGGTGTGGTGTGTAACAGGGAGTGCGGTGGTGGAATGGACAGAGTGTGTGGGATGCACTGGAGGCGCCGAGACGCCAGGTTTTGTGAGTGTGAAACGGGTCGCGTATGCAAGTGAAGCATCGACATTGAACGGGTTAGCGTTTAGGGCGACGGATAGCCGACGCGGGCGCTCGGTGCGCGGCGCCCTTTGTTGGATGTTGGGCCTCGCACGGTCGAGTCCGGGCCTTGTCGGGCGAGGCGACCGGTCCGGTTCAAGGGCGAGTGGGAGGAAGCAGAACGGTGCCCCCTCGTGGGGACGGGGTTCCGACCGGGCGAGCCTCAGTCATCGGGCCCGGGACCGCAAGGTACCGAGCCGCGATGATGCGTGGAACCTCGGCCCGAGCATGCCTCCTCCTCAGAGTCGTGAATGCCGGACGGATCCAACTGCAGGCGACCAAACCACGCAAATTCATTGCTCGGCTTTGCGAAGCCGAGTTTTAATGATGTGACGACCACTGATCTGTATATACTACTGGATAGCGGGTCGGGCTCTTGAGTTGAAGTCAGCGCCCGGCCACTGGAGGCCATGTTGCCACTCGCATAACTTTTTTGTCAACACGCTCCGCTAACGTATTATGAAATGCCGGCTTGTGCTGCTATTAATTGCACAAAGAGACAAATACGAGGATGTGGAAAGACATTTCATCTGTAAGTACTGAAAATTAACATTTATTTGAGAATGTTTTATTTTAAAAACGTTGAATTTGAATGTTAAATTATGATGTTTGCACAACCGCGATCTGGATTCAAGTTTCAACTACTGAACTTCAGAACTAGTTTGACTCAACCGCAGAGTGCGCAAAGTCACTGAGCCGGGACATATTTCATCAATATGCGGTCCCTCAGGGCTAAGTTTGACCCAAAGTCTTTATCTATATATAGTTATCGAGGACGAGTATAAATAGCATGGTCCCGTCTAATAATGTGTACCCTGGATGATTCAAAGTTGCAAAACTCAATGCAGTTAAACTTTGAAACCAATAACTGATTCTGTATAAGTACATGGTAATTGAGTGTTTATATGGCTAGTATGTTGAGCCTTACATATTGAATATGTTGTAAATTGTTGCTTCGAGTTGTACTTTCATGACTATCGGCTAATTTCTTGAAAATATTTTTTTCAGATTTCCATTCAGTCGTCCAGATGTTCTCCAGAAATGGGTTGTGAATGTGAAACGTGACAAATGGAAACCTTCAAAGAAGTCTGTCCTTTGCTCAGACCACTTTGATGACTCATGTTTTGACAGGACAGGTCAGACCACAAGACTCAGAGAAAATTCCCTGCCAACCATATTTGATTTTCCGACCCACCTGCAGAAGGTACATAATACAAGAGTTTCATGTTGTGGTGGAGTAACAGATATAAATAGTGTCATGTTGTAGCTGTCACTGCCAGCAGTGATTTTCACACTTGTCTACTTACATGCCAATTGATGTGTCAAATATATAAATTTTGCAAACATATCAACATCAGCAACTTATCAATACTTTTCCACCATCTCTTTTCTCAAGAACATCCCAAATAAATAATCTTGTATAATTTCTTCGTTCATAATTAATTCTGATCTATTATTCTGATGGATTTCCAGGATGAAAGGAAGCGAAAGCCACCCAAACCACGGTCTTTCCCGCAAGAAGCACTGGTCAATCTGCAAGAGCCATTGGGCAACACACCCAGTACATCAATCATCACCAGCCCATCAAAGCTTGCAGCAACGACTGGTGCTGATCACACATATGCTGTAACTGCCAGTCCACGGAGTGTGAAACGTAAACTGGACTCTGTGCATGACAATCTTTGTAGCGTCAAGAAAAAGCTCAAATTGACACAGCAGAAATCACGTCGCTGCCAGAGGAAAGTCAAATCTTTGACCACAGTTGTTCAAGCACTTCGTGATGAGCAGCTGCTCTCTGAGAATGGAGCTGACCACTTCTGAAGCGTTCTGCATTCAAGATGTGCTCTTGCCTCTCATTAAATTTGTTCACCTTATGCTTGTGACTAACAAGTGATTTCAAATAGTGTATTGACTGTATTCTCTTCTTTGTGTTTGTTGTTTGCAATTGGGAGACAATGGAGCACTGACAGGCTGCTCTTTTTGGCTCCTTCAAAAGTCAGCATTTTGTGCTTTTTGTATCCTGTGCATCATCGCATTTTGTCACCATATCATCTGAATATGTGGATCAATTTTACTTCAAATGTGGATTATATTGTAGGATAATTGTTTAGATCTGGATTGTTTCTTTGTGCAAATTTGTTCTGTGAAAGAATACTGGGAAGCAACAATGAGTCTTGAGTGAACTGAATGGATAATGCTTGCTTGGTGGTGTGACAGTACTCCGGCTAATCCTCTGGTTGTTCACTGCAGTGTTCGGTCAGGCATGTCGGCTGTGGTGCTGTCTAGTCTAGGGATTACCTGCTTGCTGTGAAACAACATGTGGCGGTGACTTTTGGTGGTCGTGCCTTCTCCGACGTGGCACCCACACTGTGGAACCATTCCCAGAGGAAGTCGGGCATACCTCCTACATCAGTATCTGAGCGAAATGAAATGTGTGGGACTTTAGGCCACATTTCTGCAATCTGTGTGCCAAACCGGGCCAGAGAACTGTCTGGGTAATGAGATGAAGTGTGAAACATACCCACGACAGAGGGTGTCGAAACCCTGACCTGGCGGTCGCCAATCAAACGCATTACCACAAGAACAAACTGAAGACACTTGTTCAATGATGATTTTGGTGACAAAATGTTTGTTTCTTTTGTTGAGCCTCTTTGAAAAGGGCACACTACATATGTCGGTCAATATTATTATTATTAATTGAGGCTTTGTAATAAAAGGTGCCTTTTTATTCCAACTTTAAGCTTTTTATGTTTCATTTGTCTTTCAGAAGACTTTGTTTGTTGTCAACTGATAAATTCTTGACATAGAATGAGTAAATGACCCAACATTGAAACCATCACATATAGACATCCTGGAGAAAGTATTCCGTGAGAACAGCGTTGACCACAATGCCCTAAAATTGTGGACTAATTTATTGGATCAAGGATGATAAAATATTTGAAAAATTAGTAAATTTTAATAATAATGCTTTATTCTCAAGCAATTTGGATTATACACTAAATTCATACTTAAATCGAGAATTATTTGAGAAAAACACAAACATGGACAAGAAATTTGCGTTGAAATTGTGAGGAAGGTTGGCAAAAAAATCAATCAGAATTGAATTTTCGAGCTGCTAACCTGGAACATACAAATAAACATTAATTTGAAGATTTACATTGAGAGTTAAGAACAATAAAACGAAAGGATATTACAAGAGAACATTGGCGTGCCAAATACATAAACATATACATTGTCTGTCAATCATTGAGTTTGGAAAATGACACTTTGTATATATTTACAAAGTATAATTCTGAAAATTTTGCACATATAATCTAGGTTTCTTTCTAAAACAGCTTGTTGAGTGACTTTCAGTTGCGATGTTACGAGGTAGTTCATTCCACAGTTGTGCAAACGCCAGGAACTGACACAGGCCGCGCCTCCTTGTGCGAGTGGCAAGATGGCCGCCGCTGTCGCGCGCCGGCTTCACAGCTTTGTACAAGCCTATTGGCCGATGCTCTATCCAGTAGTATATACAGATCAGTGGTGACGACGCACCGAGGCTCAGATAAAGCGGACTGTGATGATGGTGATAGTGTTTTTGATCCGAAATTTAGAAAAGTGAATAGAATTGGCAGATAATTGGCAAATTTTTGATTGATTGCAATTGGATGAGCCAAATTGGTAGTGAGAGGTGCCCGATGTGGTGAGATGGCAACTCTGCCATCCCTCACAACGGGGGCAAAGGAGCAATAGACTTATGGGGTTTGGCAGTGAAAACTAGCCCGGGAGGGTTAGGATATTGTGTGTAGGGACCTAGAGAAGATGACCTTAGGTAACAGTAAGATTAGGTAGTGACAATGATACCTGTAGTGGGGACGCAGGTAGATTAGTTTGGATGATAATGACGTGGTATGTGCTTAGTTTAAAGGGAAGATGGGGAGCACTAAGTTAGCAGGGCAACAGGTAGTTCAGATGATGCCGTGTGTGTGGTTAAAAGGTGAGATTGCACAGGTGTGCAACTGAACAGGTGGATGGAGCAGTGTATGAGTGAGTGATGGTGATGTGTGTGGTGTTGACCAAATGGTCCAGGAAGGAAGGAGGGTGCAGGTGGCACCAGGAGTGATTGCACAGGTGTGCAACACCAGGTGAATGGAGAACAGGTGTATGGAATAAATGGTCTGGAGTATATGGAGTATTGGAATGGATGGTCGTGGAGTGAGTATGGTGGAAGCTGTGGAGTGGAGTGGATGGTACAAAGGTGTGGATGGGGGAAAGGAGGATGGACCCCCATCACGAATACCTGGGGAGGGTAGTGTAAGTGTTAGGTAGAGGGTACAGGTAAATTGTGGTTGGATATTGGCATCTGTGGTGCGTGGTGGAAGAATGATGGTTGAATAGGTGCATTAGTGTTGTGGAAATGGCTGGGCGTGTAGCCTGTTAGTATGTGTAATTGGTTGGGCACTCCACCACTGTGAGGATGTCGGCCAGGTGAGGCCGCAGGTGGGCTCTGGGAGCCGGGAGAGTTGTTGTAGATGGGGCCCGAGGATCCGGAGGACGGACCCGGGTAGCCCAGTGCCAGAGGGCACCGAGGGGTGATAGAGCCAGGTGGGGCCTTCCCCAGTTAGATAGGTTAGGGTAAGGAGCTAGGTAAGCTCGGGTGGCAACTACAGTGGTGGAGGTGTGCAGGTGGGTAGACCTGCTGGGAGAGCTGCACGACCCAGCCCGGAAATTGTGCAAGGGCACAGGGAGTTGCATCGGGGGAGTGAGACCCCAAATTGAGAAGCACCACAGTTTGGTCAATGGGAATTGGTTTTTTAGAACCCATAGTGTAAGTTGGCCAATGGATTGGCAGGGAAAGACCCCGGGTAGTGTAAAGTGTGTTAATGTCATTTAGAAGATAGATAGGATTAATAATCTCCTCGCACCATCTACATCCACTCACCTGGGATGACGTACCTCCACACCATGCCGGATGGTTTTTATTATTTTGATGCAAATGTTTGGAATGTAAGACGCATCATGACGTGGGTGTGACATTGTGCTGATGTTCCATCTCTTCCTCCTTATGAGGATTGATGATGAATTGGGTGATGGCAAATTTTGAATTAGAGGGATTGTGAAGACGAATTTGGTGTAGGGGAAATATGGGGAAGACGTGACAGTAGTGACGAATTTGTAAATCTGTAGATTGTTGTAAATATGGGGCAAGGGCAAGGGTAGAGTAGGTGACAGGGGGGGGTGACGTACGGTAGGGACGAGCTTTTCTCCGCTCCGTTTCCATACGCACCTCGCCTTGCATTGCCTTTATTGATGTGTACCCTTGTGACCTTACCCCTCGCTCATCTGTCTTCCCCCCCCCCCCCCCCTTGTCTCCCACACGAGGACTGTGCGCCACTGGGCGCCGAGGGGACCGTGCGAGAGTCCACCATTGGGCGCCCGAACCTCTCGCAACCACAGCTGTCTGCATCGATGCACCACCTTATGGACCACATGTCTGTGGCTGAGCACCACTTGTGGACCCAGTGGGTTGGGGCATGGCTTCTCTGCTGGAACCGGCCATGAAGGCCCGAGATCTTGCTGGCAGACCTTGGCCACAGGGCACCGATGCCCCACAGGTGAACCATACATAGTCGGCCCCCTGTGGGCCATAAATAAAAGAAATGGACACGTTTGGTGCATTTCATTTTATTAGTCCAAATAGGCTGCCAGTAATAAAATGAAGAAGATGACAACATCAGGAAGAGAGCATTAGCCAGCAGAGGGGGCCGAAGAGCAAGACCAGCACCAGGGTTTGTTGTTTTTAATTTTATTGAACTGTGGTGACTGTGCACCGATTGGTGCTTGAGGGTGTATTGGTGCGTTGTGGGTGCTTTCATGGTGCATCGATGCAGGGCAGCCTGTCTTCCCCCCCAAAAGAATGATCACAGGTCCTGGGTTGCGTTTTGTAAATAAAGTAGAGTCATTGTAAATAATGCGCCCCCACCGTAAATGTATAGTTTGAAGACAATTCCGCAATTCAGTTAGCTGTGGGCGTGAGTCTGTTAGGTAGGGTGCAATGGAGCAGCGGGACATATTTATTTATGTTTTAAAACTGTCACACTCAGGGTCAGGTTAAATGTAGAGGGAACTACACCTACGTGCCACACTAAAAGTAAAGGTAAGAGGCCCGGGACGTGCCTAAGAGGAGGAGGGTGCAGTGTTGTGGATATGAGGATTGTGTTTTTTTAAATTGTTTTATTGTGGACCCTCCTTCCTCCAGTTGTGTATAAAGGTCAAAGGTCGTGCCTGTAGTTATTTCACAAGCACCCACGTAGCCAATAATAGATTTCCTCCTTGTTGACAGTTATTTCCTTATTCTGTGTAGTAGGGTAAGGCCTTGTCTTCCATTAATTTGACACTCCATTGCACTGCATTAAATAAGGTAGATCCCTCCGACATGGCATCTTCAAAGTGCCAGGTTTGCCAGGTTTGCTGCAATTGCCAACTGCATTTGGGCGGTTTTCTTCATTCGCCATTGCTGCCCTTTGGCTGGGGCTAGCTCGAATCGCCCCAAAACCACCATTAGCCACGAGGTAAGGTCGGGGAAGAAAGGTGTGTCTCCACCTCGTCATAGAGGGGAGGAGTGAACCAGCCCTTGCCGACCAACCCAGAACGAGCGGTTGGCTTTAGAGGGCCAAGACGACTTAGAACCAAAAGCTCATTGGAATTATGTTGAAATTATACGAGATTTTGTTAATGTGACCTTTAAAAGAACCAAAAACCACATTTGACATTTCGAAACAAATAAATTGATCCTTGAAAGTGATGTAAACTGATAACGAACTCAATTCATGGACAGTACTGTGTTAAACTTCTGTACATTTTCCAGAAGTATCTCTTTATTTTGCACATTAACCAAATTTTTTTTTAACAAAAACAAAAGTTAAATTACGACTGGGATTACGGACAGTAAAATTACAGTTCAGTACTTCGTGTAACCCCCACGAGCATTCAGGAGAGCACGTACACGTTGAGGCATGCTGTTCACGAGATTTGCCAAGGTTTGGACAGGAATCGCTTGCCATGCAGTGACAAAAAAAAAAAGAAAAAAAAAAGTGACATGCAGTGACAATAGCCTGCTGCCATGCAGTGACAATAGCCTGCTGCAATTCACGCACAGAGGTCGGCTGCTGGTCCAAGTGGTCGATTTGACATGTTAATTCTGCCCACAAATTCTCTATCGGATTCATATCCGGGGACATGGCAGGCCACTCCATATGCTCTACACCACGGTCAGCAAGAAAGTGTTGGATCATGCGAGCACGATGAGGCCGTGCATTGTCATCTTGGAAGACAAAGTTTTCTCGAAAGGCTGCACGAGCAAATGGAAGCAATGTTTCTTCCAGAATGGCCCTGTACTTGAACTGGTTCAGGTTTCCATTCAGAACAACCAGGTCAATTTTGCCCCCTGCATGAAAAGCAGCCCAAACGGTCACCACACCACCTCCAGCTTGGACTCTTGGCACTACACAATCTTTGTTGTAGGCTTCATGCACTTGTCTGTGCACTCGGACGTGGCCATCTTGACGATAGACCAGAAATCTAGACTCGTCACTGAAGATCACGTGATTCCAGTGTCCTGGCTGCCATTGGCGGTGCTCTGGCCCACTGCAATCGGCGCTGGTGGTGTTGTCTGGTCAGGCATGGCTTTCTCAGGGGACGCCTGGCACGATAGCCTGCTTGAACCAGTCGTTGGTTGACTAGCCTTCTGGATACAGGCACATTTGTCAGTTGCTGCCACTCAGCCCAAAGCCGATTAGCTGACATGGTACGGCCATTGCGGACTAACCGGTGCAGCTGGCGATCATCCCTCCTTGTGGTTCTGATAGGACGTCCAGGCCTCGGTATTGGAGTAGGGACACCCCTCTGAGCATTTCGTTTCAGGATCTTTGACACCTGACCTTGAGTGATGCCATACTGCCGAGCAATAGCATGCTGTTTCATGCCGTTATTTCGTAAAGCCACCACTCCATGACAAACAGCATTGTCGAGTTGACGGACCATCTCCAGAGGAAGCGGCAATAACTTTTGGAGACGTGCAGCTGTTGTTTTCCACTAATACAGAACGCAACAACCCTTGTATACCCGACTGTGAAGCCAATCATCAAATGCACCTGTCCGTACATTTTTCCATGCCACCTGTGATATAATCCTGTTGTTGACTTCTTGCTGCGACAGACAATCAGTGACATGGTTCTTTTAACAAATAAATCACCAAAGTGTAAAAGAAACTCACCAGATTGATATACTGAGTTAAGAAAGTAAACCCGTCAAGAAAAAAAAAAATTCCATATTAAATGCCAAGTCTGTATATATATATATATATATATATATATATATATATATATATATATATATATATATATATATATATATATATATATATATATATATATATATCTATATATATATATATATATATATATACAGTGGAACCTTGACTTACGAGTGCCCCAACTTACGAGTTTTTCGAGATACGAGCCGTCGCTCGGGCGGTTTATTGCTTTGAGATGCGAGCCGAGATCTGAGTTATGAGCTTTCGCCACCCGGTCACGTGGTTATCTTGCCGTGCAGGTACAGTATCTCTGTCGTATAGCGCTGCATTTTTGTTTTCGCATGTTGGTTATTTTGAGTTTACGCCGCCAGGTGGGTTCCGGTCACGTGGTTATCTTGCCGTGCACGTACAGTATCTCTGTCGTATAGCGCTGCATTTTTGTTTTCGCATGTTGGTTATTTTGAGTTTACGCCGCCAGGTGGGTTCCGGTCACGTGGTTATCTTGCCGTGCACGTACAGTATCTCTGTCGTATCGCGCTGCATTTTTGTTTTCGCATGTTGGTTATTTTGAGTTTACGCCACCAGGTGGGTTCTGGTCACGTGGTTATCTTGCCGTGCACGTACAGTATCTCTGTCGTATAGCGCTGCATTTTTGTTTTCGCATGTTGGTTATTTTGAGTTTACGCCGCCAGGTGGGTTCCGGTCACGTGGTTATCTTGCCGTGCACGTACAGTATCTCTGTCGTATAGCGCTGCATTTTTGTTTTCGCATGTTGGTTATTTTGGAAAATTTCATGTTCATGTCAAACATTTCATGTTCATGTTCATGTTTTCATGTTCATGCCATGCCAGGCCACAACTTGTTCAGAGTGCCGGCGATAGCTCGCCTTCTCTTTGTGGAAAACACGGTGAGATCCTTAACATCCAACAACTAATGGGACGCAAACGGGGCGCCCAGTTTAGCGGTACACACATTGATGAATCACCCTGCCTGTGATTCACCCATGACAGGTTATAGCTGGGTCGGGATTCAAACCCAGGCTGGACAGTTTAGACTTTAGAGTCAAGTGTGCGTACCTCCAGTCCAGGCCATCCTGCCAACTTGTATGCTGCATACAGGTGAAATATAAAGCGCGAGATATTTTTATATATACTGTATATTTAAAAAAAAATTGGTGTGGTTTTTGGCGGGCTGGAACGGATTAATAGCATTTCAATGCATTTTAATGGGGAAATTTGATTTGAGATACGAGCAATTTGAGTTACGAGCTCGGTCACAGAACGAATTAAACTCGTAAGTCAAGGTTCCACTGTATATATATATATATATATATATATATATATATATATATATACGTATATATATATATATATATATATACGTATATATATATACATATATATATACGTATATATATATATATATATATATATTTATATATATATATATATATATATATATATATATACGTATATATATATATATATATATATATATATATATATATATATATATATATATATATATATATATATATATCTCTATATCTCTATATATATATATATATATATATCTCTATATCTCTATATATATATATCTCTATATATATATACGTATATATATACATATATATGTATATGTACATGTAAGTTCCTCCATTTCCTTCAGAAACTGCAGAAATAATTAAATTGTCTGTGTACAGCAGTAGCTGTAGCAGCACAAATTACCACTGTGCCTTCTTGCTGCATCAGATGCAGGATAAGGTTGTTAATGCTTCCTTGTGAAAGCAACTACAATGAAAGCTTTTAGACTGGCAGTGAAAGAGGAAAACAAGCCCAAAGTTCAACATCTGAAATATACCACTTGACCTTCTCAGACACATCCGCCTTTCTTAGGGTTACGTTGGGTACAGACCCAATAGCACAGAGGACGTACATGGTATTTAGGCCAGGATAAATCACCGAGAGCATTTGATCATCGGAGGGTTTTTACAAAAACAATTATGTTGAACCATATAAGCCAAAAATATAAAAACAGTATAAAAATAACCACTGACGAAGATTATCCAAGAGTTTTGACACATCCTCTTGTTCCATGGGCTGCTATTTCTATGACCGACAAGATGTTCAGAGGTGGTGCAATTATCTTTGAGCTGTCTAATCTGTGTATGATTCCTGACATAACTAGAAATTGCCACCCTGGTGTTTTGCAGGAAGGCAGTTGCATCAATGGCCGTGACATAAATCGGATAGATGTTAAACTGGGGACGCATCAACCTGCAGTATGTGGTGGACGTTAAAGATCCTATGGTGCCTTTCAACAAAGTGCAGCCGGGTTATTGCAGGAAGCCTGCACAAAGTCCAAACTCGTGTCCTCAATTAAAGGGAGTACTGTATCAGCGACACAAACACATCCTCCAAATAAACATTGCAAAACAGCGGGCAGAACTCATAATTGATTGCTGACCCAATAAGCATACACCAACAAACAAACAAGCTGGCAGGATTGTCTAGAGTTATGCACACTGGCCTCTGAGCTGTCTCGCCTCGGTTTGAATCTTGACCCAGCTACAAACTGTCATCCTGATGTTTTACATGGAGGGTGAGACATCATGTGCATGCTGTTCTGGGTGTCCTGGGTGTCCTGTTTGCCAGCATGAGTTGGTGGATGTTAAAGGCCCTATCTTGTCCTTAATGAAGAGCATGTAAGCTACCACTCGCACCCTGGCCAAATTCGAAATTCTGCACACTCAGTCGAGTATCCATCATCGGAGTGGCAACCCCTCCCTGGAAACTGCTTTGGCAGAACTGATGCTGTGTATAGAGCATGGTGCACATGAAGAGTAAGATCAAACGATGGATGGTAACAAAAAGGAACACTTGTAAACAAGGACATTGATCGCTATTGCAAAGTGCGGGGAGACATGTGAGTGCATTGCGCGAAGCCAATACGGCGTGGGGTTTAAGATAAATGCAGGAAATATATGATTCTGAGCATTTTATGGTTGCTTATGCTAACCTTTCTGTGAAAATTATTTTAGGTAAGTGTAGGGTGTCAACTTTATTTTGTGTACTATACAGTCCAAAAAACAGAAAGAATAGAATCAAAAAAAATTGAAGTAGGCAAGAAAGGAATAAGGAATCAATTGACATAAATCAAGGAATCAATCAATTGACCAAGAAAGGAATCAATTGACCTAGAATCGAGGAATCAATGATTTGACCAAGAAAGGAATCAATTGACATAAATCAAGGAATCAATCAATTGACCAATAAAGGAATCAATTGACCTAGAATCGAGGAATCAATCAATTGACCAAGAAAGGAATCAATTGACATAAATCAAGGAATCAATCAATTGACCAATAAAGGAATCAATTGACCTAGAATCGAGGAATCAATCAATTGACCAAGAAAGGAATCAATTGACCTAGAATCGAGGAATCAATCAATTGACCAAGAAAGGAATCAATTGACCTAGAATCGAGGAATCAATCAATTGACCAAGAAAGGAATCAATTGACCTAGAATCGAGGAATCAATCAATTGACCAAGAAAGGAATCAATTGACCTAGAATCGAGGAATCAATCAATTGACCAAGAAAGGAATCAATTGACCTAGAATCGAGGAATCAATCAATTGACCAAGAAAGGAATCAATTGACCTCGAATCGAGGAATCAATCAATTGACCAAGAAAGGAATCAATTGACCGAGAATCTAGGAATCAATCAATTGACCAAGAAAGGAATCAATTGACCTAGAATCGAGGAATTAATCAATTGACCAAGAAAGGAATAAATTGACCTAGAATCGAGGAATCAATCAATTGACCAATAAAGGAATCAATTGACCTAGAATCGAGGAATCAATCAATTGACCAAGAAAGGAATCAATTGACCTAGAATCAAATTTGAAGTGAGCAAGTGGTGAGAAGAGCAGCTGTACATTGCAAATGATGCTCCATGCTGCTAACATTTTTCCAAGATGGAAAAGGCAAATAAAACATTGGCATTCCTCCAGATATTTTGCAGTCGAGTCAAAAGCAACATAATAGACTGTGAAAATAATGTCTGACGAGAAGGGCACTCAGTAGAGTGCTTACCTCCGCCAGGGTGAGCAGTTTATGTTTTGTATTCCCACTGATAGGCCGGATCTTGATTCAGACCTGAAACAAAATTGGCTTGTTCTTTTCACCTACCCAACTCATACAAAAGGTTTAGTCATAACTCGTCCACAACTTTTTGAAATATCATATTACGTATATAATCGCTTCTTTTTTTTTTTTCTCTTTTTTTTCCTTTTTTGTATACTGAATCGAGGCTCGTGAAAGAGCTAACATTCACTTCACAAACAAATCGACCAGACAAACAAAATACACAAAAAGAGGGAGCGGAAGACAAGATGGGGAGAAAAGGGGAAGCACACACACACACAACATCCGAGAGCAGGGAGATGTGTGGAAGGGAGAGGGCCCAGGGGGAGGAGGCGTGGGAAGGGGGGGGGGGGGGCTCCAAAGCCTCCAAAGCCAGTCCTTCCTTGGCACACCTGAGTTAATGTTAAGGGGGGGGGCTGTTCGCCCGATCCCTCAATGGTGAAGAATCACTTTAAAATTAAATAATTATTATGTCAAAATCCATATTCAGATCTTGACCAAAATCGAATCGATTCAGTCTTGTCGGACACCCAACCTGTCCATCAAGTTTCGCCCAAATCCGTCCACAACTTTTTGAGATATTGTCCTATATATCGGTTTTAGCCCTGTGACTCAATGGTGAAAAATCACGTTAAAATTCTCTGATCTGGATCCGGATTCGATCTTTGCCAAAATTTAATCATGCTTCTTGTCACATACGTGACCTCTCCACCAAGTTTCGTCTGATTCCGTCCAAAACTTTTTGAGATGTCCTGCTATATATCGTTTTTGGCCCTAACTCCCAATGGTGAAGAATCATGTTAAAATTATACTAGCCGGATCCGAATCCGGATCTTCATCTAAATCTAATAATTTAGTCCTTGTGTTACGGATTCATCACTTCCGTTGTGGTGGTTTGCATCCACTGTAAATATTTCTGATTCCATATACAGTGGAACCTTGACTTACGAGTGCCCCAACTTACGAGTTTTTCGAGATACGAGCCGTCGCTCCGGCGGTTTATTGCTTTGAGATGCGAGCCGAGATCCGAGTTACGAGCTTTCGCCATCCGGTCACGTGGTTATCTTGCCGTTCAAGTACAGTATCTTTGTCGTATAGCGCTGCATTTTAGTTTTCGCATTTCGGTTATTTTGAGTTTTGCCGCCAGGTGGGTTCTGGTCACGTGGTTATCTTGCCTGCCGTGCACGTACAGTATCTCTATCGTATAGCGCTGCATTTTAGTTTTCGCATTTCGGTTATTTTGAGTTTTGCCGCCAGGTGGGTTCTGGTCACGTGGTTATCTTGCCTGCCGTGCACGTACAGTATCTCTATCGTATAGCGCTGCATTTTAGTTTTCGCATTTCGGTTATTTTGGCGTTGGCGCTGTGTAACGACACTTGCCTCACTCATTTTCGAAACATTTTGAAAGGGAGGAAGAAACAAACCTCGTTGGACAGGTTTTTCTTTAAACGCCCTGCAAGTGAAAGCGAGGAAAGTGTGGCGAAAAAGGCAAAAGTTATCCCCTCCACCTCCGCCAGCATCTTCGTCTGATCTTCAAGGTAAATACACTTAATAAAACCAGTTTATTTCTTTACATTGTCTTTTATTATGTACAGTATCTACGAGGTCGTGCTTGTTTATACATTATTTGTTATTTATAAAGTACATTTTTCTTATTTAAAAACACGTAACAAAAAAAATTGGTGTGGTTTTTTGGGGGCTGGAACGGATTAATAGCATTTCAATGCATTTCAATGGGGAAATTTGATTTGAGATACGAGCAATTTGAGTTACGAGCTCGGTCACGGAACGAATTAAACTCGTAAGTCAAGGTTCCACTGTACTATTATTGTTTTCAAAAGGTTTATTGTCCATGAGCTGTTGTCAAAAGGTTTTAAAAAGTTAAGGTTAAAAGAAACAGGAAACCGGATCGGGAACCGGAAGACGAAGAAGAGGAGGAGAGAAAAAGAAGGCGTAGTGAAGTAAAGTCGGACAAGAATCTGGTTGCTTTGCGGTCTGGATCGAACGTTGTCGAGCAAGAGTTACGAGTGAACTTTGGGTTTCCTGGGAAAAGGGATTCCTGCGATAAAGTTGTTATCGCCGTGACTGATAAACCTGCATGTCAGGTTTGGCATTGGATTCGTCGGGTTGTTGCGTCTCGAGAACGAGCCGTCAGCCATTTTGAATCGCGCGCTTTGCGCGTCGAGCAAACTTTCCTTGCATCGCCAGCCATTTTCACCATTCAGACGTCTATCTGGGATGTGTGTGTGCAATGCGGATTTTGAAGGCAAACCTGAGGTTCGCCGATTTGGAGCTGTAAAACATCCATACCAGAGGGTGTGATTTCCCAGTCGCCTTGAGTGCGCTTTTACGCAGCTTTGGGCCGCGTGACTCTTTGCGCTGCTTTGGCCGCGTACGCCTTTGTGCAGTTTCGGCGGCGTGACTGGGCCCGTCATCTGAACGGGATTCTGGTTTCGATTCGACCTTGCTCTGACGATCGCTAGAGGGGATCAACTTTGAGCTTGAAGACGGGAATATAGAGACATTGGGGAATGTTCTTTTTTCACTCACTTGGAGCACAGTGAGTTACCTTATACTAGCTGATGGTACAATCATAAGATATACATTGATTGTACTTTTGATTGCTATTATTGTATTGTTATTCTTGTGTGATTTTTAATACAATATTTGTTTGTTGGTAACAATTGGTGTGGTTTCACCATTGATTTTTGACACAGGATAACACACTTTTCTGCCGTGACTCCTCTCGGGGCTCAGAGGTACACCGTGACCAGGGGGTCGGGGAGGAGCACGTAACACTTGTCACATCCGCTACCTCTCTGCCAAATATTGTCCGAATCCGTCCAAAACTTTTTGAGATGTCCTGCTATATATCGTTTTTGGCCCTATCTCCCAATGGTGAAGAATCATGTTAAAATTATACTAGCCGGATCCGAATCCGGATCTTCATCTAAATCTAATAATTTAGCCCTTGTCACATCCGCTACCTCTCTGCCAAATATTGTCCGAATCCGTCCACAACTTTTTGAAATATCTTGTTCACAGACCAAAAATAAACAAACAGACGGACAGACAGACAAGGGGGAAAACATAACCTCCATCCACCTTCAGTGGCAGAGGCAAAAATGTAAAGTTAAGGTGAAAACTATTGAGATGGAATTGCCTGTTGAAATATGATCTCCCACTTGGTGCACTGCTACACAGTACACATTTACATGGAGAATTTGCATCGACCTCCTTCCCCCTGGGAGAAGGGGGGAAGTGGGGTAGGGCAAACCAGGTAGCTACAATTCCTTTGTCATGAATTATATGGACCATTAGTCCACCTGGCAGGTTTGTTTGAGGTTGGACAACTAACGATCAAATGCATCGACGAAAGACAGACATCAAATTGTGTATTTTAGTATGATGATAATAATGATGATGATGAAACTAGACAAGCCCTCAAGTGTTCTTAACTAGCGCTCTAAAGTACCCGTTCACGCATGCTATGGAGCTGCACACAATGTGTGGTATGCAATTTTTGGTGCACACTTATAATAAAATGTATAAAATCAATTGCAAGGAAAACTTTTTCATAATCCTGTGAGTTTTCCTAATCTCTTTTTCTGTTTTTCAACCAAAATTTTTTTTAAAAGAGTTGTTTTCGCTTTGTTTGAAATGACATCTTTTATAGTTAGTCTTGCCATTGATTGCTCGACAATGGCTTTTTGACTGTGCATGGCATGTACTTCCTGAATGACATGGCTGTGTCACTAATGCAATACTTCCTTGGTTAAAACAATAATTTGGAAATTTTGGCAGGGTGATGGCAATAGCTTGCCTACTTTTCACGAATGACACCATAGGATCTTTAATATCCACCAACTAATGCCAGCAAGCATGGGAGTATGGCCTAGAGCAGTGGTTCTTACTTACTCTGGGTTGCACGTACCCCCTGGGGGTGCAAAACATGCCGCAGGTTCAATTACAACGTTACTAAAGGAGTGCTATTTATGGTTATTAAATAGTTTAAATTATAGTTGAATACTAAATAAATAGTTACTAAATACTAAATTTACTAAGTTTAGGTTACTAAATAGTTTTGGTTTAGTCGTTACTAAAGGAGATGTCTGTCATCTATTTCCCCCACATCCCCCATGAGAGCAAAAATTGATATGATCTGGAATTGCGTAGGTGCAGGATACCTTGGCATGAACTGGAATGGTGAGTGGAGAGTGTAAACTAAATTTCACCCAGAATGCCGTGCCTGAGTGCAGAGGTGATTCTGGTTGAAAGAAATGTCGGCAGAACGACTGAAATTGTGCTGTCCCATTGACTATTGGCAATGGCACCCCACATTAGTACTTCACGTCGATTTGTGATTTAAACATAAAAAGTAAACAAGAGCTGAGACGACATGAGTGGGGAGTGTCAAGGAACTTAGATGCATCACAAGCTGAGAGTCATTGCGGAGGAATCATCACAGTGTGAGTCACCAGAAACGTTGGTGAAGAGCTCATACACTGAGATTGGAGAATATAGAGTGCTGACAAAGCCTGGTAGCTGTGGAAGGTGGAGTCGTTATGCCTGAACACCTGTTAAGCTCAATCTGTGCACATGGTGTCACAATCATGAGTGAGTTAGACTGAAGGGGCTCCGTCGCTCCCGTCTGATACTCAGAAACTATATCAGTGACCATTTGTTCACCCCTACGCGTCCTCCTTTTGTTCTGCCAAGAAATACATGCCCAAAACAAAAAGAGAAACAAGAAGAAAATCTGAGGCAATATTATTGCTCTCATTGCCATTTTTTGCATTCTCCAGATTTTTGTCTTGTACGATTTCGTTTAAAATTCAAATGCGCTCTTCTATTTATCTGCACGTACTCAGTTTATACCCCTGCACTGTTTAGTATCATTTTCAATTCATGAATTTAAAATTGTGTTGAATTTTATCCGAAATCAATTTTATTGCTCAAATAACCGTTCATTGTGAATTGAAATTGTGTGTCATAAATTTCAAGTTGGACATTTTTTTGCATAACTTGTGATTCTTGTCTGTTGATTTACCAAATGGATTATCCAGTCTCTCCACAGGATTAGACAGTTTGCTGCGTTGCTCTTTATATTTGCAATTGTCATCACAGCTTGGTTACTCTTGCAACAGCGTTGGAGCAGGCATGGTCGTTATGACTGCATTAATTGTAACAAGGGCAAGTCAGCGTTAGGAAAGTCTTTAAACGCTCCCTAACACCTCGTGTTCCACTTCACGCAGGTTTCAGGATAATCAGACATGCCACTGTCGGAATGTAATTGAACATGTGCAAATGCAGCAAAATTAATTGAAAAAAAAAAAATGACCGTTGTCTATTTTAGACAAATAGCCATTACGAGATAAAAAGTGAGAAATTCACAAATTGGCAGCGCACTGGAATGTCTGTAAAATATAGAAAGTCCTTGTAACATATAAATACATCCAATGAAAGAAAACTTCCTAATCCGTAAATTGACAAAATAGTAAATCTGAGAAAAACTTTTTTAAACTAGAAGGACACTCGGTAGAGAGCATACCTCCACCAGGCTCAACAGTTTATGTTTTGTATCCCACTGATAGGCCGGATCTGAATTCGGACCTGAACCAAAATCTAATCGGCTTGTTCTTGTCACCGAACAAACTCATCCACCAAGTTTAGTCATAACTCGGCCGTAACTTTTTTGAAATATCATACGTTATATATCTCTTTTCGCCCGATCTCTCAATGGTGAAGAATTACTTAAAAATTAAATACTTCTCGTATCTCAATCCATATTCAGATCTTCACCAAAATGGAATCATGACATCGTTTCACACACCCCACCTGTCCGCCAAGTTTCATCCAAATCCGTCCATAACTGTTGAAATATCCTGCTATATATCGGTTGTAGCCCTATCACTCAATGGTGAAGAATCACTTTAAAAACTCTACGAGCCGGATCCAGATCAGGATCTTCACCAGAATTGAATCGATTCATCGCTGTCTCACACCCAACCTCTCCACCAAGTTTCGTCCAAATCCGTCAACAACATTTTGAGATATCTTGATCACAGACAGACAGACAAACAAACAAGAAGACGTCATGCGGAGCACGATACTTGCAAAATCCGCCCCCCACCCCAAGAAAAAAAATCCATTTCAACAAGATTAAAATTGACAATCTTGATCAAAGCTCGGGTCAATAGGAAGAAAAGTGACGATTTTTCAGATGAAAAATGATGATTTTGTAAGGTTGACCTTGAGTTGACCTTTGACCTTTTGACCTCAAAAATAGTTAGTTTCCCTATTTAGTGACTCAATGTGCAAATGCTGTTCAAATTTCAAGTCAATCGGATGAAAATTGAGGATTTTAGAGATTTGGCAAAGTTGGTGACCTTTGGCCTATGTTGACCTTTTGAACTTTTGACCCCAAAAACAATAGGCTTCTCAATTGGGACGACTTATACATCTTGGTGAAGTTTCGTGACGATTGGTTTAAAATTGTGACCTGTAGACCGGTGACAAAGAAACAGACAAACAAACAGACAGACAGACAGAACCACAAACGCAACCGACCAATATACTTGAAAAATCTTCGATTTTGCAAGTAACAAACAGACAGACAAACAGACAGAGAAACAAACAGGGGTGAAAACATAACCTCCATCCACCTTTGGTGGTGGAGGTAATTATACATTAGAACAAATAGTTGCCCAACCTTTATGAATAACCCAAATAGACAGTTTTTGGGAAGTGTTGTTCCAAACTGCCGAAGACGATCGAGTGAAGCTGCAGCGATATTGTCCCACTATTATGTCAATCAGCAATCTGATATGATGGCAACAAATCAATCGACATGCAACAAATATTGAGCCATTCTTTAAATTCCGGAAGAGTTGTTCAACTGAAATTTTGGTCTAAGTTATCGAATAATTATTTAATTTACTCATACTTCTGTAAAATTATGTTGATTCTGGTGATATACGTGGTAACACAAGAGGAGGTTGTGCAACCGATCATACCTGAGCGACAACCACAACCTATTACCTAATCAATCAGTTTACTTGTCTTTGACATATCATATTCTTACTTCATTGATAATAATGTTCACTCTATAATGACCTTGTGTCCCATTGTATTTGCTTCAGGCATAATTTGCTGAGTATTTGAACTACAGAAAGAACATACAATGGCCTTATTCTTTTTGAGAGATAGTATGGGATCTCTAAGGCCCATGACATAGATTCAATTGGGACAACTGGCTTTAGAGACTATCCTGAGGATGACATGCTCCAAATGCAGCACTTTACCATGGTGGCATTTTCATTGGATCCAACTCAACAGGGAAACAAATCCATGACTACAAGCTCATCTCACGGTGGCTCAGTGCCTAAGGCTTTGTGATTAATTGGCCTACTCTGTGGGTTCCATTCTCAGGGCTGCTCAGTTGGTCAGGCAATGGCAAACCACTTACTATATTCCTTGTATTGAAACGGATTTAGCAGATTATTGTATATGAGAGGGGATGTGTGGGAATATCTGTGAGGCAAGCACATTACCAACTGACCTATCTGGTAGTCGCACAGACTACATACAACACCTGGTATTTCATGAAGATCTCTTATCAAATTACAAACTAGGCTCAACTCTGCAAAGCTTGTGAGGTCTAATGGGAATGGATTTATTCCAAACTGGAATGACACTCGGTAGAGTGCATACCTCCGCCAGGCGGAACAGTTTACGTTTTGTATCCCACTGATAGGCCGGATCTGGATTCGGACCTGAACCAAAATCTAATCGGCTTGTTCTTGCCACCGACCAAACTCATCCACCAAGGTTTGTCATGACTCGTCCACAACTTTTCGAGACATCATGCTATATAATTATCGTTTTGTACACATCTCTCAATGGTGAAAAATCACTAAAAGTTCTAGTATCGAGATCCAGACCTTCACCAAAATCTAATCACTTCATCCTTGTCACACACCCAACACGTCCACCATGCTCCTTCCGAATCTGTCCATAACCTTTTGAGATACGCTGATCACAAACAAAAACACAGACAAACAGGTGAAAACATACCTCCGTCCACCTTTGGTGGTGGAGGTAAAAATTGTTGGATAACTCGGTTTGAACTTTCATTTGATATTAGTCATTGACTTTGTCATTGTGAAAGCCTGGTGTTGGCTTAACTGTAATGGTGCTGGCTTGAGATTCTAGGGCCCTGAGTTCAAATCCTGGGCGGTCATCTTACTATAATTCACCAAATGTCCGTCCGTCTGTCTGTCTGTACGTTCGAAGGTACCCTAAAAACTGCTGAACCGATCGCAACGATATTTTGGGTGGATAATCCTGGGATCCCCTGGAGTAAAATAGGCTATTTAGTTTTCCCAATTTCAGCTTTGGTCTCCAGCATTCTCAGGTTTGGACTCCCGCATAACATTCATGTTCGCATAACGTTCATTGTGACGATGTTTTCATTGTGACGATGTTTTCATTGTGACGATGGTGTTTTCCCAGGTGCCGCCCAAACGGCTGCACCGATCGAGATTTAACGGATGTATATATAAATCGTTTAAAAGAAAAAAAAAGCCTTCAATTTCTGATATTTAGCCTTTTCATTTGGGCCTCCCAATTGAAGCCCCGCCCGTAGGGCGGGTACCGTTGCTAGTTGGTTTAACACCACATACAAGGCTTTCATCTGCAGCACAATGGAATACTGTTCTCCCCTCTGGGCTGGTGCTCCTGCCTCACACCTAGCTCGGCTTCACGCTGTTGAAACCAAAGCTTTCAGAATCATTGGAATCTCCCGCAATGAAGCTAACTCCGAGGGCCTTTCACTCACTCACCGCAGGCACGTTAGTGGTCTTTCTGTCTTCTAGCGACTCCTCTCCGGCCTTGCTCCTCCAGCTCTCTCTGTGCTCTGTCCCCCAAATATTCCTACAGGTCGCACAAGATCTGCCTGCAACACTTTCATGGTTAAACTGCCAAAGTCTAGGCTCTCTGCTCACCTTCACTCTTTCATTCCCCTTTTCTCCCACCCCTGGAACAAACTCCCTCACTCCCTTCAATCCCACTCCTACATCCACGTCTTTAAAACAGCTGTTCACCACAATCTTTTATCTTCCCCCATTAGTTCGGGAGCGTATGTATTCCCGTGGGATTTTGATGTTTATTTTGTATTCTTTGCAGGAAATCATTAATTATGATGTGAGGAAGGGAAAAAAATTTGGCGCCAATTTTTTCGAGTATGTTTGCATATTTTTTTATGCAAATTAGGTATGACGTCATAATTCGTAAATAAAAATTAAACGATGTAAATTTTCTTTGCAAAATATAATACAAATTTAATTTTGTGGACCCTATGCATAGATTTTAGCGGACATTGTCTGTATTCAGTATCTTATCTGTATAATAATAGCGTAAGGACTCGACTTTGTTATCCCTTTTACGCCGCACCCAGTCACCCGATGCCCACAGCACTAATGGATTTACGATCTACGAACCGCGCTCTTTGTTTATCACGTACAGACATACTCGAAAAATCTGAATTAGCCGACGTTGGGGCCCAAAAGCATCCGATTAACGGCCGATACGATAACCTTGGTTCATGATAACCTTCAAGTGGCTGCATCAATGGTCAATTCAGCATGTCGAGAGCGCAAGTATGACGAATTAGACAACCGACACAAGCAATTACTAGCTGTGGTAGATGTCTCTTTAATGGACAAGCTGAATGAATTTGATGCAAAGATGGAAACAAGTCATCCTACTTTCAAATTTGCCAGAGATTACATGAAATTTGTGGCTTGGATATGGATGTTCATTCGTGCAACACGGGAAGGCAATTGGAAATTGCATCTAGAATCGCTTAGAGCATTGTGTAAGTACTTCTTCACACATGATAGACAAAACTATGCCCGCATGGTTCCACTGTATTTGGCACAGATGGAGAAATTGGAAACAAATGATCCCGACATCTATACAGAATTCATGGCTGGCAACTTCTGCGTCTACAAAAATGAAGTCCCTTTCTGCGCAATAGGCCCAGATCATGGCATTGAACAGGAGAACAAAGTCATGAAGATCCTTGGAGGTTTGAAAGGGCTAACACAGCAACCGGCAGCTATGGCCAGATGGTTTCTGATTGCACCTGAGCTAAGTCACTTGGTCAATGAAGCTGAACATTTGGTGGGTAAAGTCTCCCAGAGATCAGTCAGGCATCATGATTTGTCAGATGCTAAGTTGGAACGGTATGAGGATAATGTAGGCAAATTGAGAGAGGTGCTGAAAGTGAATGATCGATTCATTATTGAAGATGATGAGCTCATCAACATCGTCACACAAGCGATCATGCCAGAGGTAGTAAAACAGGCAGTAATACAGCGAGATAGTGTTGGAGAAGAGATGTTTGAGAAATTTGTTCAAGAGCGTCTTGTAAACCTAGAGCTGAATATCTGGCGGCCTATGAAGAAGGCAAATCTCAAGACTTGGAAGACAGCAAGAATGGTTAAGAAGAGCAAGAAAGCTGTCGCTGTTACAGCAATTAAGAATGAAAGAGCACTGTTCGCCCGCCTCCTTGTTGCGATACTGTCACGGCCAGATATTGACCTGAAGGAGAGCATCAGTGAGTTTGAGTTTGCAGAATATCCTCATTCACTCTTCACTTTTGATGGTATCTTGCGGTCTTGTGTTGCCAAAAGTAAGCTGATGACTATCTTGAAACGTTTGCCTGACCAACAGCAGCTTGTTGTTGCACAAGGAGAGCAAACACAGCATGGCAGAGTCACAATCATTGATGGAATGGCCGTGGTCCAGTCAATGGGGAAACCTACATGGGTGAAAACTTGCTACGATCTCGCCAATCACTTTTTGCATGTCCTCGATTGCAAATCTCAAGGATTTCATGAAGTTCATGTCGTTTTTGACCGATATGACATTCCTAACTCCCTGAAGGAAAGAACACGCAATTTGCGCCTAGGAGATCATAGAAGCCTTGCTTACAATATCTCCGATGAGGCAATCATTGAAAATGTGACGCTAAAGCAACTGCTGAACAACCAAGACAACAAGCAAAGACTCACTCTCTATCTAGCATCACACATCTTGAAGCATCGCAAGGAATCTGAGAAGATATATGTGACAACACTCAGTGAGGAATGCAAATCAAACAAGCTCATATTAGATCATCTGAACAGTACACAAGAGGAGGCAGATACAAGAATGCTACTTCATGCTCTTGACGCTTCGCAGAGGGGGGCCACGTCGATCTGCATTCAGAGTCCGGATACAGATGTGTTAGTTCTCGCTTTGCGGTGCTACAAGGACTTGTGTCCTGCAACATCGATGCTTGTTGGAACAGGTGGTCTACGGCGAACTATTGATTTAGGTCCTATATATGATGCCCTGGGCAGTCAGAAAGCTTCTGCACTCCCTGGCTTCCACGTCTTAAGTGGTTGTGACCAGACTGGCACATTCTGCGGGAAATCAAAAATTTCCTGCTGGAATACACTGCAGAAAGCCGATGGTGATATTGTTAGAGCATTTGGCAACCTTGGAAACACTCCAAGCATACAGGAAGATGACGTCAGTGAATTGGAGCGCTATGTATGTCAACTCTACGTTCCTGGCACAACAATCTCTTCTGTGAATGAGATGCGTTGGTTCCTCTTCAGTAAGCGCCAGTACACAGATGAGAAATTGCCCCCTATAAAGGCCACCCTAGTACAGAAGATCAACAGAGCAAATTATGTCACCATGATATGGAAACAATGCAGCACTGCATCTTCAACTCTACCTCCACCAACTTCTCATGGATGGCGTCTGGAAGGTGACCGGCTTCTTCCCGTACCAACAACAGTTTTGCCAGCACCTCAGGCTGTGCTTCAACTAGTCAAATGTGGATGTAAAGGAAGTTGCTCTACGATGATCTGCTCATGTCGGAAGCACAATCTCAAATGCATCACAGATATGTGTACCTGCGAAGTAGCTTGTGAGAACAGAATTGTTAACATACATACTGCAGGTGACGACAGTGACGATGATGATGATGTTCTTGAAACGTAGCTCATGCGGTCAGCTCCAGATATGTCCATGTACTTATTTTTGGTTTCCTTGTTTTAAAACCATTTCATGTATAATGGCACTATTGCATACATCAAATGCATGGTGAACACTATATTACTATGACATCATAACTAATTTGCATATGATGGTTTGATAGGTCCCCTTGAATATAATGAAGATATATTGAAAACCCCAGCACAAGACTTTAGTAACAAAAGCAAAGGAAATACCTTTATGTACACGGAAGCATGAACATTTTCCATAGGCTTTTAAAAGGTATGACATATCATACTTGAATAAAAAGCAAAACGATGATTGAGACATGCTTTTTTCCTAGTTTATATGTGATAAATATTAAACTAGAGGTATTGACACCATAATGTATGTATGAGAGCAGGAAAATTTAAAATAGCATTGTAGATGACAGCCAAAATGCTAATTATTGCATTTTTTATGTGTATTCTATGGCGTCATAGTTCATATGCACAAAAAGGCGGGAAAAAGTGTTCGAAAAAATTGGCGCCAATGTTTTTTTGATTCAGTGGTCATCGTAGATTAGATTCCAGTAGAAATTAGGAAATAAACATGAACGGCCCACGGGAGCCATTTTAGAGACATACAGCACTGCACTACATCGAAAACCTTGATCTCTTCTACCACTGTTAATTCACCCCAGATGCCCTTTGTTTATTTTTTTGGGGAAATACCAACTTCTTTCCTGGAGGTTCTAGCAGTGTCCATGTGTTTTATACCTCTCCCACCCCTCCCCCCCACCCCGCCTTCCCATGCCTCCTCCCCCCAAGCCCTCTCCTTCCCACAGATCTTCCGATGTCCCTGTTCTCTGCTGTTGTGCCTGTGTGCCTCGCTTTCTCTCCCCATCTTGTCTCTCGCTCCCTTTGTTGTATGTTTTGTTTGTCAGATTGTTTTTTTTTGTGATTGATGTGAGCTCTTACACGAGCCTCGATCTTGTATACAAAAAAAAACAAAAAACACCAGCTGGGTTGACTCAGCCTGTCATCCTTCCGATATCGACGAAATGAGTACCAGCTTAGTGGGATGAATGAGCCATTCAAGTGTCCTGCGTAGGAGTGGCGACCTGACCAGGATTGTGCCCAATGGGCAAGAAACTGCTTCGGAAGCCATATGCATCTGAATAGGCAGGAATGGACGTCATCATCATTATATGTCAATGTGAGCACATATCAAATAATTTCTGCCAATTTGCAACACTCTAGTGTGCTTTATTTTGATGCCACTCTTTTCGAAAAATCACAAACACTGCAGGAAACAAATAGCAGTGACAAACTGCTGAAGATCTTTCTCGAAACAACCATTTTAAACAAAGCTGTTCAAGTCAATCAATGCCAGTTGCTAGTTGTCGTGCTCCAATATAATAAGCTGCACTGTTGATGCAAAGTTAGTCAATTAATTTCTTCAATGTTTCTGTCGAAATGATGAATCACCACTGAAACGATCTGATTTGATCTCGTATCGATTGGTCCTCCGCTATCAATACCATAATGTAAACGTCTTGTTGTTTCGGCAGCCATTTCCATGCAAGTGGTTAATGCACTCATTATGCTCATGATATGCGGTGACGATGAATTGTTTGTATATACAGGTATTTGCAAACTTCTCTTTTTAATTTTTTTCTTATATTTCTCCTGTTTTGGTTGGTTTATTGCTCTCTTTCCATCCGTGTTTGTATTCCTGCCCCTCCTCTTTTGCCTATTATTAAAGATTTCTGTGGTTTTACCATCTTGGATTCACTGTCCTTCAGCTAATTATGGGATTTTTTTCGCATGGAAGCAAATTTTATGCCATTCAGATAAAGTCATCAAGGTAAAACGTTCTGTCTAGGATTTGTGTTAATATCATACTAAAATACGCAATTTGGTGTCTGTCTGTCTGTCTGTCTGTCTGTCTGACCCTGATACATTAAGTCGCTACTTATCTAATCTCAACCAAACTTGCCAATGGGACTAAGGTTGACACAATTGATGTTGTAGCAACTTAACCTTCCCCCCTGCAACAGGGGGATTTCCACCTCGGATGAACTTCGTGTTAAGGTGTATAAATAGCTCAGCATGGCATTTCATCGGGTACAGCACCAACAGGAAGTAAAAATTATTATAACCACAAACTATTCTGTCAATTCTTTCCAATGTATAATTGCCTTTTTAAACAGTCGCTACTGTTGGTTTTATAAACAGCCACAACTCAAAGAAATTTGGAGCAAACCAGGGGTGGGTTCCATTACCTCTCCCCAGTAGATTTTGTGGACTGCACATGGATTGTTTATAACATGTCTTGAGGCCTGGTATGTCATTTCTCCCAGCCATGGTTTAAAGTGTGACGTGAATCACCCTTCTTTGATTTTTTGAATACATGGTCTAAGGCTAGCTCGGCTTCACGCTGTTGAAACCAAAGCTTTCAGAATCATTGGAATCTCCCGCGATGAAGCTAACTCCGAGGGCCTTTCACTTACTCACCGCAGGCAGGTTGGTGGTCTTTCCGTCTTCTATAGACTCCTCTCTGGCCATGCCCCTCCAGCTCTCTCTGGGCTCTGTCCCCCAAATATTCCTGCAGGTCGCACAAGATCTGCCTGCAACCCTCTTATGGTTAAACTGCCAAAATCAAGACTCTTTGCTCACCTTCACTCCTTCATTCCTCTTTTCTCCTGCCTCTGGAACAAACTCCCCCACTCTCTTCAATCCCACTCCTCCCTCCAGGTCTTTAAAACAGCTGTTCACCACCATCTCTTATCTTCCCCCATCCAAAACCTTGATCTTTTCTACTCCCGCTAATTTCACCCCAGATCCACTTTGAAATACCAACTTCCTTCCTGGAAGTCCTTGCAGTGTCCTTGTGTTTTATACTTCTCCCACACCTTCCCCACCCCCCTTCCCACACATCCTCCCCCCAAGCCCTCTCCCTCCCACATATCTCCCGATGTGCCTGCTCTCGAATGTTGTTTGTGTGCTTCCCCTTCTCTCTCCATCTTGTCTACCACTACCCTTATTATATACTTTGTGTGTCTGTTTGATTTTTTTTGTGTGATAAATGTTAGCTCTTTCACGAGGCTCGATCCTGTGTAGAAAAAAAAAAAAAAAAGTCTCATAACACACACACACACACACACACACACACGCGCGCGCGCACACACACACACACACACACACACACACACACACACACACACACACACACACACACAAGACAAACACTTAACATCAGGGGAAGTAATGGTTTCCTGGGATAATCTGGGTATCAATGACGTCATAGCAATGGTGCCACTTTTCTCACCGCACTCAGCGGGCATTTCTTTCGAAGTAATTTCCTCCTCCCCATGAATTCCAACAGTTGGAGATTGTCCTGAACATCAATTTTGCTGAAATACTGAATTAAAAAATTTAAGTTTACTGCAACTGTAAATGTTGAACATCAAGCACGGAAGCAGCATGTGCCATTTTAAAGTCTTTGGTACAAACCGGATGGGTGTTTTTTTAGGAGACACCATTTCCTTACTGGATGGCCATTGGCTCCCTTCGAGTTCGAGAGCTCATCCGCCCTTTGCCAGGTGTAGATTTTAGTCCTGGCAGGGTGTCACAGTCACACTCCCCACAAGCAAGGCCAATGAGGGGTGTCGGTTTAGTCGCCGACAACCCGACCATGCATGGCCCAATTGTGACCTTTATTCAACGCATAACCCCATTCGTAACGCATGCTCGCCTCTCAGCTGTCCAGCCTGGATTCGTGTCTCGACCCAGCCATAAACTCTCATCCCGATGTTTCAGAAGCAGGGTGATTCATCAATGTGTGCTGTCCCTTGGATGGACGTTAAACTGGGAGTCCCATCTGTTGCCATAAGTTGGTGGATGTTAAGGATCCCCCGGTGTACTTCATGAAGAGTAGGTGAGCTATGGACGAAGTCCAGCTCTAACCATCGTGAAACATGAGGCTGGGCAGCTAGTTCGTGAAAGACTTGAGCCAAAGTTGTCACGGCCAACCTGACAAGAATGTGGGAAAAATTGTGGTTGTTAAGGAAGAAGAAGAAGAATATTAGCCCACTGCCATCTAGATGACCCACCGCCATGCCCCCCTCCCCTCACCCACGCCCCTTCCCCTACAGAGGTAAGAAGGAGGACCTGTCATGTGCTTGGAAATTTGGTGGCTGTTGGGAGCTTGTAACAACTTGACCTTGCAGCGAAAAGCTTCAATGCTGTGGAAGAATGACATTTCTGGTGTTGACTTAGGAAAGAGGTCCTGGCTGATCATTTCTAGACCACGAGGATGTGCACATTCCATTTTAGAATCCCAAACAAATTTGCTTAACATCTTCCTTCGACATCACACCCTCAGCGGTTCAATTAGATCTGATCGCTCGTGCAGTGTCCCCTCCTGCAGAAGCACTCTGCTTTGGGAAACGAGCTTCCCTGTCTGTTCAATGGGCACAGCGCGGCACCGTACTCTCAAAATCCAACACAGTCGCATACATGCAACCTATCTCCCACAATGTGACCTCCAAAGCCATTTTCCCCCTCATCCCAAACCAATTTATCCTTGGTACTGTCTCCCATAGAGGTTTTTGTCAAGGCACAATTTAAACCAAAGTATGTTTCTGTCTATAGCTTGATATAAAAGGGGTGGACAAACTTTGAAAAGGTAAAAAAGGGAGGGGGTTAATTTTACATTTGATGAATATATTAAACAACTTTTATTTTCTTCTTTTTTTTTCGAATTTTTAATCAAATTTTTATTTTTATTCGAATTTTTATTTACATTTTTATTTTTATTCGAATTTTTATTCAAATTTTTATTTTTATTCAAATTTTTTTTCCCCTTCGAATTTTTATTCAAATTGTTAATGTTTTTACAATGAGGATTGATGTGAAATCATAAGAAGTAGTGAAACAATAAGTTACAAC
The DNA here is from genome assembly GCF_964187855.1 of Myxine glutinosa. Taxonomy (NCBI): domain Eukaryota; kingdom Metazoa; phylum Chordata; class Myxini; order Myxiniformes; family Myxinidae; genus Myxine; species Myxine glutinosa. The sequence continues at coordinate 292,436,909 of NC_136261.1, read as the reverse complement.
AGCATTCATTTTCATCTCCTTTCTCATAAATTATTTTGAATGTTGAAATAAATTATTTTTTCTTTGCACATTAGCAAGTTTTTCTTTTCTCTCCGCCACCAAAAATGCAAAATAAAACAATTTTCTGAAATCGACATTTTTCTTGCATTTATGTTCTTTGGATCAATGCGAGCCATCGTGAAGTGTAGATATGCTTACTGGATATTCCCAAGAGCCTATTGTGTGGACATTCCTGGAGTTGTCTTTACATCTTTTCCACACTCATGTCCACTATGAATACACTAGGTTTCCACACAGACAACCATCAAAGCACATCCTCGGATTTCTGAATCGAGAAGTTTAAATTACGTTACTCATAAAAAATACCTCCTGAATAAGACAGCGAAGCATGCCCAACAATTCAATTTCCAACTGCATAGATGTTCTGAAAATTGTATTTTCCAAGCAGGGACTTAAACAATATCACAATTCACAGCATTGCTGGTGCCCCGGTCGGATGCACAAACACCCAATCTCATCCCACGGAGAGAAGCAGCTTGAATGGAAATCTACGTGGGTCAGGTATGGTCGTCTTCTTTGCCTCCACTATCCACATCGACATCTCAATTTTATCACCTGTCACCCTTACAAATTCCATCTAACCGATTCATTTATGCATCGGACCATCCGCTCCTTCACTCCATCCACGAACGCCATCCTGTTCCTCAATTCTTCACCAGCAAAACTATCAATGACTTGCTCATTTCTAAATGACATTAGCGGAAATAAGCAACTGCTCAGATACCTGGAATATATTTGTAATGCAAGAACAACCCGTATTCCCTCTTCCTTCCATAGGGACTGGCTGGTGAATACCCCAATATATTTTGGTAGTCAGCCTCTGGGAGAACTACAGTCTCTGGAGCTCCTCGGCCTTATTTTCAGCTATAATCTGTTTTCCACGGGACATATCTCAAAGCAGGCTTCCAAAGCCAACCGCGGCCTCCCAATTATCTGCACCCCACATCTCAAGTCTTTCCTTTGCCAGTCCTAGCTTATAACGATGTAGAAGTGGAATATGGCTTTGCTTTGCATGTTGGGACGGCTGCTTCCCATGCCCCCCTCATCCCCTTGAAACGGTGGCATCTAAAGCCCCATATCATTTGCATCTCACGATATGAGGCTGACTCTCAGGGTCAGCTTCTTACCCACTGCAGGCAGGTCGGCAGTATTGTAGTTTTCCACTGACTATTTTGGTATTGCTCCTTCCACCCTCTCACCTCTCTGCTCAATCCCTGCCCTTCAAAATCGTATGTGCTCTAACGGAAACCCTTTCCTTGTTTTCTTCCACAAGTCTAAACTTAATGGTCACCTCCATTCAATCAAACCCCCCCCCCCCTTCCCACCCGCACAACTCTTCCCTTTGCCCATGGATTTGGCTTGCTGAGTTTGTTATCTCAATATCTTCCCTCCAGGTTTTTATAGCCTACTGCCCACTACGATCACGAACCCTATTTCTTCCTCTGAGCTCTACCATACATGCTGGGACCTTGGTCCTACCTAATCCGGAATTCCTCCTCTTGTGCTGTCATCAGGAGCGGTGTTAGTCATTCGAGGATACCATGCAAAACGCAATAATGGCCCATTGAGGCCCCTATGAGCCCTGACAATCTGTCAACACACTAAAATACACAATTTGGTGTCCGTCGACAGTCTATCTGACGTCGATGGATTCGGTTGTTACTTGTGCAATCTCAACCAACCCAACCAAATTGTCAATAATAAAAAGAATAACGTGATTCCTCCAGGCTACTCCCGAAGATATATTTCAAATTATTTTATTCGATTAGAATCTTACTATAATTCACCAAATGTCCGTCCATCCGTTTGAAGGTACCGCAAAAACGGCTCAACCAATCGTAACGATATTTGGGTGGGTATTCCTGGGACCCCTGGGAGTAAAATCGGCTATATTGTTTTTCCAATTTTTCAAAGTTTTCCAATTTTCCAGTTTTTCCAAACACGATGGAATAATATTTACCGATATGAACAGTGATGTGGCTTTTGTTGAAATTCTACAGATACTGTTTATTCTACGTACCAGGAGAGAGTAGATTGACTCCTGACGAACTCTTCCTATATAAACGTGCGGCTCCGAAGTAACATGGCAGCGTGTGCAAAGCGACTGAGAAACAGGTGTAGCAGCCGCTTCCATGTTACAGATTCGGCATGCATTCTTCACACATAAACGTGCGACTGAGAAAGACGTGTAGCGGCCGCTTCCGTTTTGCAGAATTCAATCTTTTTTCAAAATGGGCGCCATGTACTGTTTAGATTTTGATGATTTACGTGTGATATGATTCAATGGAAGTTTATATGAATCGTTTAAAATATAAAAAGCCTTCAATTTCTGAAATTTTGCCTTTTCAATTGGGCTTCCCAATTGAAGCCCTGCCCGTAGGGTGGGTACCGTTGCTAGTAATGGTAATCCCCTAATCTCATTCAACACCACCAATCATAAACACAAACTTGCGCAAAAAGCTGATCCGAGATGTTCCATTCCCAATCAGCTTGCTATCGCTTGCCAAGCCAGCCGTCTTTTAACGGATTCATTGGAGTGCTCGCTTGAGTGCTTCAGCCACTTAGCGAGTGCTCTACAAGCTGCTTGGTAATTAGAACACAATTACAACACCTCAGCAATTTTAATTAGAAATTAGTAATGAGAACACAATTACAACAATTAGAACACAACACCTCAGCACTTGTGCTAGACCGAGGACCCTTTTCTGGGTCTGATATGCCACTTGTGTAACGAAAAAAGTTAATTTCAATACTGGTCGTCCTGTGCTCCTGATGAGTTAAACATCAGAGGAAAACATTTTTTTCAATTGATTCATTCCGTGACAGTGATTTATTTCCTTGAGATGGAGCACGCGCTTTGAACTGTTTATCACCACTCACCAAGTTGATATGTTTTGTCGGCAAAAGTGGGACCACTCCCTCGGGGGCCGTATCAAAAGATTGTGAACCCCTTTGTGTCATGTGTGGGCCCCTTGTTACCTGGGGATCCCAGGAAATTGCCTCTTTTTTTCCCTTTTTTTTATGGGATATTGCCCGCTACAAAGCCAGAAGGCCACTCGAGGTGGGGGCTACTCAAAGAAAACAAAAGCAGAACCACCAGCCCCTTGGAGTGAAACAAGACAAATGTAAAAAATTGTCTCTTCACAGAACAAAAAGGGCTGGAACGGTTTAACTAGTCTGCTTCGAAACAACAGTGCCTCTACCCCTCTATATCTCGCTGTGATGCATCCATAGGTTATTCCACTGTTTTACTTTCATCCCTTTTGATGTTTGTTGACCATTGGCATCCTGTTATGCTATTCTTCCATGAGCCGTGATACCTGTATTTAAAAAAAAAAAAGATCCTAAATACTCAGTTACTCTACCTGCTTTCACTCCTTTTACCAGACCTCCCTAATTTCCACACACAGATTCACTAATTCCCACTCACATATTTGTGACAATTATGATACTTTCCCACATCCTCATTTTCAGATACCAATTCATAATATCTTGTTTATCAATTACCCCCACTCCTTCCACTATGCCTGATTCATAAATTAAACTTCTCTTAACCCAAATCTGAATTCTCACACCAAATTATTCACCTCAAGCCATTTTTAAACGGTGATCAATAACTTTCAAAAAAAATCTGATTTTACAATCCTCTTCATCCCTAATTGTACACATTCCTTGCAGAACCAGCTACAAACATGGATTTTCACGTATTTAGCTTTCGAAATGCCCACATCATCCGGTGTTGTGATAATAATCACAGTGTTTTTCATTATAATGGCCGCATAGCGACGGCAATATGATTATGAGTAAAAAATTTGACATCACTTATAAATTCAAATTAGGCATTCTTCTCACCATGGCTGTCTTGTGTTTTAACCAGCACGTGCTGCAAATTTAAATGTGCTAAAGATGTTGGAAAAAAATGTTTATATGCTTGGGCTCAGCTTAAATCATTCAGATCTGCCCTGGCTTGTGACTTCACACCCACCCTGTGGGAGTATGCAAATGGCACGGATAGCAGTGGCTTCTAGAGCAATAATTGATCGATGTGGAAAGTGCTGTAAGGTGAGAAAGGCAGGAGATTACTTGCCATAACTCTTGTTGCACTTGAATGAACCTTTTTGATTTCGGTCAAATAGAAAATTGCTCTTCTTTGGCCTAGAAAGTTTTATGGAATTCAAGTTGTTTTTATTTTTGAGTCCAAAAGATGAAAAATGTGAAGAAATAAGCTCGAGGGAATAAGATGTGAAGTTGGATTAAGAAAGAGCAAAAGGGAAGAGAGCCCACATTAAACACCCAATGCAACAAAGTCACAGAGATGTGAAGGGATAATGGATAGAGGGAAAGAAGAAAGGAGATCACCAAAGGCTTATATCATGTCATGGAGTAGCAACAAAAAGGATAACTGTCCAATCATCATGTGAGTGAGGACATAGTGGGAATTCCTGGAAATGGGAAAGTGCACAAGGTTTGGTAAGAAGCAAAAAAAAAGTTTGTTGAGACTGCTCAGGTTTTTGCGATGAAACTGGAAAATAAGAAAAAAGATCAATGTGGATGTGTCACCAAGTCACCATCAGAATCTATATGATGAGAGACGTTTGTCTGTCCATCTGTTTGTCTGTTGTTATTTTTCTCAAAGAGAGGGTTAAACGGATCTCCATCATACTTTCAGAGGTTCATCAGTGGGTGCAGGGGAAGGTTTTAAGGAAAAATATTTTTTGAAAATTTTGAAAAATGAATGATCGTTTTAAGGTCATTTTCCCCGTGAGAACGGGGTTACCCTTGTGGGCCCCATGACAATCATAGTTCCCTGTTTGAGGCAATGTTTTTTTGGCCGGATGCCCTTCCTGACGCCAACCCTTAGTCACCTCTTATGATGCGCAGGGATACGGTGTACCTATTCTAAACCGGGGTACACACCGGGAAACCTTTGAAAAATAAAAGTTGGATTTTTTTTTTTAAATCACTCTATAGTACCTAAGCCTTTGTAGCTATGAGAAAGGTAATATTAAATGATCCCTGACCTCATATCTTAGCAGGTGTAGGGAAGTGTGTTAGGCCCCCACAAAAAATAGAAGAACACAAAATTTGATTTCTTCAAAATGGCAACAAGTAAACCGGGTAACGCCGGATATGCCTGCTGGTTATGCATACAAGTAGAAATACAACAATGAAAAGATGGAAGGTGGAAGATGTAAGGTTGTGCATAGCATTCAAAATAGTCTGTGGAATACAGAAGGAAATACAAGAAAACTTAGGTGCAGGAGAGGGTCCTTTGGCACATCATGCCAACACTTAATCTACACCCCATTACTGCAATATATCTCTTCTACATACTGTATTAACCCCATTCTCCACATTAACTGAAGCTAACTTACACTGATGGTGGAGAAATTCAGTGGAGAATCTGAGGCTAGAAGTGGCTGTTGCCACCATTTGACATTGCGATTTGGTTGACATCGGTCGCTGTTGACAGCGGGATCAACGCAGATGGCAATGCAATCGACCACATGCAATAAATGGAAGACCGGTCGACAGTGAGCTCCCGACTCACTGCCATCAGGAGTGAGGCAAACCCGCAGGCAATAGGTAATCGCAATCTGCCTCATCCGTCAATAGAACCATTCCACAAGGCAGCAGTCGGACCCACAGGCTCATTATACCAATCGTTCATCTTTTACATTTGACAGGAAATGGTGGATTCTCCCTGAAAACCAACAATAATGTCGGCTTCTGTGCAACGAGTTACAAAGAAATTGCAATTATTTTCATCCCCATGACTGGCACGTACCAAACACACTCTTACTGCTGGAATTCTGGAATTTTAGCAAATAAGATAATCTCCAAAAAAATCTCATCAAAACTGTTAACTCCACCAATGAAATCATCTTGGAGATTGCTTGGAGGCTGGAAATGCCTGTATCACCATGGTGGAGATTTTCATCATTAGGCCTGTGTTGAAGAGGCAATTTTCTCCTTAATACCCCACTGTTTGCATTTACAGGTATGGTATTGGCTTGTAATAAAAAGATATTGAAGGTTAAAAACCCAATAGTTTTCAATCACCATTATAACATTTTTCTTCAGAATGACTTCAGAATCACTTGACTGTTTATTGCTAACTCACTGAGGCTGACTTTATCTGCTCTTTTTTAAAATCAAACCAAAGGCTTTAAAGGCCATCGGCATATTATGTGCACAAAGGAGGGGTAGTGGGGCAGACATTTAATGAGATAAAGAAAAAAAGAGAATCATGTAAGAGAGAGATATAAAGAAACATTTGGGAAGAGGAGGAAAGAAAGAGGATTGCTTTGGACTTAGAGAAGGGGGAAAGGAGGAATGAAAACTTCTGCCCGATTGCATAATTATTACCCTGCGCTCGTGAAGCGAAAAGCGAGGTTAACCATTCAGTTGCGTACATGTGCCGTATGTACCTGTGCCATGTCTGCATTTTGTAAATAAATTTTCTCGGCCGTTGGTCCGAATGACACGAAATTTTACCATAGAAGCGCCTCCGCCTGTAGAAATATTTTATTCATAATTATGTCATAGGTCACGCGGTACGGACGCCATTTTGGAAAAACGTTACACCTCTATATCTCCAAAACCGCTCAATGGAAAAAATGGAAACATGGCTCATTGTCAAGTACTAACCATGGGGAATAAGATATGTTGATGATGACGTCATTGGGGGCTTTAATTATGACATCATAATTCGACAAGTACAACACTTGATCTGATCAGTATGGAAAAAAAATTCCTCTGCAACTGTTAGTCCGACTGGCACGAAATTTTTAGAATATGAGCGGCTCCTTCTGTGGAATTTTTAAAATGATAATTATGACGTCATAGGTCACGTGGTACAGGCACCATCTTGGAAAAATCGAAAAAAGTTGCACTTCTATATCTCCGAAACCGCTCCATGGGAAAAAATAGAAAAATGGCTCATTGTCAAACATGCCGCTTGGGGAATAAGATATGTTAATGATGATGTCAGCGGCACCTAAACTATGACGTCATAATTCTGACAAGTAGAACGCTTGATTCGATCAGCATGAATTTTTTTTTTTCTCTGCAATTCTTGGTCCGATTGACACAAAATTTTCACCATAGGAGGGCCTCCTCCTGCAGAATATTTTAATTATTATTATGACGTCATAGGTCACGTGGTACAGGCGCCATCTTTGAAAAAAATTGCACCTCTATCTCTGAAACCACTCCATGGAAAAAATTGAGACCTGGCTCATTGTCAACTACTCCCCATGGGGAATAATATATGTTTAAGATGATGTCATCGGTGCCTTCGTTATGACGTCATAATTCGACAAATACAACACTTATCCATCCGATCATTATTTTAAAAAAAATTCAGCAACTGTTGGTCTGATGGACCTGACATTTTCACCATAGGAGCGCCTCCTCCTTTAGAATATTTTAATGATAATCATGACATCATAGGTCATGTGTTACAGGCGCCATCTTGAAAAAAACAAAAAACGTTGCATCTCCATATCTCCAAAATAGCTCTTTGGAAAAAATTGAAACGTGGCTCCTTGAAAATAACTCCATATGGGGAATAGGTGTTGTTAACGATGACGTCATTGGTGCCATAATTACGACGTCATAATTCGACAGGGACAACGCTTAGTCTGATCAGTTTGAAATTTATTCAACATGATCTATGAAACAATATTATATTAGAGAATATAAATATATGATGTCATCGCTCACGTGGTCTGGCAGCCTTATGGGATCAAAAAAAAGAAACGTTCAACAATAAAAGAGTTGGCTCACAACAAGTTGACTGCGCAGGGTAAGTATTCTATGAATACCATCTAGTTATGTAGAGAGCACCTTCACAAATGGTGTGCGTAACTTCCAGACAAGGCCTCTTTATTTTATACAGAAAGAACAGTTTCGCATGATCGGCACGATTCACAATTAGGGCGCAAATAATTACCAGAAAATTAGCAATTCTCGCCAATTTTGTGAATCGATTGCGTTTCCTGCGGCGTCAGGTCAGCTCCGCAGCCAGATTTCTGATTCTCCGGGTGCGGGTGACCCAGCGCTGAAATCAAACATCAATTTACTGTGCCCTTTATGGCAGTGGAAATCAATGGCATTCCTCTTAAGCTTTTGCCACCAGCACATAAGGAAGTAGATTTCTGCTGGAGCTTTTTTTCCTCCAACATAATCTATTTCATGGTATGAATGATAATAAGACAGTGCTTTTTACACACTCCTTATAGTTAATAAACCATCAAAAAGAAACTTCCATCGTCTCTTGCTGCAACGACCATGTATCTCCAGCGTGCATGTCTTCTTTGAAGTCTAAAACAATTTTTATCTGTGAGCATAATAACCCAGGGGGCTCATCCATATTCCTTTTTTATTTCTCCCTGTCATTGGCTTCTGTAATATCCATTCCATTCATGGCCTTGCTCTTTCCAGAGCATTGGCATTTCGGAAGCAGGCACCAGACAAAATACACTGGGACAAGTGTCATTGGTCGACCTAGTGGTAGTCTGGGCAGGAACCTGTACAATGTCCCGGCACAAATATAATACTCATTTTGAAATGGGATCTTTAACATCCACCTGTAAATGCGAGCAGATGAGACAACCGGCTGAACCTCTCTCCAAATACGGGACACTCATTGATGCAATCCCCTGTCTGTGAAGCACCAAAGTGACAGTTTATAGTCGACCCAGGAATTACAGGTGGTCAGACTAGACAGCATGGGAATCAAACCCAGACTAGGAACAACCTATGCGCTATCCTGCCAACACTTTTATAAAACCCAACAATGTGAAATTTGTCGACATTTATGTTGCAAGGTTGTCTTTTTTTTAATCTCTTTTGATAATAATCAGTGGTGTAACGTTAGAGTATCCACTCTGAGTCCAGGAGATCGGTAGTTCGAACCCCATCTGAGTCATAACAAAGACATTTAAAATGATATGTGCTGCTTCCTTGCTTGCTGCTCAGCATTAAAAAGGCATAGAGCATGGACAAACAGCCACAAGTTGGCAACCTTTGCACAGGATTTGATGGGTCAAATGGACTCCTCCTGCATTAAAGTATGTAATGATGTTATACCATTGTAGTCTCTTTCCAACACCCTCCCACATTCCCACCTTTGTTTCATGCCATTAGTAATTACTAGCAACAGTACCCGCCCTACGGGCGGGGCTTCAATTGAGAAGCCCAAATGAAAAGGTAAAATATCAGAAATTGAAGGCTTTTTATTTTAAACGATTCATAGAAACATCCGTTAAATCATATCACACGCAAATCATCAAAATCTAAACAGTACATGGCTAAACAGTACATGGACGATCACGTACCACGTACGTCTCACGTCTCGCTCGCTCTCATGTTGTCCCGATAATGATCCTTCCGCAGGTTCACCAACGGAAACCTTGTTACGACTTTTACTTCCTCTAAGTCTAGACAGTCAAGTTCGCTCATCTTTTCGGTGCACCGGCACGAGCCGAGAACGGCCCGTGCAGGGGCTGCTCCGAGGATCTCATCAAACCGTCCGATCGGTAGTAGCGACCGGCGGTGTGTACAAAGGGCATGGACTTAATCAACGTGAGCTGATGACTCGCACTTACTGGAAATTCCTCGTTCGTGGGACACTGTCTCAAGCCCCAGTCCCCATCACGGATGGGGCTCAGCGGTTTACCTGAGCCTGACGGCGAAGGGCAAGGTACACGCTGGCCCGTACAGTGTAGCGCATGCGGCCCTGGACATCGAAGGGCATTAAACGTTCATCAAACATTAAACGTTCATTAAACATTAAACGTTCATTAAAGGATTACGAAATGAAAAACATGACGAAATTACGTTCACACCGTCACGTCAAACACTACCGTGAAGACATACACCATCACAACATCGTCACAATGAGAACATCGTCACAATGAACGTTATGCGAATGCGAATGTTATGCGGGAGTCCAAACCTGAGAATGCTGGAGACCAAAGCTGAAATTGGGAAAACGAAACAGCCTATTTTACTCCCAGGGGTCCCAGGATTACCCACCCAAAGTATCTTTGCGATCGGTTCAGCAGTTTTTACGGTACCTTTGAACAGACAGACAGACGGACATTTGGTGAATTATAGTAAGATCGTCACAATGAGAACATCGACACAATGAACGTGATGCGAACGCGAATGTTATGCGGGAGTCCAAACCTGAGAATGCTGGAGACCAAAGCTGAAATTGGGAAAATTAAGTAGCCTATTTTACTCCTAGGGGTCCCAGGATTACCCACCCAAAATATATTTGCGATCGGTTCAGCAGTTTTTACGGGACCTTCGAACGGGACCTTTGGTGAATTATAGTAAGATGTTAGATTGGATTACATCAATTTCATTTGATCAGATTGCATTACAAGCGATTATCTGACTCCATGTATGTGTTGCTGCCCTCCCACTACTTACACATACACCCCTCCACCTCACAGCAGTTTTCTGACAGGCCATTTGATTTCATGTGCTAACGGGTGAAAGTCACGAGTTTTTGAGGCACTGCTCTGATTGGAAGTCTGGCTTCCGCCCCCCCCCCCCCTTCTAGATGATTGGGCCAGTTTATAATAGTTTTCTCCACTCTCGAGAAAGGTCAGCATTGGCACATTTTGTTTCATGTTGGTGACTGAAACGTTGAGTCATTTGTTGCTCAAAACTCAGTATGGACTTGTGTGAATATGTATATATATATATATATATATATATATATATATATATATATATATATATATATATATATATATATATACACATACACACACACTTTTTTTTATTTTTTTTATATATACATATATATACAGTCACGTGAAAAAGTAAGTACACCCCATGTAAAGTTTTGACTTTTTCAACATATTTCAACAGACAGCTATTTGATCTTCATTTCAACAATATTGCTAGATAAAGGTGATATAATGTAACAAATATCATGAAACATTTACATTTTGTAGTCCATTGTATAATTCAAATAAACATAAATGCAAATTTTGCATGTGGAAAAAGTAAGTACACCCTTGGCTCTAATAGGTGGTATTGCCCCTTTGGCAGAAACAACCTCAAGTAGGCGTTTATTACAACTGTCTACCAGTCTCTGACATCAACTGGGAGAAATTTTTGCCCACTCCTCCATGCAGAATTCTTTCAGCTGTGCGATGTTTGAGGGGTTTCTTGCATGCACAGCTCGTTTCAAATCCCCCCACAACATCTCGATGGGATTTAGATCAGGGCTTTGACTTGGCCATTCCAGAACCCTCCATTTCTTTCTTTTCAGCCATTCCTTGGTGGATTTACTGGTATGTTTAGGGTCATTGTCATGTTGCAAGGTCCACCTTCGGTTGAGCTTCAACTTTCCGACAGATGGCCTCACATTATCCTCAAGCACCCTCTGGTACAATGAATAATTCATAGTGGATTATATGATGGTGAGCTGCCCAGGCCCTGATGCAGCAAAGCTGCCCCAAAGCATAATATTTCCACCACCATGCTATACAGTTGGTATAAGGTTCTTGTGGTCAAATGCTGTCTATGGTTTTCGCCAAACATGTCTTCTGGTACTGTGGCCAAATAGCTGTACCTTTGTCTCATCTATCCAGAGCACGTTGTTCCAGAAGTGCTGGTCTTTGCCTCGGTGTTCATTGGCAAACTTTAGTCTTGCCCTGATGTTCTTTCTGGACAGCAAAGGTTTCCTCCTGGCACACCTCCCATGTAGATCAAATTTGTGCAGCCTCTTTCTAATGGTAGACTCGTGCACTTTGACATCAACAGTGGCAAGAGCTACCTGTAGGTCCCGTGATGACATTCTGGGGTTCTTAGAGACTTCTTTCAGCATCTTGCGGTCTGCTCTCGGGCTGAACTTGCTGGGGCGGCCTGGCCTGAACAAGTTGGTAGTTGTTTGGAATCTTCTCCACTTGTAGATGATCTTCCGGACAGTCGAATGATTGATTTCAAATTGTTTGGAGATCTTTTTAAATCCCTTCCCAGACTCGTAGGCATCTATAACCTTCTTTCTGAAGGCATCAGAGAGCTCTTTTGATCTAGGCATGGTGACGCCGCACACTTCAACAACAAAGAGCAAACCAAACTAAATGTCTGAGGTTTAAATAAGACAGGTTCCTCCAAGATCCTCTCTAACGATGTTCTCATCATTTGCACCTGAGCTGGTGCACTTGATTCTAATATTAGGTATTTGAAGTAGTGATAAATGTAGGGGTGTACTTACTTTTTCCACATGCAAAATTTGCATTTATGTTTATTTAAATTTTACAATGGATGACAAAATGTCAATGTTTCATGATATTTGTTATATTATATCACCTTTATCCATCAATATTGTTGAAAGCAAATCCAACGGAAGGAAAAGTCTCCTGGAAAGTTGAAAGTAAAAGTCGCCTGGAAAGCAAATCCAACGGAAGGAAATCTCATTTCCTTTCACAAAGCCCGAAACAAGTGTGTGTCCACCCTCAGGAGAGCCAGGAAACAATATCTCTCTGTCCTCACGACAGAACTCTCTTATCTGTCTCCCTCTTCCAAATCCTGGTGGCGTCTGGTCAAATCTGTTTCTGGGGTTTGTTCCCCCTCCATCCCCTCCCTCACCTCAAACGGCCACACGGCTGACTCCGCGCGTGAAAAAGCTGAATGCCTCAACTCTGTGTTTGCCTCTAAATCTTGTGTCCTAAACCCATCCCTCTCTGTACCCACCGTACCCAGTCGTACCCAGCTGCTCCTGGACTCTTGTGTCCTTTCCTCCTGACAAAGTGGAAAAGTTTCTGTCAACCCTCGACTCTGATTCTGCAACTGGACCTGACGGCATCAGCCCACGGGTCCTAAAATCTTGTTCTTCCCCTCTTTCACTCCCTCTCTCTGTTCTCTTCACACTCTCTTTTGCTCAAGGTCATCTGCCATCTGCTTGGAAATCTGCCAACATCACCGCTTTGCACAAAAAAGGTGCAAAAACAGATCCCAGCAACTACAGACCAATCAGCCTTCTCTCAATTATCAGTAAAGTCATGGAATCCATCATTGCTTCAGATATGAAATCTTTCCTCTTCTCCAATGGCTTGATCTCTGATCATCAATTTGGTTTCAGACCTGGTCACTCTACTCTGGACATGCTGCTACTGCTTTCTCAGCAATGGATGGAGGTCCTCAATGCCAAACAGGAAATTAGAGCTGTCTCCCTTGACATATCACGTGCCTTCGATACGGTCTGGCACCCCGCTCTGCTCACCAAACTCTCCTCTGTTGGTATCCATGGAAATCTCCACGCATGGCTGGCGGACTTCCTCTCTAGTCGCAGTCAACATGTGGCCCTGAATGGGTTTCTCTCATCTCCTCTTCCTGTTCAGGCTGGAGTTCCCCAAGGCAGTGTTCTGGGCCCTGTGCTTTTTCTGGTCTTCATCAATGATCTCTCCGACTCTCTTGAAAATCCTCTCTATCTCTTTGCTGATGACTCTACTCTCTGTCGCTCCATTCTTCATCCCTCAGATCGGCAGTCTGCAGCCTCCTCACTCTCTGCAGACCTGGACAAAATAACAGACTGGGCAAACAAGTGGAACATGTCTTTCAATCCTGACAAATCTCACACTCTTACGATGTCTCTCCGAAAAGACCGACTGGACAACCCTCCCATCTACTTTCTGAATAATCCTCTCCAAGAAGTTATGTCACTCCAACTTTTGGGTCTCACTATCTGCCATGATCTTTCCTGGGAAAACCACATTTTAAATCTGGCCTCCAAAGCCAGTCGCCGACTGGGCATCCTCCGTCGTGCGAAGTCCTTCCTTGGCACACCTGAGCTCCTCACCACGTACAAGGCTTTCATCCGCAGCTCAATGGAATACTGCTCTCCCCTCTGGGCTGGTGCTCCTGCCTCACACCTAGCTCGTCTTCACGCTGTTGAAAGCAAAGCATTCAGAATCATTGGAATCTCCCACGATGAAGCTAACTCCAAGGGCCTCTCACTCACTCACCGCAGGCAGGTTGGTGGTCTTTCAGTCTTCTACCGACTCCTCTCTGGCCTTGCCCCCCCCAGCTCTCTCTGGGCTCTGTCCCGCAAATATTCCTACAGGTCGCACAAGATCTGCCTGCAACCCTCTTATGGTTAAACTGCCAAAATCAAGACTCTCTGCTCACCTTCACTCCTTCATTCCTCTTTTCTCCCGCCTCTGGAACAAACTCCCTCACTCTCTTCAATCCCACTCCACCCTCCAGGTCTTTAAAACAGCTGTTCACCACCATCTCTTATCTTCCCCCATCCAAAACCTTGATCTTTTCTATCCCCGATAATTTCACCCCAATTCCACTTTTTGAAATACCAACTTCTGTCCTGGAAGTCCTTGGTGTCCTTGTGTTTTGTACTTCTCCCACCCCCCCCCCCCCCTTCCCACGCCTCCTCCCTCCAAGCCCTCTCCCTCCCACACATCTCCCTGCTCTTAAATGTTGTGTGCTCTCAAGTGTTTGCGTGCTTCCCATTCTCTTGTCTTCCGCTCCCTCTTTTTATATATTTTGTTTGTCTGGTTGATTTGTTTGTGAAGTAAATGTCAGCTCTTTCACGAGCGTCGATTCAGTATACAAAAAAAAATTAAAATTTAAAAAAAAAATGAAGATCAAATCGTTGTATGTTGAAATATGTTGAAAAAGTCAAAACTTTACATGGGGAGTACTTCCTTTTTCACGTGACTGTATAAAAACAAATCGCGCGTCTGAGTCTCCGTAACTAGGACAACGGTGACGTCGACACTGAACTTGCCTGCCATTCTCTTCCGCAAATTTTGATTGGGAACATCGACGCTATGTCTTGCGAAACGGTTTTGGTTTTATTAACTATCATGTCATTCTAACCATTGTGAACACCTAGTGTATTATGAAAGTATGGTGTGCATGAAAATACGGGACAAATCGCGTCCCGTATTGACTCGATACGGGACACTGCATTTTATTCTCCAATACGGGACGATCCTGTATTATACGGGATGGGTAGCAACCCGATATACAACCCAAAAACCTAAAGTAACTTTCAGCCTTGTTTAGACCAAATTTCAACAAATAAATTAAAAAACAATAACCTTGCAATATAGACGTTTCAAGGAAATGTGCATAAGCAGTATTCTATATAAACAGCTCGCAGTTGTCGTGTGATGGGTAAAAAAATTTGGCTCAGTAATTTGGAAAACATGTTAATACGTCAAACGGCTAGGAAGTCGGGTGTTATCGAATTTATTTTGTTTTGAAACTCACAAAGAAAAACAACACAACCTTTCTGAAGGACAAAGGATTCATATAAATTAACCATTTGCTTTATAAACAACCACAAAGACATAGGAAAATGCCACAGCTCGCACTCCACTTCCTGGCAAAGTACGTCTTGACGTCATACATTCCAAGTGTGCATCAGTTGAATTTATTTTTTCACATTTCAAAGGCGGATGGACAGTATTCTGCATCCCTGAGAAAAAGGATCACTTTCACATGCAGTCTTTAAGAGCACGATTAGAACACTTTATATTAAAGGTACGTTAGAAGTACATAGGCAAACTGCATTTCCACTTCCTGGTGCGCTGGCTTCCTCCTTCCTTCCCTCCTTCCTTCCTACCATGAAGTGCTGCTTCATCAGGATGAATATAACCGTTTTGCTGCACGATTCCAAAGTCCAACTCTCTTTTCGAATTATTTTCTGATTCACCCGGTTGATAAAACTTTGCCTTTGGCCGATCGATTTACTTACCGTATGCATGTTGGTCAGAACGGAATCCCTTTATAACCGGGGACTCCCTGTACTGTATTTTGTATAAAACTTTGATTTTCACACGACCAGACAAGTATGAAACCTTTCATTTTATATCCTCAATAGCTTTTTGAATGAGCACACAGTAGCTCATCAATCATTTAAAAATGACAGAATGCTGTGCCGTTTGATATCGCCAATCAATGAGAGAGGGATTTAAAATGTATTAATTCACAGCCACTCAATAACGCATAGCACTGATCCGTTATCCACTTCATGTGAGCACAATGCACTCTGACATAATTCGTTATCACTTTATAATCGGAATCGGTACACTAATAGGCCGATTTGTTTTTATTAATGGGTAATCAGTCATAGTCAAATCTTCTAATCGGCCCAGCACCAATATATATATATATATATATATATATATATATATATATATATATATATATATATATACACGACCGGTCAAACGTTTTAGAACACCTCAATTTTTCCAGTTTTAATTGAAATTTACGCAGTTTAATGTACAGTGAATGAACTGAAATGGTACAAAGGTAAGCAGTAAACTGCTCGAGGTTAAAAAAAAGTTTAGGTTAGCAAAAACGGGAAAATAATGTGAATTGCACAGTTATATTGTAAAAAAAAAAAAAGGCCTTCTTCAGGGAACAAGTAATGGGTTCACAACTTACAGCTGTTCTGCAGCAATGTAAGTAAATTAAGCCTTGAAAGTTGATGCAAACAATTCCTACAGGTGTCCCAACCTCTGCTGATTACTTGATTACAAAGCCCCTGTCTGTATAAAAGCAGTATTGGAACAGACTGATATTACACCCTCTGAAGCATTATTTGGACAATATTGTACTGCAGGAAGTAGTATATTGGAAACTGGAGGAAACTCTGACAGGAAGAGGTCTGGCAGACCCAAAGCCACAACAGAATCAGAAGACAAGTTTCTGAGAGTCAACAGCTTGCGTGATAGGCGGCTAACAGGACAACAGCTTCAAGCACAGCTTAACACTGGTCGAAGTAAGCAAGTCACAGTTTCAACTGTGAAGGGAAGACTTCGAGCTGCAGGTTTGACAGGTCAAGTGGCAGTAAGAAAGCCATTGCTAAGATGGCAAAATAAGAAAAAGAGGCCTAGCCTGGGCCATGAAGCACCACCAGTGGACTACTGAAGCCTGGAAGAAGGTCTTATGGACCGATGAATCAAAATTTGAAATCTTTGGTTCATCACGCAGGATTTTTGTACACCGTCAAGTAGGCTAAAGGATGGTTCCTCAGTGTGTTACACCAACTGTCAAACATGGAGGAGGAAGCGTGATGGTCTGGGGCTCTTTTGCTGGATCCAGTCGGGGAATTGCACAGAGTGACTGGCACCCTGAACCAAAAGGGCGACCACAGCATTTTGCAGTGCCATGCAATACCCTCTGGTATATGCCTAGTTGGTCAGGGGGTTCATCCTACAGCAAGATAATGACCCTAAACACACCTCCAGGCTGTGTCAAAACTACCTTAGAGGAAAAGAACAAGACTGTAGGCTTCAAATCATGGAATGGCCAGCAGTCTCCAGACTTAAACCCCATCGAGCTGGTTTGGCATGAACTGGACAGAAGGGTGAAAGAAAAGCAACCTCCAAGTGCAACACATTTGTGGGAACCTCTGCAACAGTGTTGGGAAGAATTTCCCGAACAATATTTCATTTCCATTGTAGAAAGAATGCCACGATTGTGTTCGGCGGTTATATCTGCAAAAGGTGGCTACTTTGCTGAGTCCAAATTTTAAATTAAATTTTGTTAAACAAAATGATTCTATGATTTATTTTTTATCTCCAATTGTTTATTTGTTCTATGCTTAATTTCAGAGTACATTGAGACATTAAACTGCGTAAATTTCAATAAAAACTGGAAAATTTGAGGTGTTCTAAAACTTTTGCCCGGTTGTGTGTGTATATATATATATATATACACATATATATATATATAGATAGATATATATATATATATATATATATATATATATATATATACACACACACTGTATAAGGGTATAAGGTTACACAATGCAGCTGGCATATGTTACCTGAGCCAATCATCAACAGCAGTTGCATTCACAGATCTGGACTTTTTATGGATCAAATTACCCCTATTCCGGCAAAAATAACTTACGTATTAAACTTTCCAGGCAGAGAGGTGCTCAAGAAAGTCTCAACATACCTGTTGTTCTGTGAGCAGGTACAGGAAGTGCTTATCAGGAGAAAAAGCAATATCTCTTAGGAAGGGTCCGTCACTCACACCACGGATCTCTCCATATTGCACTGCACAAATTCCATGACCGACAGAAGTGTCTACTCGGATCTTCAGGACATGAGGGTTGGTGTGGGAAGAAATTGATGGGAAAATTATAATTCATCAATAGAATTATGAAATTGGAGACAATGGAAAGGATGCATAATTCATTTTACAAATAAATCCATAATTTAAGAGGAAAAGACAAAATTACTTTCCCTAAAGAGAATACTTAAACTTATTTCAAATTTGTTTATTATTTTGTAATTTTTACTCGTAATTCAGAGAAACTCATCAAACATTGTTACTCTAAACAAAACCATTGCACTATGTAAACTATAAGATCAAAAGAAAACAGATGACAAAGTAATACACAGTACAACAACATATTAATATCTTCTCTTCCTAAAGAACTTGGTTTAAAAATGCTTAAGCGCCTACCACTTCCTACCATAAAGGAAACCAACAGGAAGATACTCCTACAATCCTATCATACAATGTCATTCGCCCCCATTATACGGGGGCTTATGGATTCGGTCTCATCCGTCCGTCCATCCGTTCCTCTGCAATCATATCTCGGAGATGTATACACCGATTTTGTTCAAACTTGGCAAAAGCAGAGTACATGATGGCATACCCGTGCACCCCACTTTATTTTGTTATCTGAACAAAGATGGCCGACTGATAGACTGGCGGCCATTTTAGTTGTGAAAAACCTGATATTGAAAACGTCCTCAACCATTTCTCAGACATGCATTTACCGATATTTTTCAAACTTGGGACACAGATAACAAATGACAGCTTACATATGCACGTTATTTTCTTTCGAGATCAGATCCAAGATGGCCGACCGGTAGCCATTTTGTTACTTAAACGTGTCCCCAACCGTTTCTTGGACAGGCATAGACTGATTTTGTTCAGACATGGCACAAAGACCATACATTTGTCATGTCATTTGTCATGTTGGTTTTGTCATCTCACCAAAGATTGCCGACTGACGGCCTTGAACTCTGTACAGCAAAATTACTAAATCCATGGGGGCTATGACATTTAGGTCTTTTTCTCCATGGTCCTATTACTCCTCCTGTGAAGTAGTGTACTTTGCTTTAAATTAGATCATATTTAACATCATAATGAATTATAAAGTATTAGAGTACATGTCTTGTACTAGAAATTATGATGTCGTATGAAGGGTCACTGTCATAAAACATTTTTGCAATGCTTCCTTTACTCTTGCTTTTATAAATCAAAGATTTGGAAAATTATCCAGAAGAATTGCAACTCCTAGTTATTGCAAACTACAACCTTAATGATTTAAATGAAAGATTACAGACAATTACTTGCTAAGCCATTCATTACTGGTTATCGCCAAGTATACTGTAAATCTATCATCATCATAAATGTACCATACTCTTAACAGAGCATCTGGGTTGACGAAGCAGTCTTGTGGCAAGAATTAGGCTGGATCGTTTGCCGTTAACTTCCCAGTAATTAGTCAGGGCAGGAATTTTACATTTGTTCAGGGTGCCAGCAATAACGAGCATACTCTTTGCAAAAGCAACTGTGGGGTGTTTAATGCCCAGCAACATCTTTCCTATGAATGGCACACATGTTGATATATCATCCTGCATGTGAAACAACAGGAAGAAGAAAACAAATGGAAGAAGACCAACAGGTTGAAATGCAACTCCAGGCTAGACACCTCAAAGGTAAGTGCCCATACCTTTAAGCCTGGGGTTATTAACCTGGGGGTGAAGGGGACCAAAATCTGAGGGTATGGGACTCGTAGTAAATTATAATAATGAATTGTAATAAATTCAATGAAATATCACTTTAAATATATAATAAATATATATTTAAATATAAATATATATATTTCAAAACAAATTATATTTGTATAATTATATTTCAAACAAATATAACTTCAATTTTCTAATAAAATTCGAATAAATCAACTATAAGCCCCGGGCGTATGTATGCGATTACAATGCATGATTGACATGACAATGAGAACATTTACATAGCGATTAGGGTGGGTCAAAGTTCATACTGAGCCAATGTGCTGTCATGTAATGTAGGCCCTACATTAAGTGAGATTGTAGGCCATTAGGACATTAGGTGAAGAACCGAATATCGGAAATTACGGCAATTACGGCCTCATTCTCAATTTGTGATTCCAGTGAAAACATTTGCAAAACAAGTGAGTAGTAAGCCTACTTATCTTTTTTTTTTTTTTTTTTCTTCTTTTTTTGTATACTGAATCGAGGCTCGTGAAAGAGCTAACATTTATGTATAACATGTGAAGATATTCAAAGTTTTCAAAGTATATTTAAATATAAATAGGGCATTCACATGCATAATAATGCAATAACATAAATGGGGCGACCGGATATCCATGTCCGTGAAAAACACCCGGATATCCGTGTCCGTAAACACCCGGTCCGTGAAAATTGATTGAGCTGTGAAAGTCGATTGATTGGGTACGTTGAAGTAGTATAGTGTGAGTGCTTTGGCTTCACCTGTGTGAAAGAAGGAGAGAGAAACTGATAAACCCCAATGCATGCTTTGCAATTTGGTAATGAGCAATGGAAATTTGAAGCCATCAGTACTGAGAGAGAACCTCCAAAGCAAACACAGGGATCATATTGACACGTCCATTGATGCTTTCAAGGTGAAAAGACTTCGTTATGATCAGAAAGGAACTCTTTCATCGCATGGGTTTGTTCCCACTGGGAAGCCTCTTCTGGAAGCGTCCTACAAAGTTTCGTACATGATTGCCAAGGAAAAGAAGCCCCACACAATCGGAGAAAGCCGAGTCAAGCCCTGTGCATTGGAGATGGTTAAAATCGTGCTGGGGGAGGATGCTGTGAAGCGATTGAGTCAGGTGTCCTTGTCCAACGACACTGTACGCCAGAGAATTGGAGACATGAGTCAGGACATAGCAACACAAGTTGTCAGCGAGATTAAAAACAGTCCTGCAAAAATTAGCATGCAGCTCCATGAATCGACTGATGTTTCAAACCACTGTCAATTGCTCGTATTCGTCCGCTACATTCATGAAATGAAACTCAAGGAAGAATTTTTATTATGTGAACGACTCGAAACAACAACTAAAGGAGCTGATGTGTTCAAGTTGATCGAACTGTTCTTTGATCGCCATGAGTTAACATGGGATTTGGTTGGGTCTATTTGCAAGGACGGAGCTCCTGCCATGATTGGCAAGAAATCTGGGTCTGTCGCTCTGGTCAAGAAAAAAGCTCCACATGTGTTGACCACACACTGTGTTCGACATCGCGAAGCCTTGGCATCCAAAACGTTGTCAAAGAAACTGAAAGAAGTGATGGTAATAGTCGTGCAGACAGTCAACTTTATTCGTTGACGGGCATTAAATCATCGGCTATTTCAAAAATTCTGTGATGAGATTGGGGCGGAACATTGTGTTTTACTGTACCACACAGAGGTACATTGGCTATCTCGTGGTCGTGTTTTCACACATGTAGTAGAACTTCAGGAAGAAATTCTCGAATTCCTCAGGCATCAACAATCCCCCCTTGCGAACAGTTTTGAAGATGAGCATTTTGTCAGCCTGGGATATTTGGCTGATATTTTCGGTCACCTCAATGACTTGAACATGTCGATGCAGGGAAGGGAAGTTGACATTATTCAAGCCAGGGGAAAGTTAGTGGCATTCACGAAGAAATTACCTATTTGGAGTCGCCGTGTTGAAAGCAGAAACATGGCGAACTTTCCAATCCTTGGCGATATCCTTCTTGATGGAGAAGATGAAAAGGCATTGCCTGGGGAAATACTTCAAGAAGTCAAGGACCATTTGAAAGTCCTAAGTACCAATTTTGAGGGTTACTTCTCAGATATTGATGATCTTAGCATGGAATCCGTTTGGATCCAGAACCCTTTTTCATTTGATATTTCTACGATGAGTGACAACGATTTAGTGAAGGATGATTTGTTCGAGTTCCAAGAAGATCAAAGAAAGAAAGCTGATTTCGGAAAGGCTGGGCTGGATTTTAAGCAGTTTTGGTGTGAGCAGATAGCACCTTACCCGAGCTTGGCGAAGAGGGCAATGAATGTGTTGGTTCCCTTCACAACTACGTACAGTCACGTGAAAAAGTAAGTACACCCCATGTAAAGTTTTGACTTTTTCAACATATTTCAACATACAGCTATTTGATCTTCATTTCAACAATATTGAGAGATAAAGGTGATATAATATAACAAATATCATGAAACATTTACATTTTGTAGTCCATTGTATAATTTAAATAAACATCAATGCAAATTTCGCATGTGGAAAAAGTAAGTACACCCTTGGCTCTAATAGGTGGTATTGCCCCCTTTGGCAGAAACAACCTCAAGTAGGCGTTTCTTATAACTGTCTACCAGTCTCTGACATCGACTGGGAGAAATTTTTGCCCACTCCTCCATGCAGAGTTCTTTCAGCTGTGCGATGTTTGAGGGGTTTCTTGCATGCACAGCTCGTTTCAAATCCCCCCACAACATCTCGATGGGATTTAGATCCGGGCTTTGACTTGGCCATTCCAGAACCCTCCATTTCTTTCTTTTCAGCCATTCCTTGGTGGATTTACTGGTATGTTTAGGGTTATTGTCATGTTGCAAGGTCCACCTTCGGTTGAGCTTCAACTTTCCGACAGATGGCCTCACATTATCCTCAAGCACCCTCTGGTACAATGAAGAATTCAGAGTGGATTCTATGATGGTGAGCTGCCCAGGCCCTGATGCAGCAAAGCTGCCCCAAACCATAATATTTCCACCACCATGCTTCACAGTTGATATCAGGTTCTTGTGGTCAAATGCTGTCTTTAGTTTTCACCAAACATGTCTTCTGGTACTGTGGCCAAATATCTCTACCTTTGACTCATCTGTCCAGAGCACATTGTTCCAGAAGTGCTGGTATCTGCCTAGGTGTTCATTGGCAAACTTTAGTCTTGCCCTGATGTTCTTTCTGGACAGCAAAGGTTTCCTCCTGGCACACCTCCCATGTAGATCAAATTTGTGCAGCCTCTTTCTAATGGTAGACTCGTGCACTTTGACATCAACAGTGGCAAGAGCTACCTGTAGGTCCCGTGATGACATTCTGGGGTTCTTAGAGACTTCTTTCAGCATCTTGCGGTCTGCTCTCGGGCTGAACTTGCTGGGGCGGCCTGGCCTGAACAAGTTGGCAGTTGTTTGGAATCTTCTACACTTGTAGATGATCTTCCGGACAGTCGAATGATTGATTTCAAATTGTTTGGAGATCTTTTTAAATCCCTTCCCAGACTCGTAGGCATCTGTCACCTTCTTTCTGAAGGCCTCAGAGAGCTCTCTTGATCTCGGCATGGTGACGCCACACACTTCAACAACAAAGAGCAAACCAAACTAAATGTCTGAGGTTTAAAGAAGACAGGTTCCTCCAAGATCCTCTCTAACGATGTTCGAATCATTTGCACCTGAGCTGGTGCACCTGATTCTAATTTTAGGTATTTGAAATAGTGATAAATGTAGGGGTGTACTTACTTTTTCCACATGCGAAATTTGCATTTATGTTTCTTTAAATTATACAATGGGCTACAAAATGTAAATGTTTCATGATATTTGTTATATTATATCACCTTTATCTCTCAATATTGTTGAAATGAAGATCAAATAGCTGTATGTTGAAATATGTTGAAAAGGTCAAAATTTTATATGGGGTGTACTTACTTTTTCACGTGACTGTATCTCTGTGAAACAGGTTTCTTTGCATTACTGAACCTGAAATCAAAGTGGAGAAATCAACTTGATGTGTCCGATGATATGTGAGTGTCGTTGTCACGAACTGTGCCCCGATTCCATATTCTGATTGCACGAAAACAGCAGCAACAATCTCACTGGATTAGTAAAACGGCTTGCATAAAACTTGCATGTTTTAGTTTAGTTTCGTTTGTTTTGTTTCTTTGTTGACAAGCAAAGAAATAAATAGGGATAAAATCCTAATGATTTTCTTTCCTTTTCTGTTCCTAATTATCCGTATGTAAAACTAAGCTATTGAGATATTTTGAAGTCACACTGGAACCTAATGGGACTGTTAATCAGGTGCGGATTCCCGAACTTGGCCCATTTTCTGGGTAATAAGTTACCTACCAATTTTCGTCCAAAAAAATAGGCAATTAAAGTAAAAACACCCCTCAGAATGCACCACAGAGCACCTAGAAATCAAAAATTTTTATCGGGGGACATGCCCCCAGTCCCCCCCTAGCTATGCGCACCTTCGGTGCACCTTGGTCAGTCAGCAGTCTGGCGAAGGGGGTATGGGGACATCGTGGGCAATCCGTTGGCGGTCGTGACAGGGAAAAAGGTTAAGAACCCCTGGTCTAAGCTATCTCGAAAGCCCATTTAAAATCTATTGCATCTACAAGAAGTAACTGGAGGCCTAAATTGACAACCCAAACAGTAATTCAAGACCACCATTCTGTTTTATATAGCTCCAGGCATTGTTAAAAAGCCAGGGCTTGCAAATTTCGAAATCGATTTCGTGTACATACGGTAAACCCAGGTGACTTCACCTTACTCTCAGCATATTTTGTCGAGGTAAAAATCGTCTTCTGCACTTCCTGCTCTGTCCTCATGTTAATTAAGATCGAACACATACCTCATTCATGCCATGCATGTGACACAGACAATGTTGGCTGCAATTGAGAATGTCTATACTTACAGAACACTGTACGTGGACCAATACGACAAAGTAACCGAGATGTGCGGACTGTGCAGGTGAGACAATCCTACTTTGCAAAAGTAAAATAAATTGGGTGTGCACACAGGTAGAGACATATGTGATAGACTACCACAAACTTTACGATCAAGTTTCCCACATCTGGGGAAATTGCAAGCCTGGCGTGCAATGGGTAGGCCTCACCCTGAGAGCACCACCGCCTGAGTGATCATGGTATCTCTCCCATCAGGTCAGTGGAAATTGAAGTAACAAATTAAATAATTCAACAGTGGATAGAAGTATACTGTACAAAAGAAATGACTTATTAAAAGACAAAATTCTAGATATACTGTCAGAAGGGCCTGTAAAAATAACGGGCAACCCTTCTGTATTTTTACACTGTACTGCCTTGAAAACTCGAGTTAAATACGAAATTATGCACAAAAACCTCAATATATTACACAAATTACTCATCCCTTTATTTGGGCGGTGTATAGACCAAGACCACTGAAACCCGGATTGCATACAAATACATGAAGCAGAAACATACCTAATGATTATGACGGACGATCCTTCTGTATTTTCACACTAATCAGCCTTAAAAAATTCACACTAAAACCGAAAGTACATCCAAAACCCTTAATTTATTTACACTTACAGTCCAACACATGAAACCTTTCCTCAACAGAAACAATATTCAAATCAACAACTATTGGTACAATCCAATAACAACAAAAACTTGGCAAATTGCTCATCCCTTTATTTGGATTACATACTTGAAGCAAAACCCTTTTGTTTTTTTTCCTTATTCAGCCTTGAAAATTCGGGCTAAAACCGAAATTAAAAAAAAAAAACCTTTATTTATTACACAAATTTCTCATCCTTTTATTTGGGCGGTGTATAGACAATAGACAGCTGCAACCCGGATTACATCGATGAATCAAAAACATGCGTGATGCTTATGACGGGCGACCATTCTGTTTTTCCAAACTAATCACTAAATCAGCATTGAAAAGTTGGGCTTAAACCCAAATCACGTACAAAAACCTTCATTTATCATACAAATTGCTCATCCACTTATTACCTCCACCACCAAAGGTGGATGTAGGTTATGTTTTCACCCCTGTTTGTCGGTCTGTCCGTTTGCTTGTGAACAAGATATCTCAAAACGTTGTGGATGGATTCGGACGAAATTTGGCAGAGATGTAGCGTATGTGACAAGGACGAAATGATTAGATTTTGGTGAAGATCTGGATTCGGATCTGGCTACTGGAATTTTTAAAGAGATTCTTCACCATTGGGAGATCGGGCCAAAAAGAATGCATAGCAGTATATCTCAAAAAGTTGTGGACGGATTTGGACGAAACTTGGTGGACCGGTTGGGTGTCTGACAAGGACGATTCGATCTTGGTAAATATCTGAATATGGATTCGGATATGAGAGTTATTTAATTTTTTAAGTGATTTTTCACCATTGGGAGATCGGGCCAAAAACGATACATGGCAGGAAATCTCAAAAAGTTATGGATGGATTTGGACGAAACTTGTTGGACAGGTTGTGTGTGTGACAAGGAAGAATCGATGCAATTTTGGTGAAGATCTGGATCCGGATCCGACTAGTAAAAATTTTTAAGTGATTCTTCACCATTGGCAGATAGGGCTAAAATCGATACATAGCAGGATATCTCAAAAATTGTGGATGGATTTGGACGAAACTTGGTGGATCGGTTGGGTGTCTGACAAGGACGATTCGATATTGGTGAAGATCTGAATATGGATTCGGATATGAGGATTATTTAAATTTTAAAGTGATTCTTCACCATTGGGAGATCGGGCCAAAAACGATATATAGCAGGATTTCTCAAAAAGTTGTGGACGGATGATTTTGATTAAATGTGATTCTGTATTGTGGTTTTCTGGTCTACTCTAAGATACAAAACATAAACTGTTCACCTGGCGTAGGTATGCTCTCTACTGAGTGCTGTTTTAGTTTGGGGGTGTATAGGCCAAAGATTGCTGCCACAATCACTCCCGAATTTTTTATTTATTTATATCCCAGTGTACATAAATGAAGTAAAATTTTCATGTATGTACATTAAATAAAACTCAAATACATTCAAAGAATTCATTCGGTTGTGGTGAAGATTCGAATTCGGATCGGGATATGAGAATTATTAAAGTGATTCTTCCCCATTTAGTTATGGGGTCAAAAACGACATATAGCATGATATCTCAAAAAGTTATGCACGTATTTGATCGAATCTTGGGGGGCAGGTTAGGTGTGTGACAAGAGTGAATTGATTTGATTTTGGTGAAAATCCGGATTGGGATCCGGATAATATTTTTAAGTGATTCTTCTCCATTGAGAAATGGGCACACAAATCATATACAGTATATCATGATATTTCAAAAAGTTGTGGATGAAATTATGACAAACTGGGTGGATGTGTTGATTAGGTGAGAGGAACAAGTCGATTTTATTTTATTTCAGGTCTGGATGCAGATCCGGCCTCTCAGTGGGATACAAAACATAAAATATTGATCCTGGTGGAGGTATGCGCTCTCCCGAGTGCCATTGTAGTTGTATAATGTCAGTGTGGGAATGTTTCACTCGGTCCCGTGCGATTTGATACTTGCTTTGGACAGCAGGTAGCCTGAGAAATTGTATTGGTTGTTTCAAAATTGGGTATTTGGGCTCAACTGATAGTTGTAGCAGGTGACATCCACTGGGGGATGTAATCAAGTATATGGGGTTTTCATTGGTTGTTAAATTGTGGATAAGGTTGGCCTGCATATTTGTGTGCTTTTGCCATCTTCTCTCCCTGCCCTGAGAACACCTGAAGAAGACACTGGATCAAAAATTTGAAGACCTTCTTCATATATTTTTTATACATAGTTGCTAATTTTGTGATTATTGAAACCAAGGGGATAGAGTGTTAAGAAGAGTAGGTAAAGTTAGCTGTTGTTTGCCTCTCACATTCCTCTCTAATTTATTGGATAAATTAATTAGGTGTGTGCCAGGAAGAGTTAAGGCCAGAATTTTGGGTTCCCAATGGAGACCTAAGGTTCTCAGAAGGGGGCTGTGTTACATGGATGGGGATGGGGGGAACCTTTGATAGACGATAGTAAGTGTAACATGGTCCGTGTGTTTCAAGTAGGTTAGATTACCATGTATCAGTAACGTGTCAGAGTAAGTTGCACATGACACTGAGGAGGCAACGTATGTAAATTATAGACAGAGTAGTCAGGGTAATATTGTATGCGTAAATACCTCTTGTTTGCAGCGAGGCAAGGGGAGGGAGGACTTCTGGTCACAAAAAGGCATGGAAAAGCGTCACACACTCCAAAAAGGCAGATCACGATCTCTCTCGTCAGTGTGTGCATGCAAACCATGGTGGTGGAATGTATTGTAGGGCCCAGAAGAGGAGATAGACGTTTATTTTTATTGGGGTGACAAGGCCCAGAAGGACCAGAAAAGAACAAGAGAATGTCTGGTGTGAAGAAGAATCATGGAGGACGAGTCAGAAAAAGGAGCTCATGTGAAGAGACTCTGGACAAAGGCAGAGAACAACCTGAGTCCGAAGAAGTGCAAGAAGGATCAGGTGAAGAACAAACGTTAACACAGAGGGATGGGGGGTGGGGGGGGGGGGGGAGAGGGCACGGCAAA
This sequence comes from Myxine glutinosa, assembly GCF_964187855.1. Lineage (NCBI taxonomy): Eukaryota > Metazoa > Chordata > Myxini > Myxiniformes > Myxinidae > Myxine > Myxine glutinosa. The sequence goes on along the minus strand of NC_136261.1, from coordinate 292,408,435 downwards.
GCTCCCAGTTTACAGGAGGACTTGTGCGAGGAAGAAGGGCCATGGACAAAGCACAGTGAGTCACAAGGGCTGGTTCTAGGAGAGTGGTGGTGAAAGCATGGAACAAAAGAATATCTCTCCTCGTCTTTGGCTCTCTCTTCATTGCTGGCTCTATTTTGTCGATGCTGAGGGAGGATGGCTCTCTGAAACAGGGACACTGTTCCTGAGCTACATCATCGCTCTGCACTCCACGCATCATCAAAGGGAATTCCTCAGCTGCATTATGCCATTGTTGTTTGTGAAAGTGTGATCTGTGGCACCTAGTGTGGGTTATGTTTTATTTCATTCTTATTTATTTCCAGGTACATACGTTGCATATTCCCTTCTCCCTCTTTGTGTCTGTTAACCCTTGGATGCAGTGATTGGGCCTCGGAGGCCCACAAGGTTTTTTTTGTTGCAAAAACTATGCTGTACATTTTTTTTTGGAATGAGCCACATTTTCACCGACTTTCATGTTGTTACACAAAATTCAGTGAAATAAATAAACAAGTGAATCCTCTTGGATTGCGCTGAGGTTCGGGCATGGAATTTCTAGGAGGAAGTATAATTTGTATGCAATGAAAGTACATGTAATATGGGATCGAGTAAGATCGAGTAAGCTTCACCAGTGCGCGTGCGCGAATTTACGTCACGTCGGCAGCGAGAAGGCGTTCCCCAACACGAACCAATCAGGAACTGCCACGCCCATTTATATGATCTCAGAATTCCTGTGACAGGAATTAGCGTTACACTGGCTGGAAGTCAATCGCTAAAGGCGCTTCCTCAGCGCCAATAAAAATTTCATTGAGGCTCGTGGGAAAATCTTCATTCTTCACTAATAACCCGAAAATCCGACACAAATGCAGGCATGGGGCCTTTGAGGCCCCGCATAAATGTTGTTGTACTACTATGTTATATCATTATTTTCTTGATATAAGCCTCATTATATGCTCCTATAACTTGGTTACAAATAATTCAGTGACAATATGAAAATTTAAAAACTTTACACGAATACATTTGTGTGGCCTCCAAGGCCCAATGGCTGCATAGGTGTAGGATTTTTGACAGTTGTGGACATATACATTCTAAATAAAAGGATTAGTGAATCATATTTTTTGAGCAAATACTCCTCCATGAGCCTCAACCTTTTAGAGAAAAAAAGTTGAAAAACACAGAACAAAAACAATTTTGGGGAAAAAAAAAAAGATTCATTACTTGAATGGGATTCTTCCAACTAATATGATCAATGATTCACATTTTCTGAGCAAATACACATCCATGAGCATCGACTTGGATTGAAAAAGGATATGAAAGAAAAAAAATCCACTAAAATGAAAAAACATAGCACAAATACATCTGTTGGGCCTCGGAGGCCCAATGGCTGCATTTATGTAGGATTTTTGACGCCTGCATCAAAGAGTTAATTTAGCATGGTTTGCTCTGAAGTCCTTGTCCCGTCCACCTTTTCTCCAATATTCATTATAAACAAGAAAAAGAGCAATTATAGATTGCAAACCCTTGCCAGGATGTATTTTCAGTGGTTTTTAAGGCTTTTGTGTTTTAAAAAATGGCGGCCGAACCACGTGACCGATGACGTCATCTTTTTTTTCTAAACGAATTTATTCCTAGATTATGCTCAAGAAATTTCATCTTGATTGATTAAGTTTTGTACTTGACGAATTATTACATAATGGAGGCACGTATGACATCATCATTAACATATTTTATTCCCCATGGAGAGTTCTTTATAATGAGCCATGTCTCAAATTTTTTCTATTCAGCACTTTCGGAGATATGGAGGTACAAATTTTTTCGGTTTTTCCAAGATGGCGGCCGAACCACGTGACCGATAACGTTATCATTGGTTTTTTTTCTCCACCAGTTTTTGCCGACATGGCGCTCAAGAAATTGCATCTTGATCGGATGAAGTTTTGTACTTGTCGAATTATGACGTCATAATGGAGGCAGCAATGACATCTCATGAACATATTTTATTCCCCATGGAGAGTTCTTTACAATGAGCCATGTCTCAATTTTTCCTATTCAGAACTTTCGGAGATATAGAGGTGCAAATTTTTTCGGTTTTTCCAAGATGGCGGCCGAACCACGTGACCGATGACGTCATCATTTATTTTTTTTCTCCACCAGTTTATGCCATCATGTCGCTCAAGAAACTCCGTCGAAGGTCATGGGTCTTGCAGCAGGACAATGACCCCAAACACACTTCAAAAAGCACCCAGGAATGGTTCAAGACAAAACGCTGGACTGTTCTGAAGTGGCCAGCAATGAGTCCAGATCTAAATCCCATTGAACATCTGTGGGGAGACCTGAAAACAGCAGTTGGGAGAAGGCACCCTTCAAATCTGGGAGAACTTGAGCAGTTTGTACAAGAAGAGTGAGCCAAACTGCCAGTAGAGAGGTGTAGGAAGCTCATTCATGGCTAGAGGAAGTGCTTGACTGCAATTATTTTGTCCAAAGGCCGTGCTACCAAATATTAAGTCTCGGGTGTGAATAAATTTGTCAATGCCATTTCTTGTTATTTTCTGATTTTAAAGGATATATACACAAAGAATTAAGTTAAGCACCCCCCCCCCCCGTTTTTTTACAACCTCGCACATTACAAGTTTGTTGTCGTCAAAACAGTGTAATATACCCATGTTATTGCTATATTTTCTGGAGAAGTGATATTATGGTCACATAAAAACATAACAATCATGCCGTTTTCAATATTTTATTCTGAATAATTTAAGGTGAATTTTTTTGGGAATTTTAGGCATATTTTCACCTCAATTTAAGTATGGAGCTATAGGTCCATCACGGACAGTGTGGATGACGTTTATGTTTTCTAACGTACAGTCATTGTTCTGAGAAGACCTCTAGCGATCTTTGCGTCAATAACGTGTGTAGGACCCACGTGATCGGATCACTGACTCAACCCTACGTCTCATAGACCCTGTAAGCCGTCGTATGCGTTGCTGTGGCAGGTTGTTCCATTCCCGATGTAATGCACGTTCGGGACATGTTGGGACGACATATTGCGAAGATGGTCCCTCCAATAGCCAATCTGGATGAATTGGAACGTGCATTACATCGGGAATGGAACAACCTGCCACAGCAACGCATACGACGGCTTACAGGGTCTATGAGACGTAGGGTTGAGTCAGTGATCCGATCACGTGGGTCCTACACACGTTATTGACGCAAAGATCGCTAGAGGTCTTCTCAGAACAATGACTGTACGTTAGAAAACATAAACGTCATCCACACTGTCCGTGATGGACCTATAGCTCCATACTTAAATTGAGGTGAAAATATGCCTAAAATTCCCAAAAAATTTCACCTTAAATTATTCAGAATAAAATATTGAAAACGGCATGATTGTTATGTTTTTATGTGACCATAATATCACTTCTCCAGAAAATATAGCAATAACATGGGTATATTACACTGTTTTGACGACAACAAACTTGTAATGTGCGAGGTTGTAAAAAAACGGGGGGGGGGTGCTTAACTTAATTCTTTGTGTATATTAAGTTCTGAATCAAAAACAAAGGTTCTGTAATATTAACAGTGAAATAAAGAATTGTGGAGACCAATTACTTTTGTCAATTTCAACTTATTTTTCGAGAAAATTGTGAGTTATTTGAAAAAGGGGCAAGAGTGCCAATATTTTTGGCCACGACTGTATATATATATATATTTTTTGAAATTCATTTGTACATATTGGCATATTGGCTGTTATATAGATATTTGGAGACAGTGGACCAACCAAAAATGTACAGGTAATTTGAAATTGGATTCCTAGCATCATACGGCATACAGTATGCTGAGATAGGAATACCAAACAGGCCGGTTTTGAGGTACAAAAGCAGAAATCCACCAATTAGAGGAAATCTTGCCTGTGTGGATAGAAAGACCATTTGAAAATATCAGAATTGTCACATCTCATGTCCATTGATCCCTCTTTAGCAAAAGACAATCGTATGTTGGAAACATCTTTAAAATAATGCATTCACTATCTTTGTAAATGGGCTAATGTACCTATATACGAGTAATATAACATAATTATTTTTACAAATAGTTTTAAAAAATAGACATCACAATTTATGATTCCTAAAACTTGGATGACTTTACAAAAATAAAATCCTGAAGTCTCTCTATGAGGATTAATTGCATTCAGTAGGGTCTGATTTTGAGACTAGAGGGAAAAAAATATTTACTCAGGGGATTTTACTGCAATTTTGACTCCATATTGAGCTAGTGGTTGGACAGCTTGACAGCCCACTCCCTTCCAAAAATCTCTGTAGGGGCAGCAGTGAGCAATTGATCTTCACTGACCTCATAGTTGGTTGGTGATTCCGGGTTTAGAATTTGGGCCCTGTCTCAGGGAAAGAACATGGTATGATAGAATGCATTGCCAGCATCAATTTAAGAATGCGGTCTCAAAAGCCCTGAGCTGAAACTATTGGAACTTTTCAATTCCCGTGTAACATTCAGAAACAACACAGCTAGTTGAGGAAATTCAAAGCCTTTTTCTCAGTGATGTTCCTGAGTAATGTTGATAAATACACCGTCAGTGGTGACAAAATAAACACAACAGCTCTTCCATGAGCCTCGCTCTTGGAGAGAGAATTGACATCAATGTATGTGACTTCTGCACCTGTGAATTTACAATTGTTTCACATCTGTGTTTTGAGTTGGAACTTGATTTTGAAACTTTGTCCAAGGAGTAAAGCTTCACCTGCACCAGCCAATCACACCAAATATGGCAAATAGTGACTTTAATTCAACTTGCCTGTTGACTGTGTGAATCTAAAAGCAATGTCAGTTTATTTGGTGCGAAAACCTTTCAAGTTAAAGGAATGTTCTAATTCAGCCAAGGGCAAGCGACGCGGGGTCGAGGTACGTGAAAGACCTTGCAACCCACTACATGAAACACCCTGCATCCCATGCCTACAGAAAACAGACTTTTTGGAACGCCGGCTGCATTTTCTATTCAACGATCATGGAACTTTGTTGAAAAATTATCTATAAGTAGGCAATCCTAAAGTGGCCTGCTAAAGTATTCACCCCCTACCAATAATGACACATTTAGATGAATTATGTAGAAACAATTTTTCCAAATGAACTTTTTTGTTCATAACTGAAGAGATCAAACTAAACATTATTATAATTGAAGGAGGTTACATGTCACGAATACCTGCAAAAAAACATATACAAATCAAAATTCACTGGTTGCAAATGCAACAGCCCCTTATATCAGTACTTGGTGGAAGCACCTTTTGCAGCAATGACTGTTATGAGTCTTTTGGGTATGTCTCTCTCAGCTTTGAGATGCTTTTGAGATGAGATGGTGAAATCTTTGCCCATTCTTATGTGGAAATTGCTCTAGTTCTGCTAAGTTTTATGGAAATCGTCGATGGACTGCAATCTTCAAGTCTCTCCATAAATGTTCACTTGGTTTTGAGTCAGGAGTTTGACCGGACCACTCAAGAACATTTATTTTCTTCTCATTCAGTCATTCCAGTGTGACTTTGGCTTTGTACTTCAGATCATTGTCCTGCTGAAATGTGAATCTCCTCCCCAGTTTCAGATTCATGACTGACTGAGGCAGGTTTTCCTCAAGGACTCTCCTGTACTTTGCACCATCCATTGTCCCTTCTATCCGAACAAGCTTGCCAGTCCTTGCTGATGAAAAGCAGCCCCATAACATGATGCTGCCACCACCATGCTTGACAGTAGGGATACTATTGACTGGGTGACTTGTCAACTATGTTAGGCTTGCACCATACACTACTCACAATAAGTTAGGGATATTGTGGGAGTGAGTTTATTTTTTTTATAGGGGTTAGGGTTACGGTATTGAAATCAAGAATGCTGTGTTTTTTCACACTCATTAATAACCATAGAATTAGGACCAACAACTTGTTTCAACATAATTAATACACAAAATCAACCACACCGAAGAACCTGCCAATATCCCTAACTTATTGTGAGTAGTGTTTGTACTGCTTTGAATTTAGACCAAAAAGTTAAATTTTTGTCTAAACTGACCACAAAACATTTCCCCACATGCGAGCAATATCATTAAGATGCTTTTTCATAAACTTCATATGAGTTTTTAGATGCATCGTTTTTCTGTAATGGCTTCTTTCTTGCCACCTGTCCCCAGCGGCCAGCTTTGTGAAGGGTACAGGACATTGTTCATTGATGAACACTGACCACCATTTTAGACTTAATGCCTTGCAGATCTTTCAAAGTCATAGTTGGATTCACAGTGACATTCCGAACCAGTTTCCTGCTTGCCAAGGTGCTGAGTTTTGATGGGTGACCTGAACTGTGTAGTCTGGGTGGTATGATGCATCTTCCACTTATTAATGATGGATTTCACCAAACTCAAAGGGATAATGAGTGACTTTTAAATCTTTTTATAACCCTCCTGAACAGTGCTTCTCCACCACTTCTTTGGAAAGCAACTTTGTCACCATGTTTGCCTTGTTGGTTGACCAAGTGAGTTTCACCTTAAAACTCCCTAGATACGTGGGGGAGCTTAAATAGCTCACCTGGAACGAAGTTCAGGGGAGCTTATGCGATGGCGCGTCGTCAGTCAGTCAGTCCGTCAGTCCATCAGTCCGTCCGTCAGTCCGTCAGTCCGTCAGTCCATCCGTCCATCAGTCCGTCCGTTCATCAGTCCGTCCGTCCATCAGTCCGTCTGTCCGTCATTCCATCTGTAAACACTTGCAACTTCTTCTCCGAAACCGCTAAAGAGATTGTGACCAAACTTGGCACAACTTATATTTGTTTGGTTGTGACTAAGGTTTGTTCACGGCATTAAAAAAAAAATCGGGGTATATGGGGGTTTACCCGGGGTCAAAGTGGATCCAGGTTTGACCCCCCAAAATAGGAATTTGCTTTTCCTCTGAAAGTACACACACTATTTTGATGAAACCTGACCACAACCTTCACCCGCATGATGTACCGAAGTTTGTTTACGGCACTAAGAAAATCGAAGTCTGGGGGGGGGGGGGGGGGGTGGGGAGGGGGTCAACAGGGGGGTAAAAGTGAGTCCAGGTTTGACCCCCCAAAATAGGTATTTGCTTTCTTCTCTGAAACTACACACACAATTCCGATGAAACTTCATCACTCCACCAATTCCGATCAAAGTTTACCACTTTGGAGTGATTTGTAAAGACTCGATATATTAAATTTGATTTGAAAGTATCATGAAATAAGCTTAGGCCTCAACTTCTTTGTTCCTCGCTCCTCCCGTCTATCAAACCACCTTCCATCCAGTGGCAGTTGCTTCCCACTCTTCTCTCCCAGGCTTCAAACACGTGGTGTACCCAGGGCCGTCTTAAGAGCATTGTAGGCCCTGGGCAAAGCAATCCACTGGGGCCCCTTCCCACCCAATTTGACAATCATTTCGGCAAATATTGGTTGTTAATGCATTATAATTGACAACGAATTTAAACTGTACATACCTTATTACATAAGAGTGGAAGATGCTCACGATTCACAATTCACAAAAGTGACAAGACAAATAGTTGGGGCTGTGAAATGCTGATGGCGCTTGCTGGAATAAATTTGAGAGAAGTGCGTGACGTCATTCAAGATTCAACAAATGGCAATCGGGATGCGCAGTGAAACTCGTTTGTTGACGTGCGGAGAGAGTGGGGGAGGGGGATTTAAACGTTCGTTATTATTATAGGCAAATAATACTCATGTTATTATTGTTAATATTATTAGATTAATTAATATATGCTTTGTTACAATGTTATCATTATTTTTGTTATTTATTTTTTAATTATAATGCCATGCTGTGGAAGGACATGTTAAGCTGCTCTATACACCTTAACATGACGCGCGTTTAAAACATGGGAATTCTTCCGGATTATTTGTAGATAATTAGACTCTTAAACTCAACTTCAACAGGAAGTGCGTGACGTCATTCAACAAATGGCAATCGGGATGCGCAGTGAAACTCGTTTCGTATTTTACACAGTGAATAAATGAGTGGAAATCTTAATGAAATAAGGTTAATGCATCTCTCTATAATGCAAGCAATCTCTGTGTGCCTGTGTGTCTGTCTGTGTGTATGTCTGTGACCGCTGTTTCTCGACAACCACTGGTCCGATCTAAGTGAAACTTGCCAGGTATATTGCTGGGGACCTGAGGATGTGCCTTTTCAAGGTTTGCTACCAAGTTATGACCATTTATTTAGCAAACACATACGTTTTGTACGTGAACGAAGGAACAGCGAAGGACGAGAGCGAAGGAACGGCGAAGGACGAGAGCGAAGACCGAAGGAACGATGAAAGTTTTAATTTTTTTTTTGCACGTACAGTCAAGCTACAGCGAAGGAACCACGTGTGTGTTTGTTGTTCTCTTCTCTTTGTGCTTTTCCTTGCGATTAAATTGCAAAATGGCAAAATATGTAGGCGCTAATTGAAGAATTGGCCATTAAAACTAATTTGCGATTAATCGTAACTGCAATATGCGAACTTCCGGACAGTGAGGCCTTATTTTTGGTACGTACGTCAATGTACGTATGTCCACGTACTTACCTCCCCACACGTACGGGCACGCACTAGTATTATACAATTTGCATATAAAATGAAATGTAATCTGCTCCAGTCTTATTTCGTAACTTAATCCCAGGCCTTTCCAGCGAGAGGTCGAGTAATTATCCACTCTGCCAAGAGATCTCTCATGAACAATATGGCAGCATGGTGCCCCGAGAATCGTGGGGCCCCTGGGCAACTTGGGGCCCCTGGGCAACTGCCCAGTTCGCCCATGGCTAAAGACGGCCCTGGGTGTACCGCCATGCCATGTCATCCCCCATCGTTACTAACCATCATTTGTAACCAATTTACCCTGCCGAGCCGAAAGCCTCTTACTTGCGAGTTACTGCGTTGTTTCCACCCATATCTATCTCTATATCTCTATATCTATCTATCTCTATCTCTATCTCTATCTCTCTCTCTCTCTCTATCTCTCTCTCTCTCTCTCTCTCTCTCTCTCTCTCTCTCTCTCCTATCTTCCTGTTCTCTCCCATTAGCCACTATCTTATAAATAAAAATTATTATCAAAGGAAACATTTATTTATGGAATACCTGTGCAGCCCAAAGAAACTCAAAGAATGAAAAAATGGCATTTCTGCCATTCTAGCTGCCAATATCACCACCGTATGTAACACAACAATACACACATTTCTACTCCAAGTCAGAACATTTGAACAAAAGTCAGTTAAAATGGAATACAGTACACGTATTTGGCATTAATTTCATTATTGTCATCTCGTAATAATAAAGTGTGCTTTACAAGCTCAAATGCAATTGTATTCTTGTTCTTCAACTCTGAAATTAATCAAACTGTTGTTTGCAGTGTGAACCTATAAAATATCTCATTACAATTGAAGAACGTGTAATATGATAGGGTTAAGATGATTATTTTTTTTGTAATAGCAACAGCCAATAATTAATGCAATAGAATCAAAGTTATATTATCTATTTTGAGTAATGTAATAAGATCACAGCTGTTGAGATTCAGAATCCAAGGAGCCAGCCGGTCTTTGCATGATTGAAAAGCAGACCTAGACAAGAATAACAGCAGAGCAGTTGTCGATTGGCTTGAACACTCCTTACACCAATAATGCACAGGTTCAAATCCAATACTGTTAACCACAAAGTTACCAATATAAGTTCACGGCTTGCCAGATACAGTGGCATTGTCGTTCAGACATCCACTCTGAGTCCTGGAGGATGGCAGTTTAATTTTTTTTGATTGTGTACCGACTTGAGGCTTGGGGAGGAGCTGGAACACAGAATGGATCAGGACATAACAGCAAAATAGGAACAGTATAAAGAGAGGGGGAGGACATACCAACACCAAGGTTGAGGGACAAAATAGAGGGATACTTGGAGAAGTAATAGATGTGGGGAAGAATGACGAATAGAAGAGGCCACAAGGGGTGAACAAGAAGGATTCAGCCACACACTCTCCATCACAGAAGTGGAAGGAAAAACTGGAAATTGGAAAGAGGTGGAATTTTTTTCGATTTGAGTTATACTAAAGACTTTAAAATGTGACGTGCTTCTTCCAAGCTTGATGCTCAGGATTTAGAGGATAGAGCACAGGCAAACCCCATGGGTTGAAAACCCTCTGAGGGAGATTTCTCCCAAAAAATATCCCCGCCACTATAAATTCCCCAAATCAGTCACTGTGTTGTCTGATGTTAAGTTGTGTTGTCTGGTGTGTGTGTGCATGTGTGTGTCAGCTTTTTCCTGAGCCTTAGACTCTGTACGGGCAAGTGCAAGTTGATGAGAGTGGTTATCCATAGGAATCGAAGCCACATCACTCAACCAAACAGTCATTCTCAAAAACGCCATTTGAAGGTTGTTATTTATATTTTTTAAATCTGTGATGTTACAATTTGCTATTGCTTTTCACACAATCCAGGAACAAGCTTGGCTGGTAGCAGAGTTCATATGTCTTGTCCAACCTTGTCTCGTCATGTCTTGCAGAGTTCAAATGTTATGTGTCTCGGATATGTCTAATCTCGGTTTGATTCTTAATTTGAATACCATCTGACTATAAACTGTGTTGTGGTGTTGTGCAGACACTACCAGCATCTGCAAAACACCACAAACATGTTGCATCACAGAATACGAGATCCCTTGGGAAGGTCCGCACCACCGCATTTTAGAAGAGAATGCCACGCTTAGTGTTCCACTGCTACTGCCTTTTGATTCTAGGCTGGGAAGGAAGTAGTAAGGCAGCCATTATGTTCTAATTGCAAATACATTATTTTGCACCCTCTCTTCCCTCGGATGAACAGTACATATTGGACACAATGTACAAGTTTCTCGATGAGCTTCAGGTGCTGCTTAATTGGTGGCAGTGATGACATAATGGTGATGGCATTGTGGGCTTGTCATGCCTTTATGGACTGGAATAATGGTAAAGCAGATGTTTTTGATAGTTCAAGTTAAACGTGCATTGCACTATGTTTACAACAACAACAACAGGCATTTTAAGGGCATTTTCCCTGCGAGAGCGGCGGTGAGCCTTGCGGTCCCCATGACAATCTTCTCCATTTTGCCCTATTTTCTGCATCTCCCCTTGTTAACCCCCTTGTCCGCATTTCTTCTTCGACCATCTTAAGCCAAGTCTTTCTCGGTCTTTCTGGTCCTCTACTTCTTTCTACATTCATTTCCATCACTCTTCTCAACCAGTCACTTTCATCCTTCCTCAACCCGTGACCAAACCATCTCAAACTGTTTCTCTTCACAGCATCCATCACAGGCTCTATTCCCATCATCTTTCGCAATTCATCATTTGTCTTCCTCTCTCTCAACGATACACCACACATCCACCGAACCATTCGCATTTCCACCCTTTCCAGCCTTCGTTGCTACTTTAGCTGGCAATCCAAATCAAAATTTGGCTGGTAAGTTCATTACCCATGTCTCGCTCCCATAAATCATAACACTTCTCACACATGCAGCATACACCTTTCCCTTCAGCTTCAATGACACTCCCCTCCTCATCAGCACGCCACTCAGTTCCCAAAACTTCTTCCATGCACATCTCACTCCAGCAACCGTTGCCGACTCTGATTCACCTTCTCCATTCAGCATGTCTCCGAGGTAACAAAATGTTTTCACACCTTCCAGCTTCACGCCGTCTCCAAGATCCAACTCAACATTTCCTCCATCTGCAGCTTCTTCTGTGCACACCTTACACTTGAATGTAGCTGCCACATTGGTTAATGACACTATCAAACCACTAAATTTTTGATGAACCCACTCAGCGCACAATGGACATTGAATGGAGTTCACTCCGACACCCTTCCTGCACACAGCACACGGCCACTTCCCAGTTCTTTCCACCTCACCACATGCTTTACCACTTGCCATCACATTCGTTTTTCCGATATTCACCTTCAGACCTTTTGTCTCCAGACATTCCTTCCACTTGTTCATCTTCTCCTTCAGTCCATCCATACTTTCTGCAATCAACACCAGATCATCTGCATACAACAACTCCCAAAGTAAACCCTCCTTTACGGTCCGAGCCAGCACCTCCATCACAGCTACAAATAGTAGTGGACTTAGTACCGACCCCTGATGCACTCCCACCTTCACCTCAAACCCACCACTGTTCCCGTCCTTCGTCCTGACAGCTGTGTACGCTCTTTTGTACATTGCCATCACTACTCTGATCAACCATTCCTCCACTCCTAAATTCCTCAATGCCCATGTCACTACTTCACGTGGAACCCTATCGAATGCTTTCTCCAGATCAACAAACCCAAGAAACAACTTCTTCCTCTTCTAAATGTACTTCTCCTGCAACTGCCTCACAATAAAAAGCACGTCTGTCATTCCTCTTCCTGGCATGAATCCAAACTGCATTTCGTCAATCTTCACTTTCTTCCTTATCCACCTCAGCAACACCCTTTCCAATACCTTCATTCCATGCTCCAATAACTTTATCGCTCAATAGTAGCCATAGTCCAGAAGGTCACCTTTCCTCTTGTATAGAGGGACAAGGGTACTCAGTTCCCAAACCACTGGAATGTGGCCTTCTTTCTCCACCAGATTGCAGATCTCTGTCATTCTCTTAACACCCCAATTTGCCGCTGCCTTCAACATATCTCCCACAACTCCCGTCGGCCCTCCCGCTTTTCTACACTTCATTGCTTTTACCGCTTCCTCAACTTCCTTCTCGGTTATCTTCTCTGCCGGTCCTAAAACTGGGTTACTCTCTATGTTGCCATCCCATTCATTCTCTGCATTCAACAGTATTTCCATATATCTCTTCCATCTTCCTTTAATTCCATCTGGGTCCACAACGATTTGTCCCACTTCATCCTTCAAGCAACTCACCCCCATCACATCACACCTCTCTTTCGCTATCTGCTTTGCAATCCTGAATACTGCTCTCTGACCCTCTTCCAAATCCAAGCGTTCTCCGAACATTTTCTTACATGCCGCCTGCGCCTTTGCTACCTCTTTCTTTGCAGCGTTATAACTTTCATGCTCTGCCTTTTCTGCCCCCATATCCTTCGCCTTCTGCCACTCCTTGAACTTCTTCCTCTTCTCGTCAATCTTCTTTCCAACTTCATCATCCCACCACCATGTTTCCGAGTGCCTCGGTGGTCCTTTTGTCCATCCACATACCTCACCAACGGCTCCCAACAGACTATCTTTCATTGACATCCAAACACTTTCAAGCTCAACCACATCATCCTCTACCATACTCAGCCTCTCTTTCAATGCCCTCCTCACTGTCACCTCTTTCAACCTCCACGCCTTCATTCTCGGTTGGTACTTCACCCGCCGAGCTCTCCTCGCACCTTTCACCCTCATGACGCATACAACCAAGTGGTGCTGTGAAACAGCCTCCTCCCCCGGGATCACCTTTGTGTCCCGGAGGTGCCCCCTATCTCGCCTACACACCAGCAGGTAGTCAACGGTTGTCGTCGACCCACCTGACGTGTATGTGACAAGCTTATTATCCTCTTTCTGGAACTGAGTATTACAAATCAACAAATCAGCTCCATCAGCAAAGTCCAAAATCCTTTCACCTTCTCCATTTCTCACACCATATCCGTAACCCCCATGAAGTCCCTCAAAACCGTCCATACTCCTTCCCACGTGTCCATTTAGGTCTCCTCCTTCCACAACAACTTTCTTATCTTTCACGTTTTCCATCAGCTTCTCTATTGCACACCAGAACTTGTCCTTTTCATCGCTCCGACCAACCTGCGGAGCATATCCCGAGATGACGTTCACCAAGAGCTTTCCAATCCTCATTTTCACCATCATCAACCTTTCACTCACTCTAGTCACACTCACCACACTGTGTACAAACTCCTCAGAAAACAGGACACCAACACCATTCACGCCTTCTGGGCACCCTTGCCACACAAACTTGTATTTCTGTCCCTGCCTACCCTTCACCATTCTCACACCACTTCCCTTCCATCTCGTCTCCTGCACACAACATATGTCCACTCTTCTTCTGACCAATACTTCCACCACTTCTCCTGACCTCCCTGTCATTGTCACTACATTCCATGTCCCAAACCTCAGAAACCGATCTCCACGTCGGGCATCAGACGTTTCGTCGTCATAAATGGAGTGATTTCCACCCTTGCTTCGAACGGGTTCCCCACCTTGAGTTTTGACGAGAGGGAGTGGGGTCCCCCACGGGGTACTTCGGGCTGTGCCCTGCTTGAAGAAAAATAAAATGATAACAATACTCTTATGTCAATAATATGTTCGTGCTTTGTGCAACAGTGTTTCATTTTGTCCCTTGTACAGATGTTGCTGCTGCAAAGATGTCCCCGTAGATGTGGCTGCCACAAAGATAGTCTGACCAGCACAGAGCAATTTTTATCCTCTCTTTGTTACCTCTATTCTCCGCTTCCTCCTTGTCAGCGTGTCGGCCTTACAATCTGCTGTTATCGAGTTCTTCCATAAACACCAAAGATCAATTATATCAGCTATAATGTACACTTTTGGACTTACTCTTTTTATTTCTTATTCATATGTCACATCAAACTTTATATCTTCCTCAGTGTTTACCTCATAAAAAGGTTGACTGTTAGAATCAAAGACAGCACGTCCTGGTGTGATTCTAAGCCCAACTAATATTTTGAGCTCCCACAATGCCTTGCTTGCACTGCTGAACAGGAGTTGTGGTTTCTGGGGTAGACGCAAACTTTTGGCTACAATAAAAAAAAAATTGAAAAAAAGATTTTCTGACAAAAACATAAACAACATCTGCCATGACACAAGCCTATGCATCAACCATACGTTGGACATGAGCCTAGCACACAACTTGGAAATGACAGCCTATTTTTTGCTTGTGCAAAAGGCCAAAATGTTCTTCACTGTCCATCTCCATCGATGCCAAGGCTTCGGCACCGCTACAAGCACTAGTCTGGTGACGCTTCAACCACTGCAAGCCGGCGAGATAATTGTGTCTCGGCGATTGAGCACACGGAAAATAGCAATTCTGCTCCGCCACGACTCTTGACCCTATCCCGGCTGTGGAGCAATCCATCTCACCAAGCGGGCCCTGCTTAGCATGCCGCGAAGACCAACGGGCCAAAAAGTCTCGTATAGGGCCTCGCAAGCTTCGTCAAACATGTGATGTGCAACCAGAAAAGCCAACATTTAACATACAACTTAATGGTGGGATAATGACCCACACCCCATTCGGCTTCCCAGAAATAGCTCCCACCTTGAGGTGGCAGGTACGACTGAAGCGCAATTGATTATTTTTTAGACATATCGCAATTCAGTTCATCAAATGATTCATCATGCATTCAATGACAATCTCCAGCTCATGGGCTTAGCGTTATCGATCCGGACGTTATTGATGTAGTAACATTAAAGCCAACTGTATTTTCCGAGGCCATCCTCTGGCATACAGAGATATCAAAGCAGTTGTGACAACCGGCTGAAAGTTTCAAAATATTACTTCAAACCGATTGAGCAAAATATTATTTAGAAAAAAAAAATTGATCCATCATTCTTGTTAATCACGTACAAGCATTTTTACATCGATGTTCATGGCAGCATTATCATGAATTTTGAGAGCGTTCGAAACACCCATGTTGATATTTATTTATTTATTTATTACTGCCAATGTGTCTGTGGGTTTCTTTCGCAACGCCCCAGTTGATAAACTCAAGCTCACCCGTGGTAATTTCGATGTGAATCCGTTTTCACATGATCATGGCATTCATGCCGACCCCTGGATTTGGTGCGACTATGCAGGACCCGCTAAGCACCTGACAGAATGACTATTTCTGGGTCATTAGGAACATATCGGGTTCACGGTACCGAGCGTTTCACTTCAGAAGTTTTATTTTTATTTCCATTTTCTTTTATGCCTTCAATGAACAAATATGTGCCGAAGCATTCCTGCTCCGCCTGCAGTCAGGCACTTCTGAACTCAGCTTCAACACATCTGGTTCGTATGGGGTCTTCAAAAAGTTTCTACTAATGAGATGCTTACAATCGTTTAAGAAAAAAACGTGTTTTATGTTATTTTTTCAATTTGTGGCTGACACGATGGCCTGGAGGTACGCACACTCAGCTCTGAGCTGTCTAGCCGAGGTTCAATTCCAGAAACCAAGCTACAACCTGTTCAAAATCAAAGGCAGGGTCATTCATCAATGTGTGGGCCGTCCCTCGGATAGACGTTAATCAGGCAGCCCAACTGTCAGCATCCGTTGGTGGACGTTAAAGATCCCAAGGTGTCCTTCATGAAGAGTCAGCGAGCTAACACCGGCACCATGAACAAATTCCAAATTCCTGCCCTAAGTATTCAAACATCAGGCCTGGTCAGCCGGTTCGTAAAGACTCAAACCAAGCTGACGCCACAACAAAAGGTGGGATAATTGTAGAAGTTAAAGAAGAAGAAGATGTTATTTTTCAATTTTCGACGAATGAGATGCTTACAATAGTTTAAGAAAAAAACTTCAATTTCTCAATTAGATGTAATTAGTAAGGAAATATATTTACTCCCGCCAGGGAGTAATGCATTCGATCGTGTCCGTGTGTGTGCCGTGCGTGCGTGTGTTTGTGAACAAGATATCTGGAAAAGTTCTGAACGGATTTGGATGAAAGTTGGTGGGATGATTGCACTTGGTATAAGGAAGAATTGATTAGTTTTTGGTGAAGCTCAGGATATTATTCCGGATCCAGGAATTTTTGGAAGGATTGTTTACCATTGGAAGACAGGGCTCATTTTTTTTTAACATTATCTTCTATATATTCTATATTTAACCTTGTGATATGAAAATAGTTTTCATATTTGTTGTAAATGTAGTTTAAACTCGTGGTTATGCGTTAGAGCGGTGTATTTTGTTAGCAGCGTCGTCTTCAAGGTTCTTTTTTTCTAGTAAAGACATCTTCTGTCATTTTAAAACCACCAAAGTGTGTATTAGGTTTCCCCGTTTCACAAAATGTATCGTTTGATACGTATAATGCTTTAAAAGTGTTTTTTTGTGTTTTTTTAACCTCAGAAGATATATCATTATCAACATTTACCTCAGCGAATGTCAATCGCGGTGTCAGTATTTGATGAACTTATAAAGACTTAGGTGACTTATAAGTGTGACCAGCATGTGCACGGGATTCTTCCCAGAAGAATGAGTGGCGCATTAGCTTGGACGACTTAAAATGAGTGAGTTTTATTTTGCCGTTTGGGCCAGTTTTACATGTTGTATCCCTAAGGAATGAAACAAACGTTTTCCTGGCTTACAATTTTATTTGAAGTCACACATGCCTCAAGATACACTCACATATATAGAATTGAACGCTGAATCCGAAAATGTAAGTGAAATTGCCTTGTTTTTGTTTTTTTTAACATTATCTTCTATATATTCTAAATATATATCTGTGCAACGTCTGTCTTGTGTTGTCTTGTCTTGTGTTGTCTTGTCTTGTGTTGTCACTGAACTACTCCCTCAAACTTTTGTGAAATCGTATTATTCCAACTTGACCCTCGGCGGGAGTATGCGCTCTACTGAGTGGCATTCTCGTTGCCTCTGCCACTGAAGGAGGGTGGAGGTAATGTTTTCACCCCTGTCTGTCTGTCCATTTTGTGAGAAGGATATCTCAAAAAGTTATGGACGGATTCGGACGAAACCTAATGGAATTGAAACCTGATGAAGGAAGAATTGATTAGACTCTGAAGAAGATCCGGATCCAATAATTACCTTCGCCACCGAAGGTGGATGGAGGTTATGTTTTCACCCATCTGTTTGTGAACAAGATATCTCAAAAAGTTGTGGACGGATTCAGACGAAATTTGGCGGACAGATTGGGTCTTTGACAAGGAAGAATTGATTCGATTTTGGTGAAGATCTGAATATGGATTCGGATACCAGAATTATTTAATTTTTAAAGTGATTCTTCACCTTTGAGAGATCGGGCGAAAAGCGATATATAACGTATTTAAAAATAAACTTAGTGGACGAGTTGGTTTGGTGACAAGAACAACCCGATTCGATTTTGGTTCAGGTCCGAATCCAGATCCGGCCGATCAGTGGGATACAAAACGTAAACACATGTTCAGCCTGGTGGAGCTATGCGCTCTACCGAGTGTCCTTCTAGATGTCTATGTGAACACAAGTTGTTTGCTACCCCGTAGCCAAACAGATAGCACAGATGGCAGGGCACTTGTCTGGTTCAACCAGAGGACCTGGGTTCAATTCCCAGTCTGGGCATGTTAAGTTTCCCACAAATGTCAATTGGTTATTTTCAATCCTGTTCATTTTTATATTTGGTATTCTATTGGTCTCTTACTTGTCCCATTCACACTGGTTTTTGTTGGTATTTTCTACTGGTCCAGTATTTCACTTTCCTTATTGAAACCAGTCGATTCGACTGGTCAAATTTCCAATGGATGTTTATGGGATTTGTCCTATTGGTTTTCTATTAGATTTTTGACCTGGGGAAGATCTGGATCCAGATCCGGCCTATCAGTGGGATACAAAACATGAACTGTTCAGCCTAGATGAGGTATGCTCTCTACCGAGTGCCATTCTAGTCTTCTTATGAATTACGCTCACAGTCGTACCTACTTATACATTGGAAGATTTTAAAATGCTGACGTTTCAAGGACGATTGAAAGCATCGCATCTGTAGAATATTTGAACAGTCTCACACTCACCCAGTCTCACCCTGGCAGTCTCACACATACATTCCAATATATATATATATATATATATATATATATATATATATATATATATATATACATACATACATACATATATATATATATATATATATATATATATATATATATATATATATATATATATATATATATATATATATATATATATATATATATATATATATATATATATATATATATATACATACATACATATATAATATATAATATATATTCATTCATTCATTTATATATACAGTATATATATTTTTTGTATACAAGATCGAGGCTCGTGTAAGAGCTAACATTAATCACAAAAAGACAAACTCACACATAACACATTAGATAAAGGGAGTAGGAGACAAGATGGGGAGAGAGAGGTAAGCACACAAGTACAACATTTGAGAGCAGGGACATCGGGAGATCTGTGGGAGGGAGAGGGCTTGGGGGGAGGAGGCACGGGAAGGGGGGGGGAGGAGGCACGGGAAGGGGGGGGGGGAGGAGGCACGGGAAGGGGGGGGAGGAGGCACGGGAAGGGGGAGGGTGGGAGAGGTATAAAACACGTGGACACTGCTGGAACTTCCAGGAAAGAAAGAAGTCGGGATTTCAAAAAGAAAAGAAAGTGGATCTGGGGTGAATTAACGGGGGTAGAAGAGATCAAGGTTTTGGATGGGGGAAGACAAGAGATGGTGGTGAACAGCTGATTACTGAGTGAGTGAGTGAATTGTATGATTTGTAAATTACTTAAATTATGTTGTAAACACGTTTTGTTTTGTAGGTGGGTTGTCAATAACCAACCTAATAGGATAGTTTGTTTCGGTGCTGAAAAAGTCGCAGAGTTATGGGTGGTGTAATAGTGGCAGTTGTGGTGGACACGAAAGCACTGACGTGGTGACATCACCCCGCACACCAAGTGGGGGTGGGCCACGCCAGGGAGAGAGGCGTGGCCTCACGATATACACGGGGCGCGCAGCCTTGAGCAGCTCAGTGTTACAGTGAGCTCTTGAAATAAAGACTCTTACAAATTGCCGCGTTGTCCGCTTCCTCCTTGCTTACAAGTAGCGCGCGTAACACCGCGCTTTATTGGTGACCTCGATGTTGGATCTGCCGTAGCGATCCTTCCAAACATGACGCCATTGCCATGGCCAACAACGCGATGTCGGTTAAACTTCCCGAATTTTGGGAGGCCCAGGCCGAAGTTTGGTTCGTCCAAGCCGAAGCCCAGTTTCAGCTTCGGCGCCTCACCGGCGATGACATGCACTACTGCCACGTCGTCGCCTCCCTCGGGCCCGGCACGGCCGCTCGAGTTGTGTCCGTCCTTCACCACCCACCGGATGGCCACAAGTACGAGGCACTCAAGCGGCTGCTCCTAGCCACGTTCGGCCTCACGGAGGACACACGGGCCGACCGCCTCCTGGATCTCCCCGGGCTCGGCGACACGCGCCCGTCGGTCCGAATGGACCATATGCTGTCGCTGTTGGGCGACGAAGCCCCCGGTTCTCTATTCCGGGTGCTTTTCCGTCGCCAACTTCCAGCACAGGTACACATCGCGTTGGCCGGGACCGTGCTCACGGAACCCCGAGCATTGGCCGCCAAGGTGGACAGGTACTTCGCGGCTTCGGACACGCGGGCGAGAGTCGGTGCGGCCGTCGTGGATCTCGGGGATGATGCTGCTGCCCACCTCGTGGATCCCGAGGCCAATGCTGATTCACAGCATCAGCTTACACAGCATACACAGCATGCTGATACGCACCTCGTGGCCGCCGCCACGCCCCGCCCACCGCCGCGGCGAAAACCGCCACCGCGGGGAAAACCGCCGGCTCCACCGGCCTGGCGGAGCCAGCCGCGCTCCTCCAGCTCCACCACCTGGTGCTGGTTCCACGCCAAGTTCGGCCACGAGGCTCGACAGTGTCATCCGCCATGCTCCTTCGACAGGTCGGGAAAGGCCCGGGCCGGCGCTCGATAGTGGCAATGAGCGCCGGCCGTTCGAACAGCCTGCTGTTCATCATGGACACCTTATCCGGGCGCCGTTACCTGTGCGACACAGGAGCGCAAGTGAGTGTCGTTCCTGCCGGTACGTCGGACAAGCACGCCGCGGGCGGGGGCCCCGCGCTGCTTGCTGCGAACGGGACGCCCATCCGTACGTACGGAAAACGCTGCCTCTCTCTGCGGTTCGGAGGGCAGGTTTTCTGATGGTCGTTCGTCACCGCCGACGTGCCCATGGCATTGCTTGGCGCGGACTTCCTGTGCGCAAATGGGCTCCTGGTCGACGTAAAGCACAGACGTCTTGTCCAGGCCGAGACATTCAGCTCGCTTGCTTGTGCGCTGCCCAGCTCGTCGAGCAGCCCACTGAGCGGCTCACCGAGCGGCTTGCCAAGCGGCTTGCCGAACGGTTTGGTTCCGGCCACGTTGATCTGTACGCTTCCGGCAGCGGACGAATTCACCCGCCTCCTCGCCGGCTTCCCGGCCCTCACGCGGCCCACCTTCTCGGCGGGGGCCGCCAAGCATGGGGTGGCCCATCACATCCCCACCGTCGGGCCACCGGTCTACGCCCGGGCACGCCGCCTCGAGCCGACGAAGCTGGCGGTAGCAAAAGCGGATTTCGCTACCCTGGAGCGACTCGGCATCGTTTGGCGCTCGGAGAGTGCTTGGGCGTCGCCGCTGCACATCGTGCCGAAGCCCGGCGGGGGATGGCAACCGTGCGGGGACTATCGCCGTCTCAATGACGCCACCACCCCCGACCGCTACCCCGTCCCCCACATTCAGGACTTTTCCGCCCATTTGGCGGGCGTGTCCTTCTTCTCGAAGGTGGACCTCATACGCGGCTACCATCAGGTCCCCGTCAGGCCGGAGGACGTCCCGAAGACGGCGGTCATCACGCCGTTCGGACTCTTCGAATTCCTGCGGATGCCCTTCGGTCTGAAGAATGCGGCTCAGGCGTTCCAGCGGCTGATGGACAGCGTCCTGCGCAACTTGGATTTTGTATACGTCTACCTGGACGATAACCTCGTCGCAAGCGCGTCCCGCGAAGAGCACCTACACCACCTCCGCACGGTCCGCCACACAGTAACAATTTGTGGTGCAAAATGAACATTGGTTATGAGTGATGTTACGTGATAAAATATATATATATAATGACCTACGTATAGATTCCAAAGTGAAAAGGAAAGGAGAAGAACGTACTGATATCCATAGAAAAGCGATGCCAACATGGCTACCTAGCTGTCAGGCTGTCGAGAGAAAGGATTAGGGAAATCGCCGAGTCATTAAAAAGTCACGGCTCCATCAGCCGCTCGTACTCACTCAGTAATTAGTTTAGCACAGTCAGTAATCCATCTTCCCTCAGCGTAATCTTCAGAGAGCGATTAAAATGTTAAACCATTTTGGATTTTGTGAACTCCATTCCCGGGCAAAACCCCGATTTGTGTCAAGTTATGGTGATTCAGGGCTGGCAGGATAGCCGAGAGGTATGTACACCTACCTCTGAGCCATCTAGCCTGGGTTCAAATCTCGGCCCAGGTATAAGTTGTTTTACTGGTCTTTTGCTGGCACGGCGAGGCATCAATTTGTGCGCTGTCCATCTCCAAATGGCGTCCCATCTCCAAACACTAGTTGGTGGACGATAAAGATCCTGTGGTGTCCTTCGCAAAGAAAAGGCGAGTTATCGCAGGCACCCTGGCTACATTCCAAATTCCTGCTGTGATGGACCATTGGGAAGGCAATGGAAAACAACCCCACATAACCTGTGCCAACATTGCTCTGCAGAGAGTATGGTACATCTCATCTCAGCTCATGTCATGGTGATTCCAGAAAGCGACCGGGTTGAAGAGGTTATAGTATCTACACTACTTAAAGAAAATAACTGCTCATATTTTTTTTTTTTGTATACTGAATCGAGGCTCGTGAAAGAGCTAACATTTATTTCACAAACAAATCAACCAGACAAACAAAATATATAAAAAGAGGGAGCAGAAGACAAGATGGGGAGAGAAGGGGAAGCACACAAACACAACATTTGAGAGCAGGGAGAAGTGTGGGAGGGAGAGGGCTTGGGGGGAGGAGGCGTGGGAAGGAGGGGGGGGGGGGGGGAGGTATAAAACACAAGGAGACCAAGGACTTCCAGGACAGAAGTTGGTATTTCAAAAAAGTGTAGGATTTGGGATGAAATTATCGGGGATAGAAAAGATCAAGGTTTTGTTTGGATGGGGGAAGATAAGAGATGGTGGTGAACAGCTGTTTTAAAGACCTGGAGGGTGGAGTGGGATTGAAGAGAGTGAGGGAGTTTGTTCCAGAGGCGGGAGAAAAGAGGAATGAAGGAGTGAAGGTGAGCAGATAAAGATGATCACAGCCTTACACAGGCCCGGAAGATTGTTTTCTGTTAAATTTATTTTCAGCAGACAATAAGGTCTCTAGTACAAAGTAACTGGTGCTGACATCAACAAACTCATGGCTAATGCATACCCTTTGAAAGCCAACATGGGGGTCAGGGTTTGGAGGCTGCCCACACATTTTCACTAAGTGCTCAACAGAGATGGGCAAAGGATTTCATTTCTTCATCAGAATAATTGAAACATATCTTGTCAAGATGCTGCTCATACACGTATGCAAACAGGAAAGGGACAAAAGAGGAGCTTCTGCCTCTCCAAGTACACAGCCACAAACTCAAGCCCAACAAACAAAAACAATTCTCACACATCGCAGCTCAGCACGTTGTCCGATACCGATTACACTTTCACTTACAGAGCTGATTCTGTGGATCATGAATCTACGTACACACTCTCCCTATGGGGGCAATTAAAATTTGAAGTTGGAGTTTCACCGGTGCCACCCAAATCAACAAGCGGTTGTTGCTTCTTCTTTTTTTCCACCCCCAAAGGCAACGGCAAATAAGGCGCATTTCTCATATTCCCAGCCGGAGCAGCTACGGAATTGATTCGTGATGGCAGAAAATCAACCTCAAGATTTATTTCTTACAAACTCGAATACAAATAAGGATGCAAAAGGTAAAAAAGTTGAAAACACTCCCCGGCCCTGGTTTATGATATTATAAAGGGTTCTCCGATCAATACGCACCCTACCATGCCAAACACGTGCATTTGTACAATGGAATATAAATCAGGGTAAATCTTTGAGATATTCTCAATATCTGACAGCACGAGTGTTGCATTCTTTTTTTATAGCAAAGAAAAAATTCTTACATTTATTTTCCGTAAAGCATCGTCGTTCGATTTGGCGAACTTTCACACAAAGCTCAGTTCAGTGATGTGTGTGATGGACCATTCTGGTTCACATCGAGCCATATTGACTCTCTTTGCCATTGTTCATATGCAGGACATGGCTGTGGGTTAGCACCCGTTCTTCGAAATGGACACAGTCTCATCTTTAACATCCACCAAATAATCCTGGCAGATGAGAAGACACCTGCTTTGACTTCTATCTGTGGGACGGCAGATGTATTAATGCCTCGTTCTGCCTGTGAAACACCAGGGTGAGAGTTTATAGCTGGGCCGAGATTCAAACCCAGTCGACAAAGCTCAGTGGTGAGTGTTCATATATTTAGGCCATCCTGCCAGCCCATATTAACTGAGCAGATATGAAATAAATTTGCTTTAAATAATGTTTTTTTGTTCTTTTTTCAAATAGCCTATTTATTATTGTGCTCGATGCTATCCAGAATCGCTGACAGTATTCCTAGCACACGAACACGGTTCTTGTGAAAGTTTCCTTTTTAAGTTGGGTTTTTAAGTTTTAAGCCTGGTGTTGGCTTAGCGGTTAGGGTGCCGGCTTGGGATCCTAGGATCCTGGGTTCGTAATCCCGATCGATCGCTGAATTAACGCCAGGGGGGTTGACTCAGCCTGTCATCCTTCCGAGGTCGGCAACTTGAGTACCAGCTTGCTGGGATGAATGATCCTGGTGTGTACCCCGGCTTAGATTAGGTACACCGTATCCCTGCGCATCGCAAGAGGCGACCAAGGGTTGGCGTCAGTTAGGGCATCCAGCCATAAAAACATTGCCTCAAACAGGGAACCATGATTGTCATGGGGCCTGCAAGGCTAACCCCTGCTCTAGCGGGGAAAATGGCCTTAAAAAACGATCATTCATTCATTCATTCATACACTGGCCAATATGCATAGATAATGTCTCTTGGGGACACGTACGTTTATCTGATGTAAGACAACCTGCCTACATAGGCAGACACTTATTTCTAATCCATGGTAGTAGCATTCAGTGAATATTAAATAATCTTAATATTTATGAAGTCGGCATTTAACTACCTCTTAAAACTCTGACTGTAAAATCTTATACAATGTCTGCTCACGTCGAATTCCCCAATCTGCAGGCAGTAGGAGGAAAGGACCGTTGAGAGGATGCGGTTGGAAAGGTTGCCGTTTTGACTGTCAAATTATGCTTTGTTATCAGTACGGTCTTGTACTAGTTCTTAGGGCTGGCTTAATACCATGAAGGAAACACTCTGAAAAATTCTGGATAATATGGTGCAAATTCAAACTCGGTGGTAATGGTGAAGAGCCTGTAGATTTGTAGATTAAAAGTAGAAATACTAATTTTCACAGGGCTCCACATTGGATGGAATCCGCAATGCCAGTGACGTTGAAGCAGCGTTGATCCACTCAGAGGATGCATATTCCATTCTGGATCAAATGATAGTTTGATATCGTTCTGCACCTTGATTAGGATAAAAAATATAGTGCAGCTCTCTGGAGCAAATCAAGGCATTGACCAGATTTATGACCTGCATCTGCACAACACGTGATGCCAGTGATAACCTTCTGGGAGAGTCAATCCTGGGATCCTGGGATCAATCCTGGGAAGACAGGTCAATCCTGGAATCCTGGGATTTTCGCTCTTTCACGAGCCTCGATCTTGTATACAAAAAAAAATAAAAAATCCCAGAAGCTCAATTTCCTTTAATTCATCAAGTTGGGTGTTGAAATAAGAGAGGAGCATGGAAATTGTTGGCATCCAAGTATTCACCCATCTCTCAATGTGTTTCGGGTCAAAATTCAGGGAATCAGCTGCTTGGCTTCAGTGAAACTTGTTTGATATTGCTAACCAGCAGGTTGATATCATTGGCATAGAGATCAGGCCAATCATTCTATCAGTTATATCATCTTCCAGGGGATGAGAAATCAATCCTCAAAAAGCCAAGCTTGAATGCTTGGGAAGTGGGTCCAGACAAAACAACTCTGTCAAAATCATGTGAAACATAAAGGTATAAAAGTCTTCCTTCATGACCCTGATTTACAAGGGAATTGAGTGTACACATCATGTACATGAGGGCACCAGCATAGATTGGGCCTGCACACAAACAATTTACGGAAGAGCAAAACGTTCAGTTTAAAATGTTTCGAAATAAAATTGCAACTTTCCACGGCTTTTGATATAATGGAGAACAAGGATATTGATTGCTAGTTATTTGGGTGCAAACATTGTCCAATGCAAACAATGCATGCAAACATTGTCCTTTTTCCTGTGAACTGGTGACATAAAAGCAATTTCTCATTATTGAGGTATACACCTAATTGGTCCATGAATTTCAAAAAAAAAGAAAGATTCCAAACCCCTAGCGTATGGTATAGGAAGTTCCATGGCAGCTTGTTTGAGAACAATAACAAGAATACAGCCTGTGTATGTTACTTTGCCTGTATCCAGCTTCAAAAGTTCTGCTCTGACTTAGCAGGGCCAGAAAACCCAGCATGGAAAGTAGTACATGTCTGATGTTTCCATGATTTACAGCATGCAAAGACTTTGTGGAAGATTCCATGTTGTGGGATGGCATACAATGGCTACCTTTGTCTCACATGATTCAAAACATTTGTTTCATAACATCCAATTTAGGATAGTTAGGCAGTGTATACCTATCTTTATTTGCATGGTTTACAGAAACCCAGATATGTACTGGTGTCCTATTGATTCCAAGTTCTAAAATGCAATGGACTCTTTGGCAATATCTCTCACTCATATGGACCTCCATGACATGGGCATTCACTTCAAAATTGTTTGGAGGCATGTTCCCAGACAGACCAAAAAAAAAGATGACAAGTACAGGTACATTCAAAGTACACCGCCCCAATGCCAAATAAATAAATAAATAACATCCTCCAGTGCGCCTTCGGCACCCAGTGATACATCCATGCAGCACAAAGAAACAGAACTGGGAGGGAACAGTGCACAATAATTTATTAATTGCAAAATTAAAATCAATAAATAGCAATAGTAAAATAATTTCTTAATCAATTGGCTAATGGCATACCTCAACCACCAGTGTTTCATACGAAGCTGTAACTTTTTGAAAATTAATTAAATATGTCAATAATCAAAAAAATTAAATAGTTAATTGATTAATTGATTAACCAATGAATAATTAATCGATTAATCAATAAATCAAAAATATCCTTTATAGCGACATCACTTGGTCACTGTCGTGTTCGAATATCAGCTTCCTAGCTCAAAAAGTGCCTGAGATATTGCCCAGATGAGAAAGAAAATAAATAAGTGATTAATAATGAAAGTAAATATATATTAATCGTATAATAATTAAATTATTAATCAATTGGCTAATAGAATACCTAAACCACCACCGTTTCATCTGAATCTGTAACTTAAAAAAAAAAAGTTAAGTCATTAATTGAATAATTGAATCATTAATCAATTAATTAATGAATCAATAAATCATAAATACCATTTACAGCCAAATCACTTGGTCATTGTCGTGTCTGAATATCACCTTCCTAGCTCAAAAGGTGCCTGAGATATTGCCAAGATGACAAAAGAAATAAATAAGTACTTAATTAATCGATAATAATTAAGTAATTAATCAATTAATTGATTGAGCTAAAAACAAAAAAGAACCTTTTTGCCAAAGTGCTTGCTCACTATTGTGCCAAAATTTCAGCTTCCTACCTCAAAGGATGGCTGAGATATCGCCCGGACAAACAAACAACCAAGAAAACAAGAAAGAAAGAAACCAGAGTGAAAACTGAGTACTCCCATTCAGCACGCATCATCGCCGGGCCCCCTTTTGGTGCCCGGCGATGACTTCATGCAGTGCCTGGGGATGGAATAGGAAAGGAGTGGTGTACAAAAACCTAATAAATGTTATAACAAAATAATGACATTTGTATTTGAAAAAGTGTTATTACAACTCGGCGAATCCAATTTTATGATGGCCAAAAGGATGATGTCACCTATGTATTGCATTTTGCAAGTGACGCATCCCCCTTGACTTTGCTTCCCAGTACCCCACAACTTGTGTTGTCAAACAATTTATGGCTTGCCCTGTAAGCTCAGCAATTTAAGCTGATTATGTCTTTATGATGTTACCTAAAATCAGAAATACATGTCCAAGTACGATCATTAGAATGCTGAGCTTGTGCACTTCCCCATAAGGGATCATTGCAAGCCATTGCAAATTGGACCAGGATTCAATTACAATTTTGAATCCAGACCACTGGTTGCATCATTACCGGGGCACAGCTGTGTCGTTGATGCAGTGCCCATGCACACTAGGGTAGGAAAGTGGAATTCGTCCAGATTCATTGTGATAACTCTCTTACTTTTCAGCAAAAGACTCCGTAGTCTGGAAAGAACAAATGTAAAAGTTAAACGTCCACCAACTAATGCTATCCCCCGGAAGGGGTCCTCTAGCTTAAGGTCCATCGGAGCACACAATAATCTGCCAACCCGAAACATTACTGTGCAACCTACCAACGTACAACTCGACTAAAAAAGAGCACATTGTGAGACCTCATTCACAAGAATAATTGCTTGTAATATTCCACAAATTGAACTAATAACAGGCCCCGTCCACACCAGAGATAAGGCTTTCTCACCGGTTATGTTTGTGTGAAAAAAATGCATTGTGTTTGCCGAAGTAATTACATGTTTTGGATGAAGTGTAAATATCCTGCGATGGCTTTTTATGTGAAAAGGCAGCAGGGATTATATGATGGGGATGCCATTTCTGAACCCATTTCCAAACATTTTAAATTACGCGAAACGGTTTCCCAACTTCTTGTTTGCTGCAAGGAAACGCTTGACCTCTGATCATTTTTACTTCCATTTATCGAGCGTGAGTCCAAAATCGACCCGATAAAATTGCTTGCGAGAGTGGACATTTTAGGATAAAGGCCACCTCCCAAATTACGACTAGTGCAAAACCACAGCAGGTAAAAACATTTCTTCTTTTGCTCGTATTTCCTTAATATGCAAATGTTAAAGTACCGGATGAGGTTGTGTTGAGAAAAGTAAAAGGATAAAGTTCCTCCAACGGCCTTCATGAACACGCGCCTGTTTGCAATCATTTGTCAGCACATCTATTTTTTCCCACTCTACCACTCCTTGTAAAATTTGCCTGTTTCACATTCTCATCTAAATCCATCGCTCCTGATATTGTGAACCTGGGTTTGAATCCCATATAATATGTTGATTTGTCTATCATCGACACACGTCCTTGCAATTTATGAAAAGTATATTGATGTCTCTTATCGTCTTCGTCCTGCACGAGGCATATGCAAAAGCTCCTCTATTAACCTTCTACTGTGTCATTGAATGAAAAAGAGAGCAAAAAAACATATAAAGTTGCGATGTCTCCAACAAAGTGAGATACGAAAAAGATAATATCAAAGATGTTAATATTCCTCGGTGGTTTAAAGACGAAATAGCTTTTGTTGAATTGATTTTGTTTTAACTAACGGGCCTTGTGTGCTTTTTAGTCGAAGATTCTCTATCTCTTATGAAAAATAATGTATGGATCGTGAATAATTAAGATATAAACGACAATGGGAATGCATCGCTTGTCGTTAACACCAAAGGCAATGTGAAGATAGATCGCTGGCAACGATCTCAATACTGAGATGTCTGCAGCTCCACATCCAATGAGACTGCATTAACAATCTCCTGAAAAGGCATTCAAATTTATTTCTGCCTGTGCGCACAAAATGCTCAACTCATGAAATTAATTCCCTTATTCCCTTCCCGCTCACCATTTCTGTTCCCCAATGATTATCTCTCGGTTCCATTAAAGTGGAATTAGCAGTTGCGGTGTATGGCTTGATGGAGTCAGGGATCAGGGTAGGGAGAGGAGGTGTGTTAAAGATGAGGGAGGGGTTGGTGGGGAAAAAGATGAATCTTGGATCAGAGATAAGTGAGTCGGGAGTTGAATCTGCCTCCACGGTTCATAATGAAGCTGCGAGAGTCGTAAACTTTGCACCAGAGGAGGAGAGGATTCTGGGGTAAGAGAATGCAGTGTGCTAACCTAGCTCACAATCCATGAAACATCTCATGGCATAGGATAGTCAAACGACCTCTCATAGGTCTGAACATGAACTTGCTCTGTACTGCTCAGTTCACAAAGGTCAATTTTTTGTCGAGAAAGTATTACAGACCTAAAACAGAGCCGTTAATTTAAAGTCTGTATTATACAACAATGCAATGCATGATTAGACGGTATTCAATGTTTATTGCCTCTGACATTGACTCTGAAGTCCAAAATATTTTGAAGGAAAAAAAAAACTCGAATTCAAAAATTTTCCTTCCCTTTCCCATTTATTTTACCCCCTACGACCTCAACCATGGTTCAAGTGAGTTTGTCGCTCACCAAGTTGATGAAATTTCTGGCTAAACGTAACAGCTCATCCGTGAAACTGACACCATAGCACTAGCACCCTCATCCTCAATAACAATGGATCTATTCTGGCTTCCCCTTTGCTCTTCTGAAGATTTATATTTGATGGGGTCATCTCCCTTCTTTGAGGCAGATAGCTTGCGGCACCCATTATTAGAGGGTATTCATATTTACTATTATGAATACCGTCTAATATTACGAATACCGGTAATAAGATTTGTGCCAACATAAATCCTGTGAACTAGAGGCAATACAGCCTTCTGTCCATCATGAAATCATATAATTGCTGTATACCTTCTCTGTTCTCCAACAATTTGATCAGAGTCCACCATTTTGTTTTCCATCTGGATAATTCGATCCTCAGACATGCTCCTTTTGCTATTGCAATAATGGATAAATGCATGGAATATCAAGGAAGAAGTTAGGGATGCCTCTTTGGATATTTCCCATGCATGCTTTTTATACAAGATTTTGATTCGTGAAAGAGTGAGGTTACAGAGGGTAAAAAGATAACTTAATGACAGTACGACAGTGGCATGCAAATGGACGAAAGAAGGGAAGGAAAGAATGAACAAGAAAAGAGAAGAGAGAGGAGAGGAGCAGACACAGTATCCTGTGAATAAGAGTGTTGGTGAGGGGAAGAGTTAATGGGGTATAAAATATCATGAGTGTGGATGGGGGATGAAATGACATGGTGGCACATTGGCTGTATAAAGACTGGAGTGAAGCTTGAGATTGAGCTGACTCCAGGAAGCAGTTGCATAAGCAGGAGAAAAGAGGAATGAGAGAGTTTAGGAGGGCAGCAAGCCTGGATTTTGGGAGATTAACTGGGAGAGGCTTCATTGGAAGAACATGCGCATTCTGGAGTAGTTGGGAAGGCTTGGCCGGCTGAGAGAACAGAGGGAGAGGCAATAAAAAAATACATTTCTGACCACCTACATGTCTGTGATGTGAAAGCAACTGGTGTTGTGCTTCAGCCTCCCCACAGGAAATGCCAGTAATGTTGAGAGCTCTGCATTCCACAGAATCCAGGAGAGACCGATGTGATTTTGAGGCACAAGACAGATTTAGTACAAGCATCCAGCTCTGATTAACTTGGTTTTCCAATGGCATCTGGAGTCTTCTTTGTCTCTTGCTTATGGATTTTCCTCGACGCCTGCAAGCAGTGCATTGCCTTAAAGAGTGTCCTTTCTCCTGATCTTTCCTGAACTCCTATCCACCTATAAGGCCTTCATACACAGCTTGATGGAGTACTGCTCTCCCCTCTGGGCTAGCTCCCCTGCCTCATATCTTGCTCAGCTTGATGCTGTGGAAACCAAGGCCTTCAAGATCATTGGAATCTCTCATGCTGATGCTGAATCTATGGGTCTATCACTTCGCCATCGCAGACATGTCGGCTGGCTCTCTGTCTTCTACCACATAATTTCTGGTATTGCAGCCTCTGCCCTTTCCATGCTTTGCCACCCCCCCCCCCCCTCTCTCTCTCTCTCTTCACATGTTTCTGCAGAGCTCATACGGTTCACCATCAACCCCCTTCTTGTGAAGTCCAGGATCACTGCTCATCTCCACTCACCTGTTCCTCTTTTTCCCACCTATGGAACCAACTTCCACATCCTCTTCAATCATATTCGTCCCTCCAGGTCTTCAAGACAGCTGTTCACCATTTCAGATCATTCCCAATCCAAAACCATGACCTTTTCTACCCCCGTTAACCGCGCCCAAATCCCTCCTCCCCCAAATTTTCCAGTTTTACCTCCTTGGAACTTCTTTCTGTATCCATCTTATCCACCCCATGCATGCATGTTTTAAGTCCTATTTTTGGCTGATTTGTCCGGATCCATTCAGTGTACTATCTCTTCCACAAGCCTCGACTATGTATACAAAAAGGGCTGATGTACCTTGAGGCAGCAGGCATCATGGGTCCTCGCATCAATGACCACTCTGCCGATTTGGGAAAGCCTCCATTGCACCTCACAGATCATTTAATCTTGTATTCCTCAGCCCAATGGCAGACAGAGTGGAGCTGTTTACTCGGTTACTGATATTGAAATTATTAGAAAAATAAATTAGTCAACCAATTTATCTAATAATTTCTTCCAGACTCGGTGCTGTAATAATTGCAGCATCAGGTCTGAGTCTGGGAGTGTCAGCAGTTTGAATCCCAGGCTATCCATACCAAAGACTTTTAAAATGGTATGTGCTGCTTCCTTGCATGATACCCAGCTTTTAAAAAGAATAGAGCACAGACAAACAACATAGGTTGGCAGCCATTATGGAGACGATGATGGGCTTAATAGATTCTTCCTGCTTTGAAGTTCCTTATCAGTGAACTTATAGTATAACATACTCGAATGTGAAATATGCTGCTATAAAATATCACATTCTTACTCTGTCTCCACATAGATCACATGGTTAAGCAGTCAATTCTCTTCCGTAGTACATCTCTGCTGGAGGTGCAGTCCTTGGAGCTTGGCCCGACAATCCACCATTACCTATTGTGAGATATCACTCTCCAAACTGGCCTCTCAGGCCCAGTGTTGTCTGGGAATTATTTACATAGCTAAGTCTTTCCTTGGTATCATCAGCTATAAGTGGTGTGCAAGGCTCTCACTGTAATGCCATGCATTTTGACTCTTCTCTGTGGACAGGCGCTGCTGAATTTCATCTTGCACCACTTGAGGCAGTAGAATCGAATGTTCTGAATGTACTTCGTGTTACTTAGTCAGAGGCTCAAACACAGGTACTGCTTCTCTTCCACTCCAACTGGTTTGTGGCCTTGCACAACTGTACAACCTCAAACGTCATCTTATTGCAGTATATAAGGGTGATGTACGAGTAGCGTTGTAGTAGAATCAGTAGTAGTAGTAGTAGTAGTAGTAGTAGTAGTAGTAGTAGTAGTAGTAGTAGTAGTAGTAGTGCTAATCTTCTGGCTTAAAAAATAAAATCTTTAAAATCATCCTTTTATTAAAATTTAAGTATATATACCTGAACACTGTGCAGGGTATTGTGTTCTATGAACTCTAGTTTTTGTTTGCGTTTGCCTTGATATTGACTGATCAATTTGTTTGCACCCTCTATATCCACCTATCCTCTTCACCTTAGTTGTGCTGAATGTTTGTTTAAAGGGCTGAAAACTCAATGGTGAACGCTTCTGAGCTGATGATCCAAAGGGCCACGGCCACTGAATCAGTCGGTGAATTACTAAGGCCAATTAAATGCTCTCATGTAGATTTTTGAATATCAGTAGAAATGTAAGTTTGCCTTAAGAATGGGTGTCTGCTTTTTCGATTCTCTATCTCGGTTATACGAGTCGTATTTAGAATGTTTGCT
This sequence comes from Myxine glutinosa, assembly GCF_964187855.1. NCBI lineage: Eukaryota > Metazoa > Chordata > Myxini > Myxiniformes > Myxinidae > Myxine > Myxine glutinosa. The sequence continues at coordinate 292,374,734 of NC_136261.1, read as the reverse complement.
TGTCTCAAAATATTGTGTCAAAGTACTGTAGAAGTTGACGGAATGCTTCAGATCTCTTCTTATTGTTCAGCCAATCGATTAGTCCATGTCCCTCGACAACCCCCTATCTGCTTCAATATTTGTGCCTTGATATTTCTCCCTTTATTAGTCCCCTACCGGTGTACACCGGAGGGGACTATAGGTTTGCACTCCGTCCCTCCGTCTGTCAGTCCGTCAGTCCGTCACGCAAAGAACAGTTTTCCGGACTTCTTTTCTAAACGCTTAATGCTAATGATCTCAAACTTGGTACATGGTTTCCTCATGATAAGTTACAGTTCAAGTTCGAACTTCACGACGTTTCGATCATTTTTGACAAAGTTATGTCACTTTGAACTTTGGGAATTCTGATAATTCTGATGATCCTCAACTCAGTGCCATTTTAAGTTTTAATTTCCTTTAAAATAGATTTTCGCTGCAATAATTGGACCGATTGAGATCAAATTTTCACCATCGGAGGGACTCGGTCTGTAGAATATTTTAATGCTAATTATGACGTCACAGGGCACGTGGTTCGGCCGCCATATTTTTTTGTGAAAACACGAAAACCCCTTTTTCTCTGCAACGGCTGAACAGATTGAGGCCAAACTTTGCAGGCAGAATCGCATACCCATGACGAACAAAAACGTCAGCTAGCATGACCTCATGCATCACATGGTTTCAGAGTTATGACGTTTTTCAACATGAACCTTTAAAACCGAGCTCCTCCCTCATTTTTGATCCAATCGAGGGGAAACTTCACAGATCTGTTCAGCATGTCAGTCTACTAAAATGTCCTTTTGGAATTTGCGATAGGCCACGTGGTTTGGCAGATATCGTTAATTAAACGAAAATATTGAAAAAAAATGGATATCTCTTGAATCGCTAGTACCTCAGACCGTGAGTTGGTAATTATATAATTCACACAGTGTAATACGTGCAGGCTGCTCCACAGAGCGACCTTGCGGGCTTATCAACGAGGCGAGGCGTGACACACATGTGTCGCAGCATACCTCAGATCAAGAGACCAGCATAAACCGTGCATACATTTGCATATTCGATCATTTTTGACAAAGTTATGGCACTTTGAACTTTGGTAGGGGACATGTATTGCAGAGCAATACTCAGAATGCTTGTTTTCTTACTATTCCATGAGCAGGGTTCCAAATAAGCGGTGGCCCGGGTGCCAAGTACCACCAAAACCTGGTCCTGGGTGGCCAATGTGGCCACTTATGTCAAAATATTCGATATATCTTCTTCATCAATGTATTCGGTTGTTACCTATCATTATGCAATCTCAACCAACTAAACGTGCCAAGAGGACTACTGGTCATATGGCAAAGGTTGTATTGACTTCAATTTCTCTCCTCACTTGGACTTTCGAGGGCACGGAGACACAAATTGCACTCGTAAGCGTGTATCATCCAGCGCTACTCCCGGTAGTGGTGGGAGAGGGTATTATGATTGATGCTTCATACTCCTCAATTGTATCAGAGTAAGAGGACTCCCTCCATTTTATTCTCACACTCGCTTGCATATGTTGTTTTAGACTTGACTGCAAAAAATCAGTAGGAATTCCCATGCTTGACTGCCATTTTCCACATTGGGAAGGTGTATTATATGTAGCAGCCTGAGCGTCCGTTGTTCCACCTTATCGTGGAATTTTTCTAAGGCCACTTCGAATGACAAAAGTAATGACAAGAATAATGATAATATCTATATAATAATACCGTAAGGACTCGACTTTGTTATCCCTTTTACGCCGCACCCAGTGACCCGATGCCCACGGCACTAATGCATTTTCCATCTACGAACCGCGCTCTTTGTTTATCACGTACAGCCATACTCGAAAAATCTGAATTCGCCGACTTTGGGACCCAAAAGCATCCGATTATCGGCCGATACGACGCCATCTTACGACACCATCGTATTGGCGTCTGCTGGGCGAAGGCGATGCGAGCCGTCCGCTGATTGGACAGTCGAGTGGTGTGATGGGTGGTGTGAACCAAATGGTCTTTTTATTCCCTTGAACATTTTAAATTAGGATATATAAGGAAACGTCTTTATCGTCATTTTAATAAAGTTAAATGGAGTGATGTTGCGATACTCGGGGTGCGTTGCATAAATCCTCGTAACTCAGAGAGGTGTAGCAGGTGGCGAGATGTAAGGAAGCTTTTTTATTCCCTTGAACATTTGAAATTAGGATATATAAGGAAACGTCTTTATCGTCATTTTAATAAAGTTAAATGGAGTGACGTTGCGATACTCGGGGTGCGTTGCATAAATCCTCGTAACTCAGAGAGGTGTAGCAGGTGGCGAGACGTAAGGAAGCTTAAAGATAACGAGCTGAAAACAGATGAACGATATCCCTTCCGTGGATGTTCCACGGGTTTCACGTCTTTATCGTCATTTTAATAAAGTTAAATGGAGTGACGTTGCGATCAGTGAGTTGTATACGAAGAGATAAAAGGATGGCATTGACTTTGAGACGGTACGTGATAGTTGGCTGCGGCTGGCTGATGCCACGTTTTTTTCCCTAAGTGCCATGGATGCTGATGGACATAATAAAGAATCGGCTGATCTCTCATCGTAATATTACCCGATGGAAATGAACTGTTTCTTTGTTTGTCATTTCCTGTGCAATAATGTCAAATTGAAAAGTCAGACATGCTTTTCTATGGACAGCTGCTCTCCTTTTCGATGGCATCGTCTATTGATATGCATGTTCTTCTTTCATATAATTTTACACATTCACAATCAGTATTTCAATTCTTGCAGACATTGGAAAGGAGGTTGACTCACAGGCCAACTCTCTGGCTCAATCACAGGCCGACGCACAGGCGATGTAATTGTGAGTAGCATTTTTGCACAAGTGAAAATTGATCTTTCTTCCTAACTCTTCCTCGGACAAGCAAATCCCCTATGCCATCCATAATGGTACACTCTATCCATACACCACATCCTCCCTTCCGTGGATGTTCCACGGGTTTCGGCTAGTAATAATAATATTAGCATAATAATACATTACAGTACCGTATTGCAAAATTATAATATAAATAATAATAATAATAGTATTAGCAAAAATATGCTTCGTACTACAAAACGTTAATATAGACATCAACAGAGACATATTAAGGACATTTCCATGAAACAGAATTAAAAAGAAACACAAAGATTTTCGTTGTGCATTCCCCAGGTGATACAGTATTTGCACAAGGTAAATGAGACATTGAAGAACAACCTATCTAGGCCACCTATCAACAAGACCAATTCAGATTGGATGCTCTCTGCTGAGATAATCACCTCCCAATGCTCTAGGTTGGAGGAGCCTGTTCAGTGTTCAGCATTCTAAATGGAGGTTGCAGAGTCTGGGACTAGGGCCATTGCAGAATCCTCTTCATCAACATTTGTGACTGGGAGACAAGACTGTGTTCCTCTTCTTCGAAGAAGCTCAACAAAAAGCTTTGTGGTTCTTTTTGTCCCCCGTCGCACCGCGGAGCGAAAGGGGACTATGGTTTTCCCCTCCGTCCGTGTGTCCGTCCGTGCGTGCGTGCGTAAGCGAAGGACCGAATTCTAATTTGGTGTGCGGGTGCAACCCACGTCAAAATCCAAGATGGCCGCCACCATGTATGTCTGACGCCATGTATATCTGAACCTTGTGAGCGGACTATCTTGAAAAATAAGCGAAGTACCATCTTCTAATCTGGTGCGTGGGTGTATCTAGGCATAAGGAAGAACGCTATTGAAAATTGGGTCGCCACGTCAAAAGCCAAGATGGCCGTCACAATATATATGTCTGAACCTTGTGAGTGAAATATCTTGAAAAATAAACGAACTACTAACTTCTAATCTGGTGTGTCGGTGTATCTACGCATAAGGGAGAACGTTATTGAAAATTGGGTCGCCACGTCAAAATCCAAAATGGCCGCCGCCATGTATGTCTGAACCTTGTGAGCGGAATATCTTGAAAAATAAGCGAAGTACCAACTTCTAATCTGGTGTGTGGGTGTATCTCGGCATAAGGAAGAACGCTATTGAAAATTGGGTCACCACGTCAAAATCCAAGATGGCCGCCACCATATATATATATGTCTGAACCTTGTGAGCGAAATATCTTGAAAAATAAACGAACTACTAACTTCTAATCTGGTGTGTGGGTGTATCTATGCATAAGGGAGAACGCTATTGCAAATTGGGTCGCCACGTCAAAATCCAAGATGGCCGCCTTGCGTCCTCCACTTTGTCAACTCAAATCACTTCACCAACGGGGGACCGAGGCGTAATGCTTGTTAATTCTGTTTTGTGGAAATGTCCTAAATAATATGTCTCTGTTGATGTCTGTATTAAAATAATAATATTAACAATATATAATTGGCAGTGAGAAAAAGAATAATGTGATCCCCCCTGACAGCTCCCATAGATACATTTCAAATCATTTTATGCGATTAGAATAACGGTAACCCCTAATCTCACCCAACCCTGCCAGACGTAAACACAAACTCATGCAAAAATCTGATCCGAGACGTTCGATTACCAATCAGCTTGCTATCGCCTGCCAAGTCAGCTGACCTTTAATCGTTTTGTTGGAGTGCTTGCTCAAGTGCTTAAGCCACTTGGTGAGCACTCTACAAGCTGCTTGGTAATGGAACACACCCCAGCACATGTGCTGGAGTGAGCGTGGTTTGCATGCCCCTAACACCACCTCTGGATATTGAAGCAAGGCCATGAGCTTGCAATATGTACACATCACATCATTAGCCGCATGCTAGAATGATCTAAAGCATGCATGTAACGTGGGCACGTGATTGCACAAATGTACAGCAATATAGTGCCAGAGATCAGTGTACAGTACGCGACTTCTGATTGGATGCCTTATTTTAGGAGAGACTGGAATGACCCATTTGATCACATGGTGCTTATCTGATGATCACGTGGTGCTTATCTGATGATCACATGGTGCAAAGACTCCATCTCAGAAGACATGCACTTTGGTTTCCATCATTCCATGGCTGCAATGATCTCATCAATAGCTGAAAGTTGTGTTGAGCCACAAATTGTTTTGAAAACGCAATAAATGGGTTAATATGTGAGGAAATTCTTCTTCAGCAAACATTAAAATTGTCCTCGTATTATTTTGCTGTAAGTTAGTCGGTAAATGATTGAATAGCTGACAGGAGTGTTCTGTGATTACGAGTTGCGAGGTTGCTGGTATGAAAAGTGCTGAAATTTGATCTGTCGGTACTTCGCGAGAAATAGTAATTTAAACGTGGACACTGATTTTTATTAACTTTGATTCACCAACATATAATATACAGTCAGGCCACCAAAAATGCGAGTGGGCCACAAAAAGATCTGTTTAGGCTGCCCGGCGGGCCACAAAAAAAAAATTAAGCGTGATCCCTACATGAGCCTTGACTACTTTATAAAAGAGGCAAAAAACGTTTAGTCAGGGCCCTTAGGGATATTTTGGGGCCGTTTGGTTCAAATTCTTCCAAAAGCACCAAATTTGGCCCAGATGTTGCCCATGCCATACTCTTTCGATTTTTGACGGGCGCCAAGACGGGCGCCCCCCCCCCCCCCGGGGGCCCCATATTGGCGAAATACTAAATGGCCGCCACCCGGATTAGAGGAAAATCAGTTAAATAACCAAAAGGGTTGGAATCATGTATGATACCACTTTTCAGGGGTTTTCGAGGTCGAGAAATCCAATTATGATGTTATTTTGATGATTCGAGGTCAAGGTCAACCCTCAAGGTCATCTTAAAGGTCATTTTTGAGTCAAACATGTCGGTTTTTGAGTTTTTTGTCAAGATTTACACGAGGTTCACCATTTTATGTTTCTGGGTTGGGTAATCGAACTCTGACATTATTTTTGACAATTAGAGGAAATATTTACATGTTTATTTCCTAATTTTCAGGCATATGCAGTTCATCAGTCTAATTACAAAGGTACGGATTTTGATGTTTTATGAACTGTATGCCATATCCTTGTGTTTAATTTTTGTGCGATCATGATCCAGGTTCATGTATACATGATTGTATACATGTCATAAATATGACGTCATAGGTCATGTGACCTGGCGGCCATATTGGATTTTATGAAAACCTTAAAAATGGATCCCTGCCTTCATTTTTCGATCGATTCATTTTGAACTTTGACCACTTATAGTACGCCATGTGATTGGATGCATATCCTAATTATGACGTCATAGGTCAGGTGACATGGCGGGATGGACCGGTATGGTCCCCGGATCATACCGCCCTTGGCGCCCGTCAAAAATCGAAAGAGTATGGCATGGGCAACATCTGCGCCAAATTTGATGCTTTTGGAAAAATTTGAACCAAAATATCCCTAAGGGCCCTGAATAGTTGGCTTAGGGAAGTAATTTCGACACATAATGCTATCACATATAACAGAAATGTGAAGAAAAATTATAGGAGTGACTTTAGTTATGGAAACGATCGAAGATGCTTGGCAATGTCAGCACATTGTCTGTCCATCTCAGAGCTGGCTACAATATATATTGTTAACCAACTATCACATCGCTTCACTTTATGGGGGAAAGAATTGCAAACAATACTCCTTCCCAAGTAAAAGGGATTGAGCAAACGGCGGCCTCAACAATTCACTGTCTGGCACGATGCAACAATGTCTTCGACTTTCTTCCTCGGCTCATTTTTCTTCATGCCAAAATGGCATCTACATTTCGGAGTAGTCAGAAAGATCGTTTCAGTGATACAATGCGAGGTCGTGTGCAGAAGCGACGATGAGGCACGTATTCATAAATCGGTAGGTTTCTTCTGCGAGAGTGACATCGCGTGAGTAATTATGTATGATGACAGTTTCAAAAATTAAAGATAATTCCAAGATGCTGCCACACATGCTTGATGGCAGATGCCCAGATTTTCTTTTTTTTCTTCTGCTTTGCCTTGTTTAGCATAGAAATTCGATCTGAATCTCCATTACTCAAAACAAGACGGGAAAGAGAAGTTGCAAAACCAATTAAAGACGCGCAAAATCCCGTCGAGGCTCCAACGCGTTCCCACACACAAAGACACCAACATGAACATTTCTCCAGTGCCACAGCCGGATTAAATAATTGGGTCTCCTCGCCCTTAACCTCGTTAAGCTAATGGGATGGGCGCGAATCTGCGTAATGCGTGCCGAGAATCAACCTCCACCACTCTCGCTTCGCAGCACACCCTTTCTTTCCATACAGTAGATTGCCCACCCCGGCGCTTCCCGAACCACCCGACCCTCGTAGCCGATGCGTGAGGTTTGGACGTGCACTGCAAGTCAAGCGGAGCACAGGGGAGAGATCTGAACAAGCGGGTGTGGTAAACCAACGAAAATGCCCATGATTATATCAGATTGCAAAGACATCACTGGCTTACTAAAATCTTTAAACAAGGACACGAGCATCGTCTCGAAACATCACAATCACTGGATATGTCATAGTGGTCAAAAGGTACCTTAACTAATCTTAACACAGATTCCAGAAATTTTGCCAACACACAATGAAAAACAAATAAACTTAGAAACAGGAAAAAGTCATTTGTGTCACATCCGCATCATATTATGTATTTACTGAAGTTAAAACTTAATGTACCCCATTTGCTCAATTTACCCTATAAATCAGATTTAAACTTCTTCTTTTTTGTAAGAGCTTACATTTTAATTACTGTACTTGAGGTCCAAACCTCATTTTCCTAAATAGGCAGGGTCATTGTGGCCGGGATAGCGGAGCAAAAAAGGCCTGCTCTTGTGAAATGTACTATCGAGGCATTTTACATCCACCTGATACGACAGCCGGCTTAATGTTTATTCTCAACTCCTTGCTCTATAAGAAGACAGCAACCCCTGCCAAAACTTCATTCTGAAACACAACTTTAGATTTGAATTCAACGGCATCATGGATCAAATCCGGGAAAAGGACAGCTCGGACATTGCCAACTCAGTTAATCCACAATCCACATAAATGACAAGCCAGTGGGAATTGAGGAAAATGAAGTATATTGATCAATGAAGAAAATAATCCGAGAGTGATCAGAATAGAAAAATAATGTAAGGAAGCCTGCAAGAAATTTGTACCTAGTTATGACATACCATATGTTGTATTTACATCAACAAACCTCAATTTTTTACCTTCAATGAAATGACTCGTAAACTAGGCACAGGGTCCAACTGTTCGGTGTTGTAAATAAAGAATCTCAACAATGTGTTTGAGCTTGTGATGATGGAGGTGTGAAGTGGATCTAATAGTGTTTTCTTTTAAACATGACAGTAGTGTTGCCATGTTGAAGTCCAGTGTCTGTCTGTCTATATTTTGTGAACTGTTCAACCCTTTACGAGGTTTGAACAGGTATGATGTTACATGTGAACCACCCTGTGAGGATATTCGAGTTGTTTGTATAAATTCGGTCTCCTAGATGCTTCAAATAAGAGACCAGCAAAATATCTTCCAGGTGCTGTTCGTGGCAAAATTAGTGTGACCTGAGGTGTGGAGGATGTGAACCTCAACACTTCTGCTGTGTCACCAATGTGCCAAAATGCAACTCTAAACAGAGGAAAGGGCATCAAGTGATGATGCTGGCACAATGGAGGGACCATTGGAGAATTGCCTCAGTCACACAACAGGCCTCAACATTTGATGAAGCCCATTGATCAGGTCAACGATGATCATATGGACAATGCCACTGATTGGCTTGAACTGAGGTGAGCTAACAGTCAGTCTCACAAATTGGTTCAGAGTGCCTTAAAATTTAAGGAGCCGGAGCAAATGGGCATGAAAAAAGGAACATGACATAGTGCTAAGAGCACAGTGATTTGAGTGAACTGAGACCTGGTTGAATGTTGCGCTAACTATGCAGGTGCAGGTTGGTGTGATTGTGGCATTCGTGGTGAATCGATTGATACTGGAGAGTGATTGTTCTTCTGGTCATTCCTCAAACTAAGTCCCACACCGGAATTGTGCTTCCTTGGTTCACTGACACCTGCCCGCGGGGCGGTGTGGACATGATGTTTTGTGCAGAGCTACTGTTGCATGTGTGCACCTGGCTGTTCTTCCTCCAGGGAGCTCATGCTGTTCTTCCTCCAGGGAGCTCATGCTGTGCTTCAGGGCTGGTGCATGACTGAATTGCCAAAAATATAATGCCCACAGAATTTGCTGACTCAAACACGCACTGGTCTGGACTTTGTGAAAGTTCTCAGACAGAAAGTCGATACCCTAACTCTGTCTTTCACATTCAGAGGCCTTGTACATCAGTAGACATTTCAATACTTGATTCTGTGAAGGAAACTCAAAACCTGGATCCAATCACTTATTTTTTTATTTTTATAAAATGTATGAATCGGTCTGTGATATATATATATATATATATATATATATATATATATATATATATATATATATATATATATATATATATATATACTTGCAAAAGTACCCGGCGTTGCTGGGTAACAATGAGTCGCTTCCTGATTGGAATATGATGTATGCAATCTTGGTTCTTCATCTAGAGGGAATTTTAAAAACAGATTCAGGTACACTGGAGCGGTGGAGTATCGAGGAAAAATGACGCTCGGGGCGAGATGTCAAATTGCCGCACATCGTAACATCCCATAAGACTTTGAATGGTCTGTGTGTGTGTGTGTGTGTGTGTGTGTGTGTGTGTGTGTGTGTGTGTGTGTGTCCGTGTCTGTGTGTGTGTGTGTGTGTGTCCCCGTGTCTGTGTGTGTGTGTGTCCCCGTGCCTGTGTGTGTGTGTGCGTGTGCGTGTCAGGGCTGTAACCTTTTTACCATTTGAGTTTTGTCATCAAATTTTAGCCAAAGCTTTATTATGAGAATATGGAGAAGGCAAATTAAAAATTTTGTCAAAAGGTCAAAGGTCAGCGTCACATACAATCATCCATTTTCATGTGATTGACCTGAAATTTTAATAATTTGCATATTGGGTGAATTAATTTGTTCACCAATCAAACGCGCGAAGCAGATTGGTTTATTAAATCTAAAGCTCAAAGGTCAAGGCAGCAGAAAATCATCAATTATCATTTTGTATTTTTGTTTTAACTATTTGTTATTTTGAGCATACAAAAGATTAAGAAGAAGAAGAAGAAGAAGAAGAAGTCTAAATACAAACGGACGCGGACGGGGTTTGCATTTTCAGATGCTTTCTGGTATAGCAGTTGTAACTGGTCCTGCCCTCCACCCCCCCCCCAACCACCCCCCGCACCCCACCCCACTCCACCCTCATACAACTCTCCATCCAAACCTCCTCACTCCACCCTCATACAACTCTCCAGAACTTCACCAGGCTGTGTACACACCTTTATTTCATTTCCGCACACGGTTAAAACCACAATGTTAAAACCACAATTCCAAGCTCCACAAACTCTTAATCCGAACCGATCTTCAAAATTCCAACTTCAGAATTGACTAACAGTAACAGCAGTCCCAACGACTAAAAAAGTGTTCTTTGCCAAAAACGTTTCATTCAAAAAACGCATCTCCGAACAGTTCCCATGGAAGTATGAATTATGTTAAAAACGATTATTAAGTTAAATAAAATAAAAAACTAATCCCATAATGAGAATCACAGCCTCGCTTAAATAAATGCATATATACACTTAGTTATATAATCGCAAGATTATGGTAAATTTTGTTTAATTTCACTCCAGATTTGGAGATTATTTAGTCTACAGCATCCAATCCTCATATCCAAATCCAGATTTCGATGATATGCTTCAATTACGTAATAGCCGGCAAAGCCGGTGTTGTCAATGAACGCGTACGTATTATGTTGAAAAGCCAGATTTTGCTGGATCCCCTGGCTTGAGAATTTCGAAGCTTTGACGCACCAAATCGCTCAATGGAGGCCGCCATCTTGCGGATGCGGAAGTATGCATAACAAATTGAAAAAAGATCAATAGGAGTTTGTTTCTCCCGTCATTGTTTGATTCACAATCTTATGCACCTCTAATTTGTAATTAAAATACTTTAAGACCAACCTCGTTATCTTCAACGAAAATCGTCACCAAACACCAGAACCAATGAGATTCGAGCATTTGAAAAAATATTTCAAAAACCAAATCACTCAATGGAGGCCGCCATCTTCCAGATGCGGAAGTATGCATAAAAAAATTGCGAAAAAGTTCAATAGGAGTTTGTTTCACCCGTCTTTGTTTGATTCACAATCCAATGCACCTATAATTTGTAATTAAAATACTTTAAGACCAAGCTTGTTATCTTCAACGAAAATCGTCACCAAACACCGGAACCGATGAGATTCGAGCATTTGAAAAAATATTTCAAAAAAGCTTATTACGCATTTCGGAGGGTGAAAACAGCGTCAAATATTCTAAAATTGATGAAGAATTCTTTTTTAGAAATCTCGCGGCCGTAGGGGATAGTTTTTCACGGCCAGAAATATCCGAAGTTGAGACGGAATTCACCGAATTAATCAAGAAGTAAATTTTATGAATTTTAATCTCATCCAGAATGCAAATGGTGTCATTTTCGGTCTGAATTTGCGAAATTTTGTGAGCTGACCAACCAGCGATCAGCTTAGGTCAGCCAATCAGCGCCATCGACACGGTTTGATTAACGACAGTCACACATTGCCGTTGAAACAGATCGTCTGATCTGTCGGCACTGATCTTATTGCAAGCTAACCTCTTTTGGTGGAGGAAGCTGCAGTGCCCGGAGAGAACCTGTCCTGACAGCGACTGAAGTTAGAAGACTACACACATACTGTGAAAACGTATATTAAGACCAGTTAAAATTTCTTAAAATAGGCCCTAAGCTAGCACATCGTATAGTTACTTCCTGAAGCTTCTTGTGACATTTATTGTATGTAGGTATTGGGGAGGACTGTCTGCTCTTCTCTTCTCTTTTACCAAGTCTTACCAGGTACGGTACCTACTACACCTACCTACTACCAATTACCTAACCTACTGATGCCATAGTGATGGATAAAATAGTGGCAAGAGGCTTTGGCTTCGCCGGCTCATTGCGGCTTTGCAGTCGGGTACTAGTAACAATCGATCGTGTTTCCAAGGCAAGGCACGTTTGAGCAGGCCAAAACAAAATGGCGGCTTAAGAACCCAGTGAGGTGCAGTGGGATGACCAAGATGGCGGGCCGCCATATTGGTTAGCCACCACATCATTTTTTTTCTTCTTATGAGCACCTCGTTAATCATCTTCAGAAAGGGTGTTATAACACACCCAAACACCCAGTTTCCATCCTTGCAATCTGTTGGAGGTCCAGGTGTATGCATGCAAAGTTTGGGTCCGCTAGGTTTCATGGTTTTGGAGTTATGGAGGAGACAGACGGATGGATGGACGGACACTGCCTTTATTTGATTAAGAGGTTTGAATTGATTAACAGGGTTGAAGACGTTCGGTGGAGCCCATACAGGTAAGACCTTCACTAACCCCCGCTGCTCTCCCCAGCGCATATAAAGAAGGTCCACCATCATTGACTGAATGCCTCGGAGTGTTAAGCTTGCTCGACTATCCGTCCCCAGGGGTGTTTACCCCGGGAACGTGACAATATCTTTCAAACACGTTCCCCACCAAAACTCATCCACCGCCACAACACCTGAACCTCCCACTCCGCCCCCCTCCCCTCCCCTGAGGTCTAAACGTCCCCCTCCCAAATCTGTCCATTAATGCTCTCCCTATCCCTTCAGAACACCAACCTCCTGTCCTGATTATCAGAGATAATCAGACATTTTACATCAATTATATAGACAGACAATACAAAATTGCATTACACCGACATTACACAAGGACATTCATATACCAGACAGACTGTCAGAAAGACAAACAGGTAGATAGATAGACACTGAGAGATACTGCATATAGATAAGGCAAACATACATACACACAGACACATCGATAGCTAGACAGACGTACAGATACAGTCACGTGAAAAAGTAAGTACACCCCACGTAAAGTTTTGACTTTTTCAACATATTTCAACATACAGCTATTTGATCTTCATTTCAACAATATTGATAGATAAAGGTGATATAATACAACAAATATCATGAAACATTTACATTTTGTAGTCCATTGTATAATTTAAATAAACATAAATGCAAATTTCGCATGTGGAAATAGTAAGTACACCCTTGGCTTTAATAGGTGGTATTGCCCCCTTTGGCAGAAACAACTTCAAGTAGGCATTTCTTATAACTGTCTACCAGTCTCTGACATCGACTGGGAGAAATTTTTGCCCACACTTCCATGCAGAATTCTTTCTGCTGTGCGATGTTTGAGGGGTTTCTTGCATGCACAGCTCGTTTCAAATCCCCCCACAACATCTCGATGGGATTTAGATCCAGGCTTTGACTTGGCCATTCCAGAACCCTCCATTTCTTTCTTTTCAGCCATTCCTTGGTGGATTTACTGGTATGTTTAGGGTCATTGTCATGTTGCAAGGTCCACCTTCGGTTGAGCTTCAACTTTCCGACAGATGGCCTCACATTATCCTCAAGCACCCTCTGGTACAATGAAGAATTCATAGTGGATTCTATGATGGTGAGCTGCCCAGGCCTTGATGCAGCAAAGCTGCCCCAAACCATAATATTTCCACCACCATGCTTTACAGTTGGTATCAGGTTCTTGTGGTCAAATGCTGTCTTTGGTTTTCGCCAAACATGTTTTCTGGTACTGTGGCCAAGTATCTCTACCTTTGACTCATCTGTCCAGAGCACATTGTTCCAGAAGGGCTGGTCTTTGCCGAGGTGTTCATTCGCAAACTTTAGTCTTGCCCTGATGTTCTTTCTGGACAGCAAAGGTTTCCTCCTGGCACACCTCCCATGTAGATCAAATTTGTGCAGCCTCTTTCTAATGGTAGACTCGTGCAAAATGACAACAGTGGCAAGAGCTACCTGTAAGTCCCGTGATGACATTCTGGGGTTCTTAGAGACTTCTTTCAGCATCTTGCGGTCTGCTCTCGGGCTGAAATTGCTGGGGCGGCCTGGCCTGAACAAGTTGACAGTTGTTTGGAATCTTCTCCACTTGTCGATGATCTTCCGGACAGTCGAATGATTGATTTCAAATTGTTTGGAGATCTTTTTAAATCCCTTCCCAGACTCGTAGGCATCTATAGCCTTCTTTCTGAAGGCCTCAGAGAGCTCTTTTGATCGAGGCATGGTGACGCCGCACACTTCAACAACAAAGGGCAAACCAAACTAAATGTCTGAGGTATAAAGAAGACAGGTTCCTCCAAGATCCTCTCTAATGATGTTCTAATCATTTGCACCTGAGCTGGTGCACCTGATTCTAATTTTAGGTATTTGAAGTAGTGATAAATGTAGGGGTGTAGCGGTTCCCGCTGAATGTACACAATCGCCTTGCACCTGCCAGGACGCGGCCAGGGCGCGATCGCCATGCCGGGCTCGTCCGGACGGGCCCAGACGCGCCTCTCCTGGGCATGCCCGGACTCGCTGTTCCCGGGCACGCCCGAACCTCCCGGGCACGCCCGGTCTCGTCTTTCCCTGGCATGCCCACTGTCGCCTTTCCAGGGCTCGCCCAGAGCGCCCGGGCACGCCCAGCCTCGACTTGCCAGGCCGCGTCCAGGACACCCGGGCATGTCCAGACTCGCCTTTCCAGGGCTCGCGCAGAGCGTCCGGGCATGCCCGCTCTCGCCTTTCCAGGGCTCGCCCAGAGCACTCGGGCATGCCCAGCCTCGACTTGCCAGGCCGCGTCCAGGACGCCTGGGCATGTCCAGACTCGCCTTTCCAGGACTCGCCCTTGACACCCGGGCATGCCCGGTCTCGGTTTTCCCGGGCAAACGCCCCGGCATAAATGTGTATATATATTGCTGCCCGATATACGGGCTGAGGAGAATACCTGAGCTGTTTTGTTTCAATAAAGCAACTCGGACGAATTCCGTCTTTGGTCGCGTCAATTCTTTCGACTCGCGTTGGAGCGCAGCTCCTTCACTGGTGACCTACCGACATGGACACGGCAGTGACTCTTAAACTGCCTACCTTCTGGGAGGCTCACGCGGCTGTTTGGTTCGCCCAGGCGGACTCCCAGTTCGCCCTGCGAGGCATCACCGCGGACGACACCCGCTTCCACCACGTCGTGGCAGCGCTCGGTTCTGCCACCGCGGCCCGCGCCCTGAGCCTCCTCGAGCACCCGCCGGCTGCTGACAAGTATGTCGCGCTGAAGACGCTCCTCCTCGACGCGTTCGCCCTCTCATCGGCGGCACGTGCATGGCGCCTGCTCGACCTGCCCGAGCTCGGCGACACGCGCCCGTCCGAGCGCATGCACTATATGCTCTCGTTGCTCGGTGAGCACTCTCCGGATTTTCTGTTCCGCGAGCTGTTCCTTCGCCAGCTGCCTCACCCGGTACGCCTCGCCCTGGCTGGCACGTCGATCACCGATCCCCGCGCCCTCGCCAGGGAAGCCGATAAGATCTCCTCGGCGGGCCAACACATCGGCGCAGCTACCTGGAGCCTGCTGCCATCCGAGGTGACGCCCACGACGCCCGAGCACCCTGCGCGGTTGGAGGCCAAACTGCCGGTGCAACTGGCGGCCGCCACGACGTGCCGACCGCTTCCGACATGACGGCCGGGGCCTCCACCTGACCAGGCGTGGTGTTATTACCACGCCAGGTTCGGACACAAGGCTTGGACGTGCCGACCCCCGTGCACTTTCGGCAAGTCGGGAAACGGCCGGGCCGGCGTTCATTCCCAGCCATGAGCGCCGGCCACTCGGGCAACTTGCTTTTTATTTGGGACAAAGCGTCCGGGCGGCGTTTCCTTTGTGACACCGGCGCCCAACTGAGCGTCATTCCCACCTCCGAGCAGGACAGGCGGGACGCCGTTTGAGGCCCCTCTTTGGTCGCTGCTAATGGCTTGGCCATACGCACTTTCAGCCCGCGCGACGTCACCCTCTGCTTCGGCAGCCAGCTCTTTCAGTGGACCTTTGTGACCGCCTGCGTCCCCATGGCTTTGCTGGGCGCCAACTTCCTCTGCGCGCACGGTCTGCTGGTCGACGTCAAACGATGTCGCCTTGTCAACGCCGAGACCTTCAGCTCCCTGGCGTGCACGATGAGCAGCTCCACGCCGACCGAACTGGCGTGCGCCCTCCCGACGGCGAACGAGTTCGCTCGCCTGCTCGCGGAATTCCCGGCCCTCACACGGCCGACGTCTTCGGCCGTCGCAGTGTGGCATGGGATCGAGCACCACATACCCACTACGGGCCCGCCGGTCTACGCCAGGGCCCGCCGCCTCGACCCGGCCAAGCTCGCCGTGGCAAAGGCCGAGTTCGACGCGTTGGAGCACCTCGGCATCGTGCGGCGCTCCAATAGCGCGTGGGCCTCACCACTGCACATCGTGCCAAATCCGGGGGGCGGATGGTGCCCGTGTGGCGACGACCGCCGCCTCAACGACGCTACCGCCCCCGACAGGTACCCGATCCCGCACATCCAGGACTTTTCCGCCCATTTGGCGGGACGGGTCATATTTTCCAAAATTGACCTGATACGGGGATACCACCAGGTACCTGTCCGGGCGGCCGACGTCCCGAAGACGGCCGTCATCACGCCGTTCGGCCTGTTCGAATTTTTGAGGATGCCGTTTGGCCTCGAGAACGCGGCCCAGGCATTCCAGCGCTTAATGGACGGCGTGCTGCGTGACCTGCCATTTCTTTTCGTCTATCTGGACGACATCCTCGTCGCCAGCACGTCCCGCGCCGAGCACCTCCTCCACCTCCCAACACTGTTCGGTCGCCTCAGCGAGCACGGATTAATTGTCAACCTGGCCAAATGCCACTTCGGCATGATGACCATTGACCTTTTGGGCCACCGCATCACCAAGACCGGGGCCGTGCCGCTGCCGACCAAGGTCGAGGCCATCACCACGTTCTCGCGTCCCCGTTCCATCAAGGCCCTACAAGAGTTCCTCGGCATGGTGAATTTTTATCACCGATTCATGCCCCTCGCTGCTCAGCTCATGCGGCCCCTTTACGAGGCCCTCCGGGGCAAGCCGGCCAAGCATGACATCGTTTGGTCCGCGGCCATGGACGCGGCCTTCGCGAGCGCAAAACGGGCCCTCGCCGACGCAACGCTGCTGGCTCACCCGGTGCTCCACGCGCCCATCGCCCTCACTACGGACGCCTCCAACTACGCGGTGGGCACCGTCCATGAACAATGGGTGGATGGGGTTTGGCAGCCACTCGCTTTTTTCAGCCGGCAACTCTGGCCGAACGAGTTAAAATACAGCACGTTTGACCGCGAGATGCTCGGTCTATTCCTGGCCGTTCGCCATTTCCGACACCTCCTGGAGGGCCGCCCGTTCACGGCTTTCGTCGACCACAAGCCGTTGGTCTACGCGATGGCCAAAGTCACGGAGCCGTGGTCGGCCCGCCAGCAGCGCCACCTCTCCGCCGTGTCGGAATTCACCACGGACATCCGGCACGTCGCCGGCAAAGATAACGCCGTGGCCGACTGTCTTTCTCGGGCCAGCGCGAACGCGGTCCTCCTCGGCGTGGACTTCGCGCTCATGGCGGCCGACCAGACCACCGACACCTCGGTGCAGGCCCTCCGGGCGGCGGACACGGGCCTCCGCCTGGCCGTCATCCCCTTCGCGGGCACCGTCCTGCTCTGCGACGTCTCCCAGGGCCAGCCTCGCCCCATCGTGCCCGTTTCCTGGCAGCACCGCATCTTCGCCTCCATCCACGGCCTTTCTCACCCGGGCCGGAAAGCTTCTCAGAAGCTGGTGTCGGCGCGTTTCGTCTGGCACGGCCTTCGACGGAACGTCCGCGACTGGGCCAACGCCTGCACGGCCTGCCAGCGGGCCAAGGTCCACCGCCACACACAGGCCCCGCTAGCACCTTTCACCGTGCCTGCACGGCGTTTCGACCACGTCCACGTGGACCTGGTGGGTCCCCTGCCCCCATCGCGGGGGTTCACCCACCTGCTCACCATGGTGGACAGGACCACCAGGTGGCCGGAGGCCGTGCCCCTCACCAGCACCACCACCGCCGACGTGGCGCAGGCGTTCATCGCCACCTGGGTCGCGCGCTTCGGCGCACCGGCGGACATCTCGTCTGACCGCGGCCCACAGTTCACGTCCGAACTTTGGGGCGCGGTCGCACGCTCGTTGGGGGTCACGCTGCACCGCACCACGGCCTACCACCCCCAAGCCAACGGGTTGTGCGAGCGGTTTCACCGCTCCATGAAGGCCGCACTCATGACCGGCCTTCAGGACGACGGTTGGACCGACCGGCTGCCGTGGGTCCTTTTGGGCCTCCGCACGGCCCCCAAGGAGGACCTCCGGGCATCCGCCGCCGAGCTCGTCTACGGCCAGCCGCTCCGCGTCCCGGGCGAGTTCGTGCCCGACGCTACCAGTCCCTGGTCCGCTGCACACCAGCGCTCGGACCTCCAGGAGGCCGCCCGACGATTTGCCCCCGTGCCAATGTCCCGCCGCGGTGGCCCCCAGTCCTACGTCCCCCCGGCGCTTCACACGGTGGAGTACGTCTTTGTGCGTCATGACGCGCACCGGGGGCCGCTCCGGCCGCCGTACGACGGGCCCTTCCGGGTCCTGCGACGGGGCGACAAGTCCTTCGTCGTCGACTTCGGCGGCCGGTCGGACCGGATCTCTGTGGACCGCCTCAAACCGGCGCACGTGGACGTCGACCGACCACCACGGTTGGCCCTTCCTCCGCGGCGAGGCCGCCCCCCATCCACAGTTCCCCACGCTCGACCACCCACCACCGGATCGGATCCCCCCCACGACCCTCCAGGGGTCGCTTCGGCCGGGTCATCCGGACCCCCTTAAATTGACCCTGCCGGTGCAGGTCGATTCTGGAGGGGCATGTGTAGCGGTTCCCGCTGATTGTACACAATCGCCTTGCACCTGCCAGGACACGGCCAGGGCACGATCGCCATGCCGGGCTCGTCCGGACGGGCCCAGACGCGCCTCTCCTGGGCATGCCCGGACTCGCTGTTCCCGCGCACGCCCGAACCTCCCGGGCACGCCCGGTCTCGTCTTTCCCGGGCATGCCCGCTCTCGCCTTTCCAGGGCTCGCCCAGAGCGCCCGGGCACGCCCAGCCTCGACTTGCCAGGCCGTGTCCAGGACGCCCGGGCATGTCCAGACTCGCCTTTCCAGGGCTCGCCCAGAGCGTCCGGGCATGCCCGCTCTCGCCTTTCCAGGGCTCGCCCAGAGCGCTCGGGCACGCCCAGCCTCGACTTGCCAGGCCGCGTCCAGGACGCCCGGGCATGTCCAGACTCGCCTTTCCAGGACTCGCCCTTGACAACCGGGCATGCCCGGTCTCGGTTTTCCCAGGCAAACGCCCCGGCATAAATGTGTATATATATTGCTGCCCAATATACGGGCTGAGGAGAATACCTGAGCTGTTTTGTTTCAATAAAGCAAATCGGACGAATTCCGTCTTTGGTCGCATCAATTCTTTCGACTCGCGTTGGAGCGCAGCTCCTTCAGGGGTGTACTTACTTTTTCCACATGCAAAATTTGCATTTATGTTTCTTTAAATTATACAATGGACTACAAAATGTAAATGTTTCATGATATTTGTTATATTATATTAAAGCGCGGCGTTACGCGCGCAGCTTGCGAGCAAGGAGGAAGCGGACAAGCGGTAACTTATAAGCATCTTTATTTCAGGAGCTCACTGTAACACTGGCGCGCTCCGGGCTGCGCGCCCGGTGTATATCATGAGGCCACGCCTACCCCTCGGGCGTGGCCACCGCCCACTTGGTGCGCGGAATGATGTCACCACGCCAGTGGGCTTTTGTGTCCGCTACACGCGCCCCCCCAGAATTCCCGCGCACCTGGAGGGCCAGTTTGCGGGGCAGACGAATGACCCGGCCGAAGCGCCCCCTGGCGATCGGCGGCGTCCGGGGTGCAGGAATGCCAGGTGGGATGCCCCTGGCTGCCCCTGGGATGGGTGCAGGACCGGGGGGCGGCGTGGCGGTGGGGCTGGGCGGTGCCGGGGGTCCGCCCGCAGGGGGGCGGCCCCGACGTGGGGGTCGGGCCACTGGCGGTGGATGGTCCACGTCGAGGTGGGCCGGCTTGAGGCGGTCTACCGAAACGCGGTCAGGAGTACCGCCGATGTCCAGGGTGAAGTGCTTCGCCCCGGTCTCCAGCACGCGGAAAGGCCCGTCGTACGGGGGCCGCAGTGGTGTCCGGTGGGCATCGTGGCGGACGAAGACGTACTCCGCCGTGCGAAGCTCCGGGGCGACGTGCGTCGGTGGGTGCCCGTGGCATGCCATTGGCACCGGGGCGAACCTCTGGGCGGTCTCTTGCAGAGCGGAGCGCTGCTGTGCCGCGGACCATGGTGCCTTGGAGTCGGGGAGGAACTCGCCCGGCACCCGCAGCGGTTGCCCGAAGACCAACTCCGCCGCGGATGCGCGCAGGTCCTCCTTGGGCGCCGTCCGGAGGCCCAGCAGGACCCAGGGGAGCCTGTCGACCCAGCCGCCGTCGCGGAGGGTGGCCCGGAGCGCGGCCTTCAATGAGCGGTGAAATCGCTCACACAGGCCGTTAGCCTGGGGGTGGTAGGCCGTGGTTCGGTGCAGCCGGACCCCGAGCCCCTGCGCGACCGCCCCCCAGAGCTCTGAGGTGAACTGGGGGCCGCGGTCGGACGAGATGTCTGAGGGGGCGCCGAACCGGGCGACCCAGGTGGCGATGAAAGCCTGCGCGACATCGGCCGCCGTTGTCGACGCCAAGGGCACGGCCTCCGGCCACCGGGTGGTGCGGTCCACCATGGTGAGGACATAGGTGAAACCCCGCGAGGGGGGCAGAGGTCCCACCAGGTCCACGTGGACGTGGTCAAACCGGCGTTCCGGCACCGTGAACGGGGCCAACGGGGCCTGGGTGTGCCGGTGCACCTTGGCACGCTGGCATGCGAGGCACGTCCTGGCCCAGCCACGGACGGCCTTCCGGAGGCCATGCCAGACGAACTTGTCGGCGATCAGCCTTTGGGAGGCCCTCGCGCCCGGGTGGGACAGGCCGTGGATGGCGTCAAACACCTGGCGCTGCCAGCCCGCGGGCACGATGGGGCGAGGACGCCCAAGTGAGATGTCGCACAAGAGGGCCGCGCCCGCGCCATCGAACGGCACCTCGGTGACGCGGAGGCCCGTGACGGCGGTCCGCAATGCCTGGACGTCGGGGTCAGCGGCCTGGTCCGCTGCCATCCAGGCATAGTCGATGCCGAGGTGGACTGCGTGGGCGATGGCCCGGGAAAGGCAATCCGCCACCGGGTTGTCCTTCCCCGCGACGTGCTGGATGTCCGTCGTGTACTCGGACACGGCCGAGAGGTGACGCTGCTGCCAGGCCGACCACGGCTCGGTGACCTTGCCCATCGCGAAGATCAGCGGCTTGTGGTCGACGAAGGCAGTGAACGCACGGCCCTCGAGCAGATGGCGGAAGTGCCTGACCGCCAAGTGAAGCCCGAGCAACTCGCGGTCGAAGGTACTGTAACGGCGTTCGGGCGGGCGAAGCTGCCGGCTAAAGAACGCCAGCGGTTGCCAAGCTCCACGCACCCATTGCTCATGCACCGCGCCCACCGCGTAGTCCGAGGCATCGGTGGTGAGGGCGATCGGTGCATCGGGCGCCGGGTGCGCGAGCATGGTGGCGTTAGCCAAGGCGAGCTTCGCGCCCGTGAACGCCGTGTCCATCTGCTCGGTCCAGGTAACGTCGCCTTTGCCCGGCTTACCTCGGAGAGCTTCGTGCAGGGGGCGCAGGAGCTGGGCGATACGGGGCAGGAACCGATGGTAAAAGTTCACCATGCCCAGGAACTCCTGCAGCCCTCTGATCGTGCGGGGGCGCGGAAACCCCTTCACCGCCTCCACCTTGGCCGGCAGGGGGACGGCTCCGTGCCTGGTGACACGGTGCCCCAGAAAATCGATTGTGGCGGCGCCGAACCGGCACTTTGCGGGGTTCACAATCAGGCCATGCTGGCCCAGGCGTTCGAAGAGCGTGCGGAGGTGGCGTAGGTGCTCTTCGCGGGACGCGCTGGCGACGAGGATATCGTCCAGGTAGACGTAGACAAAATCCAAGTCGCGCAGGACGCTGTCCATCAGTCGCTGGAACGCCTGAGCCGCATTCTTCAGACCGAAGGGCATGCGCAGGAACTCGAAGAGTCCGAATGGCGTGATGACCGCCGTCTTCGGGACGTCCTCCGGCCTGACGGGGACCTGATGGTAGCCGCGTATGAGGTCCACCTTCGAGAAGAAGGACCTGCCCGCCAAACGGGCGGAAAAGTCCTGAATGTGGGGGACGGGGTAGCGGTCGGGAGTCGTGGCGTCATTGAGACGGCGATAGTCCCCGCACGGTCGCCATCCCCCGCCGGGCTTCGGCACGATGTGCAGCGGCGACGCCCAAGCGCTCTCTGAGTGCCGAACGATGCCGAGTCGCTCCAGGGTAGCGAACCCCGCTTTTGCCACCGCCAGCTTCGTCGGCTCGAGGCGGCGTGCCCGGGCGTAGACCGGTGGCCCGACGGTGGGGATGTGATGGGCCACCCCGTGCTTGACGGCCCCTGCCGAGAAGGTGGGCCGCGTGAGGGCCGGGAAGCCGGCGAGGAGGCGGGTGAATGCGTCCGCTGCCGGAAGCGTACAGACCAACGTGGCCGGAACCAAACCGTTCGGCAAGCCGCTTGGCAAGCCGCTCATTGAGCTGGGCAACGCACAAGCGAGCAAGCTGAACGTCTCGGCCTGGACAAGACGTCTGCGCTTGACGTCGACCAGGAGCCCATTAGCGCACAGGAAGTCCGCGCCAAGCAGTGCCATGGGCACGTCGGCGGTGACGAACGTCCATCGGAAAACCTGCCCTCCGAACCGCAGAGAGAGGCAGCGTTTTCCGTACGTACGGATGGGCGTCCCGTTCGCGGCAAGCAGCGCGGGGCCCCCACCCGCGGCATGCTTGTCTGACGTGCCGGCAGGAACGACACTCACCTGCGCTCCCGTGTCGCACAGGTAACGGCTGCTCGAACGGCTGGCGCTCATCGCCACTATTGAGCACCGGCCCGGGCGTTTCCCGACCTGTTGAAGGAGCATGGCGGATGACACTGCCGAGCTTCGTGGCCGAACTTGGCGTGGAACCAGCACCAGGTCGTGGAGCTGGAGGAGCGCGGCTGGCTGCGCCAGGCCGGTGGAGTTGGCGGGTTTCCCCGCGGTGGCGGTTTTCGCCGCAGCGGTGGGCGGGGCGTGGCGGCGGTCACGAGGTGCGTATCAGCATGCTGCGTATGCTGTATATGCTGATGCTGTGGAACAGCAGCATCAGCAGCATCAGCAGCATCAGCAGCATCAGCCTCGAGGGCCGTGACGGCCACGCCGACTCTCGCCCACATGTCCGAAGCGGCGAAGTACCTGTCCGCCTCGGCTGCCAATGCTCGGGGTTCCGTTAGCCCGGTCCCGGCCAACGCGAGGTGAACCTGCGCTGGAAGTTGGCGATGGAAAAGCGCCCGGAATAGAGAACCGGGGGCTTCGTCGCCCAACAGTGACAGCATATGGTCCATTCGGACCGACGGGCGCGTGTCACCGAGCTCGGGGAGATCCAGGAGGCGGTCGGCCCGTGCGTCGTCCGTGAGGCCGAACGTGGCTAGGAGTAGCCGCTTGAGTGCCTCGTACTTGTGGCCGTCCGGTGGGTGGCGAAGGACGGACACAACTCGAGCGGCCGTGCCGGGCCCGAGGGAGGCGACGACGTGGCAATAGCGCGTGTCATCGCCGGTGAGGCGCCGAAGCTGAAATTGGGCTTCGGCCTGGACGAACCAGACTTCGGCCTGAGCCTCCCAAAATTCGGGAAGTTTGATGAAGTTGGCCATGGCAATGGCGTCGCGTGTGGAAGGATCGCTCCGGCAGATCCAACGTCGAGGGTCACCAGTAAAGCGCGGCGTTACACGCGCTGCTTGCGAGCAAGGAGGAAGCGGACAAGCGGTAACTTATAAGCGTCTTTATTTCAGGAGCTCACTGTAACACTGGCGCGCTCCGGGCTGCGCGCCCGGTGTATATCATGAGGCCACGCCTACCCCTCGGGCGTGGCCACCGCCCACTTGGTGCGCAGAATGATGTCACCACGCCAGTGGGCTTTTGTGTCCGCCACAATATCACCTTTATCTATCAATATTGTTGAAATGAAGATCAAATAGCTGTGTGTTGAAATATGTTGAAAAAGTCAAAACTTTACATGGGGTGTACTTACTTTTTCACGTGACTGTATATAGAGAGAGACACACAGAGATAGATATGACAGACAGATAGAGACACATAGATAGATGGATATATAGATAGATAGACACACAGATAGATGAAGAGACACAACATATAGATAGACAGATACACACACAGAAAGATACACAGACAGATAGGAAGACAATCTCACACAGATAGATACATAGACACACACACAGCAATAGATAGATAGACAGACGCAGAGGTAGATAGATAAAGAAACACAGATAGATAGATAGATAGCTAGATAGATAGACAGACAGACACACACACACAGATAGATAAGACAAACAGCCACACACGGATAGATAGATGGACACACACAGATAGTTAGATAGATTTATAGACAAACACAGGTACGGTACCGTAGATAGACAGACATACACAGCCAGATAGATCGCCAGACACAAACACACTGCTCACATGTGAATGATAATAAAGTATTAAGCATTTGTCAGGAGTCTGTAGTTCCGTTTAGAGTACACACACACACACACATCTCTTAGCTGTTTAGCCTGGGTTCAAATCCCGACCCAACTATAAACTCTCATCCTGGTATTTCACAGGCATAGTGATACATCAGTGTGTCATCCATGATTGAATGTTAACACAGGTATCCTGTCTGCTATCATTAGTTGGTGGATGTTAAAGATCCTATGGTGTCCTTTGCCAAAAGAGGCTTGTTATCACCAGCATCCTGCTCAAATTATAAATTTCTGCCATGAGTAAATGCTGGGAAGGCAATGGCAAAACCACCCAGTATCACTCTTGTCAAGCAGCCAAGGATAATTTACCTTTTGGGTGCAGAGAAAGGCAGTTTGATTAGAAAACGGACACATTACACTTCACACACAATGGCCGCTGGTTCCGTGCGCCGGTTAAATGGATCTAAAATGGCTTCTAATTGCAAGTTGTCACTACTTCTTGTATATGGAGACTCCAGTTACGTTTGTCGGATAATATATAATTGTTTCCAATAAAATGAAATTTTCTCATTGACTAAAATGGAGGCAAAGGAAATTATTCATTGGACGGAATAACCTGTAGTTATAATATTTCTTTACTTCTCGGAGATGTGCAAAACCCGTGACACAGGATTATACACCGCCCCGTGAAACTTCGTGCTTCTACCCACACAAGGCATTGTCAGAGCATTCCTCTGTACACCTCACATGTTCATGAAAAGACTGTGAAAGCAGTAGTAATGGAGTCCCAGGTTCCATTTATAAGTGAATTAATTGATAAGTGAATTTGAAATCTCTTTTTCTTACCTCCGCCACAGAAGGTGGATGGAGGTTATGTTTTCACCCATGTCGGTCTATCTGTGTTTGTGAACAAGATATCAAAAAAGTTGTGGACGGATTCGGACGAAATTTGTCAGAGAGGTAGCGTATGTGACAAGGACGAAATGATTAGATTTTAATGAAGATCCGGATTCGGATCCGGCTAATAGAATTTTTAAGTGTTTCTTCACCATTGAGAGATAGGGCAAAAGCGATATATATATATATATATATATATATATATATACGTATATATATATATATATATATATATATATATATATATATATATATATATATATATATATATATATATATATATACGAGTATATATATATATATATATATATATATATATATATATATATATATATATATATATATATATATATATATATATATATATATATATATATATGACATGATATTAAAAAAAGTTATGGACGAGTTATGACTGCACTTGGTGGACGAGTTGGTTTGGTGACAAGAACAAATCGATTAGATTTTGGTTCAGGTCCAAATCCAGATCTGGCCCATTAGTAGGATACAAAACGTAAACTGTTCATCTGGTGGAGGTATATGTGCTCCACCGAGTGCCGTTCTAGTTTTTTTTTTGCTATGATTTTTCTTTAACAGCATAATAGTCACGAACTGTTAAAACTGATAAGGTTTCTTGGAAAAGTAAATTGATAGCAAGGTAATTATATGTTGACAGAATTCACTGAATAGTTTGAGTTGTTAATTTTTACTACCGGTATATATGTGCAAACCAACGACTTTGAGAATATACGCCACGTGTGCAACAAAAACGAATATAACTCGAGATTCTAAGAATAACAATATTAATAAACTTCCTCATGCACTGTCTGGACTCAAGAGCTCTTAAATGAGGCATCATTCAGCATTGTACATGCTGTGATCATGACGTTTACCCCATTCAGACACAATCAGGCAACTTGCAGTTATATATATTGTTACGGTTCTATGCCGCCCTTCTTCCCCTTACCAAGGGGGGATTAATCCCCTTGTTCTTTCTGGGCCTGGCGGAACCGAGGCGTGACACGTCCTTTCCTAGCAAACGCAAGGTAGGGTTTCGGGACCAAGTCTCACACGTATCTAAATACCTGCACTGCCACGGAAGCGAGGAAGCAAGCCTCGCACGAGCCACGTGTGGTTTGGGTACGCCAAGCGGATTGAGTACCACGTAGTCCGTGCAGTCTTAATTAGTGGAACCCGATTTGAGCGGTTCTACCCATACCACGCTAAGCCAATGCATAAACCACAGGAACGATCGAATGGAAGAAAGGAAGAACACAGGTTTAATTATTTCCACACGTATGTACAATGATCGGGGACGCAGAGACACAGAGCAGCCTTAATCAGTCTTAACTTATTTCCCAGACAACGGGCCCGTCTCACTCACACAGGGAATTGCAGATGGGTAGGTGGTCAGCCAACGCATTGACGTAGTCGTCCAGAGACGGCCTCCGTCCAGCACTCCACGGTCCCGGCACGTCCCGCGAAGATGGTAGCAGGCGATGGCAGGAACCTGTAGCGTGTCTCCCGAACAAAGCAGATGACGAGGTGGAACGGCAAAGGGTGGAACTTTCAGCGCATCTGGCGATTACACAGCCGTTTTCCTCACTCGAGCCTCTCAAATGCACTGTATAGTGATCGGCCTAAAACTCCACCGAGCGTCACTCATAAAAGTGCGTCTTTTCAGTTCATGCGCGTCGGCTTTGCCAGCGTATCTCGTACAGCTCTCGGACGCTCACAACTCCTCTTCCTCGCTCCTCTGAGCTGGTTAGTCAGTGCGCGCGAGTTCTTTGCATCGAGTCCCTTAGGCAGCAGTGCTTTGTTCATCGGCTTTCCCGTGCTAGTCCTCGTGCAAGTCCTTTAGGCAGCAGTCCTTTGTTCATCGGATTTTCCGTGCTAGTCCTCGTGCAAGTCCTTTAGGCAGCAGTCCTTTGTTCATCGGCTTTCCCGCGCTAGCCCTTGTTCATCGGCTTTCCCGCGCTAGTCCTCGGTTCAACAGCTTTCCCGCGCTAGTCCTTTCAAGGGCTTTGTGCAGCGGGTTTTATAGCTACGCCCATGAACCTTCTGGAATTCTCTCGAACCTTCTCACCACGCCCTGTCACGCAACGCCGCCGCCACCACCTCTGAGCTCTGACTGGCGGCTCGTGCTTACCGTCAGCGCTTCCGCCGCTCCGCCCTCGGCTCCGCCCCGGTCCTCCTAGCCTGCCTCGTGTTAACTCGCCCAAAATGAACCAACGTTGGTGCAAAAGGGATTGAGGCTACGGACGTTGGATAATCGGTGGCAGTTGGGCCTATTCTCCTGACTCTACTTCAACGCAGAACTAACAATGGAAAGGAACTAAGCTCACAAATACTAAGACATAACTATACTATCGTGAGGCTACATGTTGCTTGTGTGACTAACTATGGGGGGCAAATTTTAACCTTTATTAGACTCACTGTACAAACTCAAAACCACAACAATATATATACATATATATATCTATATATATAAAACACAGTTTGTGTGTGTGTGTGTGTGTGTGTGTGTGTGTGTGTGTGTGTGTGTGTGTGTGTGTAATGTTACCGATAGACTCCTAAACGGAGAGGCTTACGTGCTTGATATTTGGCATAGACATGGCCATTGAGCCTGGGACGAACATGGCCGAACTCAAAATATTTGACGATCCATATTTTTTATTCATATTTACCTCAGCGCATTTCAGCGCACGGAATCAACGGAATCAGAGCAGGTGGGCGCTGATTCGCTCAGAGCAATCACGTGATGACGCTATGATGCTATGAACGCTATGACGCTATGAACGATATGACGCTATGAACGCTATGACGCTATGAACGCTATGACGCTATGAACGCTATGACGCTATGAAAAAAAATATCGCTATGACGCTATGAAACGCTATGACGCTATGAACGCTATGACGCTATGAACGATATGACGCTATGAACGCTATGACGCTATGACGCTATGAAAAAAAAAACATCGTTATGACGCTATGAAATGCTATGAACGCTATGACGCTATGAACGATATGACGCTATGACGCTATGAAAAAAAAAATCGCTATGACGCTATGAAACCCTATGAACGCTATGACGGACGCTATGATGCTATGAAAAAAAAAATCGCTCACTTTGCCAAGGGGCTCACTCCCCCCCCCCCCCATTCCCCTCCCCTCCCCCTCCCCTCCCCCACCCGGCAATGCCGGGTACTTCTGCTAATATATATGTATGTATATATATATATATATATATATATATATATATACTAGCAGGAGTATCCGCTGTTGCTGGGTAGGGGGGGGAGGCGAGGCAGGAGAGAGAGAGGTGAGGAAGGGAGAGGAAGGAGTTGAAGGGGGAGGGGTGAGAGAGGTGAGGGGAGAGGGAAGGGAGAGATATACTAAATATACATATTGGTGGTGGGGGGTGGGGGGGGTGGGGGGGTGGCTTTGACAGGCACTTCCGTTTTGGGGTTGGGGGGGGGAGGGAGGGTGGGAAAATTTACCCGTGCAAGGAGTGCTTCATAACCTCAGTGTTGCACAGGTAAAAAAGGAAATTGTAATACCCTCTGCCACCAACACAGGTGGCGGTACACATTTACATCGAGAATTTACACCCCTTTGCCGGTCTCCCATACCCCCGCATGAGCGGCTTACTAACGGAACACACCAATAAGCGGCTCACGAACAGAACACACCAAGCAAGCGGCTTGCTAACGGAACACACCAAGCAAGCAGCTCGCTAACGGAGCACACCAAGCAAGCGGCTCGCTAACGGAACACACCGAGCAAGCGGTTCGCTAATGCAGCACACCGAGCAAGCGGCTCGCTAATGGAGCACACCAAGCAAGCGGCTCACTAACGCAGCACACCAAGCAAGCGGCTCGCTGACGGAGCACACCAAGCAAGCGGCTTGCTAATGGAGCACACCAAGCAAGCAGCTTGCTAACGGAGCACACCAAGCAAGCGGCTTGCTAACGGAGCACACCAAGCAAGCGGCTCGCTAACGGAACACACCGAGCAAGCGGCTTGCTAACAGAGCACACCAAGCAAGCGGCTTGCTAACAGAGCACACCAAGCAAGCCGCTCGCTAACGGAGCTCACCGAGCAAGCGGCTTGCTAACAGAGCACACCGAGCAAGCGGCTCGCTAACGGAACACACCGAGCAAGCGGCTTGCTAACATAACACACCGAGCAAGCGGCTCGCTAATGGAACACACAGAGCAAGCGGCTTGTAACGGAACACACTGAGCAAGCAGCTCGCTAACGGAACACACCGAGCAAGCGGCTCGCTAATGGAACACACAGAGCAAGGGGGTCACCAACGGAACACACCGAGCAAGCAGCTCGCTAATAGAACACACAGAGCAAGCGGCTTGCTAATGGAACACACAGGGCAAGTTGCTCGCTAACGGAGCACACCGAGCAAGCGGCTCACTAATGGAACACACAGAGCAAGCGGCTCGCTACCAAGCAAGCGGCTCGCTAACGGAACACACCGATCAAGCGGCTCGCTAATGGAACACACCATTTTTGAAGAAAGTCATATTTGACCATATAATTTAGCGAGCTGGCAGGATGGTCTGGAGGTACACACACTGACCTATAATTATCTGTTTAACCTGGGTTCGAATCCCGACCCAGCTATAAAATGTCATCCTCGTGTTTCACGGCGAGGATGATTCAACGTGATGATTCAATGCCGTCCCTCCGATAGATGCTAAACTGGGGAACCCATCTGCCAGTATGGGTTAGTGAACGTTAAAGATCCCCTGGTGTCCTTCACAAAGAGAAGGCGAGTATGGTGGCACGATGGCGAGACGAACTACCTAGGCGAATGTCGGGCCTCGCCAGCCGGTTCTTGAATGACTTGGGCCAAGCTTCCCCCGGCCGACCTCGCAAGGTTGGATAATAGTTATAGTACCTGTTAAAGAACAACAACTTTGATGTTGAACTTCGCGAATAATAAATGGCAAACCAAAATGGTCTTCAAAGCCAAACTTCCACACACCAAGTACACTTACCTTCTCAATATTTAACAAGATGTTGTAGCGGTTACCGGAAGCATGACACAATCACCTTGCACCGGCCGATGACGTAACCGGCGGGCGGTTACTTGCCCGGACTCGCCCGGACGTGTCCGGACTTGCCTTGCCCGGGCGGACTCTCGATTTGCATACCACGCCCCGTTGAGAGGTGTGGCTGACTTATTTGCATACCACGCCCCACCTGAGAGGCGTGGCTTTCATGTGGTGAACTTTTGATATAAATTGCCGCCCGTGTTAACGGGCTATTCAGTGCTTTTGAGTTCTTTCGAGTTGAGCTAGAATAAATAGCTCAGTGAAACTTCGTTCCTGGTGTCGTCCATTTTGTCCGGCTTTATCGTGCTAGCATAGCTCCACAATTGGTGACCCCGATGTGATGAACATGGCGATGGAGTCATCTGTAGCTTTGAAGCTCCCTGGCTTTTGGGAATCGCACGCAGCCGTCTGGTTCGCCCAAGCGGATTCTCAATTCGCCCTGCGGAACATTACGGAGGACACGACGCGCTACCACCATGTGGTCTCCGCGCTCAACGCCTCCACTGCTGCCCGGGTCCTGAGCTTCCTACAGAACCCGCCGAACGCCGACAAATACGGCGCGCTCAAATACCTACTCCTCGGTGCGTTTGGACTCACGGAGACCGAACGCGCGCGACAACTGCTCGACCTCCCGGAGCTGGGTGAGGCCCGTCCATCCAAGTGCATGGACCACATGCTGGCTCTACTCGGCGACTCGTCTCGGCGCAGACGGTATAGATAGCCCTTTGAACCCAGACATAGATGGTGTATTGACTGCTTTGAGTGGTTGATGTATTTCGTTTCTCTCAAAGGATGTACGGTACCTGTATTAAATGCAGCTCTATAAAATAAAGCAGATGATATAATATGGAATGTATCTTCTCCAAGATGTAATTTAAATGGTATATCGTTGAACAATAAACATTAAAATAAACAACCAATTAATGAACGCGCCGAAAGCTGCCGGCGTCGAAATCGCCGATCTGTTTGAGTTCTTTTTGTGAGTTTGTGCGCGAGGTTGATCATTAAAGGTGACACTCCGCCCTGTACGGTCGATTCCGCGCTTTGCCAGGCAAGGCGACCGGCCCGGTTCGAGGGGAGGTAGGAGGGGTCGTAGCAGCGCCCCCTTGTGGTGGCGGCGCTCCGGCCGGACAAGGCTGGGCCATCGCGCTTGGGAGCGCAAGGCCTTGAGCCGAGATGGTGCCTGGAGTCTTGGCCCGACGAAACCTCCTCCCCTGAATCCGAAAGCCGGACGGACCCAACCTGTAGGAGACCAACCACCCATATGCATTGCACCGTTTTTCGAAACCGAGCAGTAAAAATGTATTCGCACCAAGAGGCTCAAGTTTAATGGACATTTGGTAGTGATAGGGAAATTGGTGGTAGTAGTGATAGTGATGGATGGTAGTTTTACCATTCACTACCACTTTGGGCACATGAGCTATAGTTTATGGGGTTTTGGCTGTACAAACTAGCCCGGGAGGGTTAGGTTAATGTATAGGGATCTAGGAAATGACCATAGGTAACTAGATTTAAGTAGCCACATTATACCTGTAGTGGGGACGTAGGTAGATTAGATGGATAATAACGACGTGGGATGTGCATAGTGTAAGGGATGACTGGGAAGCACGAGTAATAGAAGGGCAGTAGTTAGATTAGATGATGCTATGTGTTTGTAGTGAGAGTGATGAAATGAGGAATTGAATGAGAGTATTTGTGGTGAGCATGATGAATGGCATTGCGTTGAGTGGATTGACTTGCAAGGTGTGCAAGTGGAGAAGTACAGGTGTATGGAGAATGGATGTGTGGAGTAGATGCTATGGAATAAATAGTATGGAATCGATGGTGTGGAGTGAGTAGTGTGGAATATGTGGAGTGGAGTATATGGTGCGAAGGAGTGGATGGGGGAAAGGATGGACCCCTTCACGAATACCCGGGGAGGGTAGTTTAAAAGTAGGTAGAGGGAGTAGCTAAATTGTGGTTGGATATTGACATCTGTGGTGCGAGAGTAGCAGAGTACTGCTGTGATTGGTGCATGAGTAAAGTGGAATGGCTGGGCGTGTGGCCTGTTAGTGAGAATGGTTAAATGGGCACTCCACCACTGTTAGTCTGTCGGCCAGGTGAGGCCGCAGGTAGGCTCTGGGAGCCAGTTAGTGTTCAATGGGGCCCGAGGATCCAGAGGAGGACCCGCGTAGCCCGATGCCAGAGAGGGCGGTGGTGGGGTAAGGGAGCCAGAGGGCCTTCCCCATGTTAGGGTGAGGAGCAGGTAAGCTCGGGTGGCGACGTACAGTGGCAGAGGTGTACAGGTGAGCGGACCTGCTGGTGAGCCACATGACCCAGCCCCGAAATTGTGCGAGGGCACAGGGGGAAAGAATCGGGGGAGTGAGACCCCAAATTTGGTGAGCACCACAGTATGTTCAATGGGAATTGGTTTTTAGAACCACATAGAGTAACGTGGCCAATGGTTTGGCAGGGAAAGACCCCGGGTAGTGTAAAGTATGTTAATGTCATTTAGAAGGTAGTTAGGAGAAAATCTCTTCGCACCATCCGCATCCACTCACCCAAGGTGACAGTACTCCACACCATGTTTTTGCAGATGTTTGGGAATGGTAAGACGCATCATGACGTGGGGGTGACATTGTGTTTGTGATTCCATCTCTTCCTCCTTAGGAGGGATTTATGATGAATTTGGAACTAGAGGGAGATATGAGGGACGAGACAGTAGAGACTAATTTGTAAATGGTGTAAATACGGGGAGGATCAAGGGGTAGTGTAGGTGACATGGGGGGTGACGAACGGTAGGGACGAGCTTTCTCAGCTCGCTCTCCCGCGCTCTCCATGTTGCATTATCTTGTATTAATGTGTACCCCTGCGCTCTTGCCCGCTGCCTTGCTTGTCCTCCTTCCCCCACTCATGGACTTGTTTTTTTGGGCCCGCGGGGGGGGGGGGGGGGGGGGGGGGTGGTGCGCAGGTGACTGCAGTTGTGTGCTCGCACCTCCGCTGCCTCCGGCCTGCACTGGTACACCACTTATGGACCACACATTCTGTGGCATAGCACCACATATGGACCCCACGTTTTGGGGCCTGGCACCTCTGCCGGGGACCGGTCATTGCTGCCAGCAGCATCTTGGTTGCGGACCACTGTGTTTTAACTGGCACCTACGCGATGCAGGTGGACCACCGGAGTTGGGCCTGCTCGCCATAAATAAAAAAGTGGACGCGGTTTGTGCCCTTTTATTTTTAAATAGGCAGCAAGCATGAAGATCAAGATCAACTAGAACCAGCGGCCCAGCAGAGAAGACATCCCATCATCATTGCTTATTATTTTAAAATGTGTGTTTTGTGCATTTTTGGTGATGGTGCTTTATGGTGCTTTTGGTGCTTTTGGTGCATTTTTATGATTGATGCATGTGGGTGCTTGTGGTATGGTGTATCAGTGCAGTGCAGTGTGGCAATGAGTTTCCTCTTTTCAAAAGTCCTGCTTTTGTCTCCCAAAAGACAGGTCCTGGGTTCAAGTTGTAAATAATCAAAATAGTAGTCTTGTAAATAATGCTCCCCACCAGCTAAATGTGTAGATTTGAGAATTATTCCGCAATTCGGTTAGTCTGTGGGCATGAGTCTGTTAGGTAGAATGCAACGCAGCAGGCGGGACATACTTAATTGTTAAAACTGTCGCACTCAGGGTGAGGTTAAAAGTAGAGGGTTACCACACCTAAGTGTCACATTAAGTTAAAGTTGTGTCAGCCCGGGACGGGCCTGGAGGAAAGGAGGGTGCAGTGTTGCGGTTTTGAGAACCCCTCACTTGTAAATACTTGTAAATAATTCTTGTAAATAATTCTCTTCATTTAATAAGGTCGCACCCATAGTTAGTCCACAAGCAACATGTAGGACACCATAGGACTTTAGTTATTTCCTTAGTCTGTGTTTAGGTAAGGCTGTGTTCCC
Source organism: Myxine glutinosa (assembly GCF_964187855.1). NCBI lineage: Eukaryota > Metazoa > Chordata > Myxini > Myxiniformes > Myxinidae > Myxine > Myxine glutinosa. The sequence goes on along the minus strand of NC_136261.1, from coordinate 292,340,189 downwards.
AATAGTTGAATCTGCGTTGCATTAATTAAATAAGATAGGTACTTTTCAATTCCATTCATTTTGCGGCTTGACTCTTTCCAAATTCTATTACGCGCCTTTTGTTAGCAGCGTTCGCTGCCTCGCTGAGCTTCCGCACAAGCGCCGCCATTACGCACGCGGTCAAGCTTGGAGAAGAAGGGGGTGGAGCGCCCAGAATGAGGCATGGCCCTGTTAGGGGCGGAGCTGGTGAGCCCTCGCTAACCAACCAGGGCTGAGGTGAGCTCACCGGTGGGCGGAGTGCGAGAATACGCGGCTTGATTTCAAAGCACCCTTTATAAGCGCAAGCGCGGCGCCTTTGCTGAGAGAAGTACTGAGAGAGAGAAGTGCTGAGAGGAGGAGGTGCCACGAGAGAGAAGAGAAAGAGGGCATGCAGAAGAGAGAGACGTGGGGGTGCTCGCATTGCTGCAATAGGCTGAGGCCCTCTAGACCCCCATTGTTGCCGGTTGTTGAGCTCGTTTGTACCAGATGCGCGAGGAATCATTAAGCGGCGCTAAACACCTGAGAAGCTGGGAAAGGAGGTCACGAGCAGAAAACTGCGCATACGGACTTGCGAAGGAATACCCCCCGCCATATGTAAGGTCCGATCGCACGCCAGCGACACGCAAGCTGCCTCCCATTCTCCAGCCAGGACCGGAGCCGGACCTCAACACCCTACCATCTGCTTGGACCCTTCTCCTCCTACCACTACCCTCCCGTGTAAGTCTGTTTGTTGTCCTGTGGTTAAGTAAGACTATATAGTTAAGCTTGCTCTGTGTCCTGCTTCTTCTTCTTCTTCTTGTATATTCTTTCCCTTTCGTTTCCTCTTTGGGTTTTTGTACATAATTAATAAATCATATTTGTTCTTCCTTTACTTTGGTTTCCTCTCCATTCGATCGTCTTCATCCTTTCTCTCTATTGAGTACCTGTGGCACGATTTCGGAACCGCTCAGGATCGGGTTAGTCTTTTGTTAATGGCTCGGGCTTCGGATTGCTAAACCGCTCGGCAATTTCCATCTTGTCCGCGGTCCGAGTGGGAGTTATCTCCCTGCTTTGCAGTCGGATTGGCACTCAGGTATTTGGGACTCCATTGACCAATCACCTTGGCCAATCTCGACCGGAAAGGAGCGTTATAATTTCCAGGATTGGGGGACGGCCAGCTCAAAAGACAAGGGGATTAACCCCCCCCCCCCCCTTGGTAAGGGGAGAGCCGACCCCCGAATCCGCAACAATATATATATATACACATGGTGTTAAGTGCTAAGTTATAGTGTTAAGTGTGGAAAAGTTCTGATGAGATTGTGGCTGGCTCAATAGCACAGTGGGCTGTTGACGCGTTATCAATGGAGGTCCATGGTTCAAGCCCCGCATTGTCAGAATTTTTTCACACTTAGCCCCTCGCAGGAATTTGATTCCTGTTTCTAAAATTATACATATATATATATATATATATACAGACTTGGCATTTAATATGGAATATGTTTTTTTTCTTGACTTGGGTTTACTTTCTTAACTCAGTATATCAATCTGGTGAGTTTCTTTTACACTTTGGTGATTTATTTGTTAAAAGAACCATGTCACTGATTGTCTGTCCCAGCAAGAAGTCAACAATAGGATTATATCACAGGTGGCGTGGCAAAATGTACGGACAGGTGCATTTGATGATTGGCTTCACAGTCGGGTATGTAAGGGTTGTTGCGTTCTGTATTAGTGGAAAACAACTGCTGCACGTCTCCAAAAGTTAGTGCCGCTTCCTCTGGAGATGGTCCGTCAACTCGACAATGCTGTTTGTCATGGAGTGGTGGCTTTACGAAATTACGGCATGAAACAGCGGGCTATTGCTCGGCAGTATGGCATCACTCAAGGTCAGGTGTCAAAGATCCTGAAACGAAATGCTCAGAGGGGTGTCCCTACTCCAATACCGAGGCCAGGACGTCCACGCAGAACCACAAGGAGAGATGATCGCCAGCTGCACCGGTTAGTCCGCAATGGCCGTACCAAGTCAGCTAATCGGCTTAGGGCTGAGTGGCAGCAACTGACAAATGTGCCTGTATCCAGAAGGCTAGTCAACCAACGACTGGTTCAAGCAGGCTATTGTTTTTTGTCCCCCCTCCCCCCCTTCGCCCTCCACCCTGTTCCCCTCCCCTTCTCTTCCCCCTCCCCTCCTCTTCCCCCTCCCCTCCTCCTCCCGCCCTTCCTCCTCCCCCTGCCCCTCCCCCCTCCCCCCCGTTCCCCTCCCCTCCTCTTCCCCCTCCCCTCCTCCTCCCCCGCCCGGCAATGCCGGGTACTTCTGCTAGTATATATATATAGTCACGTGAAAAAGTAAGTACACCCCATGTAGTAAAGTTTTGACTTTTTCAACATACAGCTATTTGATCTTCATTTCAACAATATTGAAAGATAAAGGTGATATAATATAACAAATATGAAACATTTACATTTTGTAGTCCATTGTATAAGTTAAATAAACATAAATGCAAATTTCACATGTGGAAAAAGTAAGTACACCCTTGGACCTAATAGGTGGTATTGCCCCCTTTGGCAGAAACAACCTCAAGTAGGCGTTTCTCATAACTGTCTACCAGTCTCTGACATCGACTGGGAAAATTTTTTGCCCACTCCTCCATGCAGAATTCTTTCAGCTGTGCGATGTTTGAGGGGTTTCTTGCATGCACAGCTCGTTTCAAATCTCCCCACAACATCTCGATGGGATTTAGATCCGGGCTTTGACTTGGCCATTCCAGAACCCTCCATTTCTTTCTTTTCAGCCATTCCTTGGTGGATTTACTGGTATGTTTAGGGTCATTGTCATGTTGCAAGGTCCACCTTCGGTTGAGCTTCAACTTTCCGACAGATGGCCTCACATTAGCCTCAAGCACCCTCTGGTACAATGCAGAATTCATAGTGGATTCTATGATGGTGAGCTGCCCAAGCCCTGATGCAGCAAAGCTGCCCCAAACCATATTTCCACCACCATGCTTTGCAGTTGCTATCAGGTTCTTGTGGTCAAATGCTGTCTTTGGTTTTCGCCAAACATGTCTTCTGGTACTGTGGCCAAATAGCTCTACCATTGACTCATCTGTCCAGACCACATTGCTCCAGAAGTGCTGGTCTTTGCCTAGGTGTTCATTGGCAAACTTTAGTCTTGCCCTGATGTTCTTTCTGGACAGCAAAGGTTTCCTCCTGGCACACCTCCCATGAAGATCAAATTTGTGCAGCCTCTTTCTAATGGTAGACTCGTGCACTTTGACATCAACAGTGGTAAGAGCTACCTGTAGGTCCCGTGATGACATTCTGGGGTTCTTAGAGACTTGTTTCAGCATCTTGTGGACTGCTCTCGGGCTGAACTTGCTGGGGCAGCCTGGCCTGAACAAGTTGGCAGTTGTTTGGAATCTTCTCCACTTGTAGATGATCTTCCAGACAGTCAAATGATTGATTTCAAATTGTTTGGAGATCTTTTTAAATCCCTTCCCAGACTCGTAGGCATCTATAACCTTCTTTCTGAAGGCCTCAGAGAGCTCTTTTGATCTAGGCATGGTGACGCCGCACACTTCAACAACAAAGAGCAAACCAAACGAAATGTCTGAGGTTTAAATAAGACAGGTTCCTCCAAGATCCTCTCTAACGATGTTCTAATCATTTGCACCTGAGCTGGTGCACCTGATTATAATTTTAGGTATTTGAAGTAGTGATAAATGTAGGGGTGTACTTACTTTTTCCACGTGAAATTTGCATTTATGTTTATTTAAATTATACAATGGACTACAAAATGTAAATGTTTCATGATGTTTTTTGTATTATATCACCTTTATCTATCAGTATTGTTGAAATGAAGATCTAATAGCTGTATGTTGAAATATGTTGAAAAAGTCAAAACTTTACATGGGGTGTACTTACTTTTTCACGTGACTGTATATACAGTGCATTCAGAAAATTCAGACCCCTTCACTTTTTTCACATTTTGTTATGTTGCAGCCTTATGCTGAAATCGTTTAAATTTATTTTTTCCCTCATCAAACTACACTCAATATCCCAGAATGACAAAGATAAAACAGGATTTTAGAAAGTTTTGCAAATTTATTTAAACGAAAAAACTGAAATATCACATTGACATAAGTATTCATACCCTTTGCTATGACACTTGAAATTTAGCTCAGGTGCCTCCCATTTCTCTTGAACATCTTTGAGATATTTCTACACCTTGATTGGAGTCCACCTGTGGTAAATTCAATTGATTGGACATGATTTGGAAAGGCACACACCAATCTGTATAAGGTCTCACAGCTGACAATGCATATCAGAGCAAAAACCAAGCCATGAGGTCGAAGGAACTCCCTGCAAAGCTCAGAGACAGGATTGTGTCGAGGCACAGATCTGGGGAAGCCTACAAAAGAATTTCTGCTGCATTGAAGGTTCCCAAGAGCACAGTGGCCTCCATAATTCTTAAATGGAAGAAGTTTGGAACAACCAGGACTCTTCCTAGAGCTGGCCGCCCGGCCAAAATGAGCAATCGGGGAAGAAGGGCCTTGGTAAGAGAGGTGACCAAGAACCCGATGGTCACTCTGGATGAGCTCCAGAGATCCTGTGTGGAGATGGGAGAAACTTCCAGAAGGACAACCATCACTGCAACACTCCACCGACCTGGGCTTTATGGCAGAGTGGCCAGACGGAAGCCTCTCCTCAGTGAAAAACACATGAAAGCCCACAGCATCTTGTTTCTCACAGTCTGAGAGTCCTTTAGGTGCTTTTTTGCAAACTCCAAGCGGGCTTTCATGTCTTTCGCTGAGGAGAGGCTTCCGTCTGGCCACTCTGCCATAAAGCCCAGGTCGGTGGAGTGTTGCAGTGATGGTTGTCCTTCTGGAATTGAGGTGTTCTAAAACTTTTGACCGGTAGTGTATATATATATATATATATATTTGATATTTATATTATACATTATTAATTATATGATATGTTACGTACGCAGATGCATTGCATTACACAAATTACTATAACATCTGATTTGTGTTAGTGGATGTTACATCTAACTAGATGAACCAAAGGACCAGGAGAAGAGTTTATTCTAATGGTTTCCTGGCGAAGGATCCCCAGACCCCCCGCACCCCCACCCCCCCCTTCCTCCACCACCTCCCCACAGGCCCATCACTGGGTCTACTGTCCTGAATCACTGGATATGTTGGCCTGAGGGAGTCTGCTGTGAAGCGGGTGAAATGTCACCTGAGACAGGGACTGCTCTTGCTTGTTTGCTTAAATTTGTGGAGTAGATCTTCAACTTCAATATTGTTTATAAAATGCAATATCGCGTATATTACAAATACATTTGTGCAAACGAATTGTTTGTATTATGATTGGCGCAAACCATGACAAAACAGCAACTCAGGTACAGTCATCTATCTATATATCTACATATCTGGGCAATGTCTGTGTTGTCACTGAAATACACCCTCAAACTTTTGTTTCCGTGGTGGTGAAGTATTTTTATTACGTGGTGGTGAGGTGTTTTGAATTTCGTGGTGGTGAGGTTTTTAAAATTACGTGGTGGTGAGGTGTTTTGAATTACGTGGTGGTGAGGTGTTTTAAATTACTTGGTGGTGAGGTCTTTTGAATTATGTGGTGGTGAGGTGTTTCAAATTACTTGGTTGTGAGATGTTTTAATTTAGGTGGGGGTGAGGTGTTTTAAATTATGTGGTGGTGAGGTGTTTTGAATTACGTGGTGGTGAGGTGTTTTGAATTACGTGGTGGTGAGGTGTCTTGAATTACGTGGTGGTGAGGTGTAATCGTTCCAAACTTCCAGCCTGCACCTACCCCTCCCATATGTATATGCTGAGGGATTCTTTTTTGAATTTATATATATATTTCAATCTAAATTGCTTATTAAAAAGCAATATCACAAACACTACAAATAAATTTGTGCAAAATAATTGTTTGTATTATGATTGGTGTAAATCATGATAACACAGCAACTCAGGTACAGTCATTACCCTCAGCTAAAACAAGCCCGTTCCTCTGTAACGACGCGTGGTGAGGCGAGCGTAGCGAGCCGAGCCAAGCTAGTATATATATATATATATATATATATATATATATATTGTTACAGATCGCGGATTAAGATGTTAGTTACCGAGCGGTTTGGTATTGCCGCGACCGTTACAGGATCCCTGACTCACCCGATTCACCCAGAACTTTGGCCGTATCGCACCACAGCTGCTCAATGAGGGAAAAGACAAAAACGACGCAATGCAAGAGGAAAAGGAATAAAACGAGAAGACGTACAGACGAGTAATGGGGTTTATTATTTACACACACAAGCAAAAAGAAAGCAGTCACGTTTATTTACAAGCACATAAGACGCAGGTGACACAGGGAAAATACTAGCTTACCTACAGACTTAATTAAATACCCAGGGACAGAACAAAACAAACTCACGTATACAAGAAGGATGGAATGGAATGAATGTTGGAAGGAGGAATGGGAAGGTTCAGCTGGGGCAGATGGTTCGGGCTTGATCCCGCACGGGACGTCGGCTGGACCTCGACGGCCACCGATGCCACCGCTATTTGGTCCCCGCGGGGTAACGGGTTGAAGCTGCCTGGTGGAGTCAACGCTGCCTCTCTGGCTCAGCTCAGGGCGCGTCTGCCGTCTCTGGCGCAACTGCTGGCAATGGCCCTTGGCACCTTCTCTCTCTTGGCCCTGGTGTCTCCTCACCATTGACAACTCAACGCAACCAACGCAACCACTGACCCCTCGACGCCACCACTTCTCACCACCGACTTCTTACCACCGCAACCAACGCAACCACTGACCCTCCTCTGGCAACCGACTCAGACCAACTCTCTACTCACTTCCGTTTGCGCCTTTTATAGCGCCTCCAGCGATTACGCCACCGGCGTTTTGGACACGCCCATCGGGGTGCTCACCCCGGCCCTGGTTGGTCGCGCGACCCTCGGGCTCCGCCATGGATGACGACGGGTGGGCACGCCCCTCCTCCCCGCTATGACGAGGTGGAGACACGCCTTTCTTCCCCCAACCCTGCCTCGTGGTCAATGGCGGATGAAGGGAAAACCGCCCAACATGCACTTGGCAATGCGAATTGCAATTGACGGAAAGGGGGGAATGGAAGTGTTGGGAGTGGGAATGAAGGGAATCTATCTCTTTCACTGGTGCAATGGAGTATTTCAATTAATGGAAGACACAGCCTTACACTAATACACATAATAAGGATATAACTGTCAAAAAAGATATATCGTGTCCTGCATGTATGTTTTATGGACTAACTACGGGAACGCCCTTTGACCTTTATACAACCACAAACGGAGGGAGGAGGGGTGATATTTTACAACAACCTTTTACAACAACATTTTACCACAACAATAAAATTTAAAAAACATTCTCATATCCACAACAATATACATATATATATATTTACTGTTGGACCCCGCTATTCATGGTTCCGCTCTTCGCGGGTTCCACATATTCGCGGTTGATAAAATGCGACCTGTTTCTCTATTGACATATATCTCTATTCGCGTTTTTTTCTGGTGCTAAAAAAAAAATTCACGACCCGCTAGCTTCACACATTTATAAACCCCATCTTTCACCAGCCATGCATCAAGCAGCTGGGCGTACATACGCTAAAAAAAAATTATATGAGCCGCGAGCATGACCTGCTTATACTGTACAGTACACTACCGTACATTCACTGCTGTGTGCTTTGCGTTTTCATGGCTTTCGCGGCCGCAAATTTTAGCCACACTATAAGCGAGCTTCACAAGATATTCCACCAGATGTGTAAACAAGTCAACTCCATGAATTATAGAATGCAAATGCTTCATTAAATCGATTACAGTTTGCAATTTACGGTAAAGCATCAACAGAGATCTTAGACAATGAAAACGCTTCAGGAGATGTTCCATCAGCTACGAAAACATGTCAACCCTGCAAATTATAGAATGCAAATGCTTCATTAAATCTATTATTGAAATTTGCAGATAGGCTCAATGCGGCATCATCCAATAACATCCCCCACAAACAATGGGCAGAGTACCTCCCGCAACTACCCACAATGCTCACAATCCTACATATGCAGACTGTGTCCTTGATTTCAATCATTGTTCTCATCCCATTGCTTTGAACTGTTTTTTTTGACTCTCGCTCTGCTCATCGTTCAATCATGGCTCCCAAGCGCAAGACCAGTGCTGGAAATGTGTCGACTACCAAGAGGCAGAAGAAAGTGATGAGCCTGAGCCAGAAAGTGGAGCTGCTCGACCGGCTTTCGAGAGGAGAGAGTGTGGCCTCTGTGGGCAGGCATTATGGCATCAACGAATCCACCTTTCGCTACATACGGAAGAAGGAGAAGGCGATTCGTGACAGTATTTCAGCAAGCGCTGTATCGAGTACTAAGGTGGTCACCCATGTCAAATAGCTCTACCTTTGACTCATCTGTCCAGAGCACATTGCTCCAGAAGTGCTGGTCTTTGCCTAGGTGTTCATTGGCAAACTTTAGTCTTGCCCTGATGTTCTTTCTGGACAGCAAAGGTTTCCTCCTGGCACACCTCCCATGAAGATCAAATTTGTGCAGCCTCTTTCTAATGGTAGACTCGTGCACTTTGACATCAACAGTGGTAAGAGCTACCTGTAGGTCCCGTGATGACATTCTGGGGTTCTTAGAGACTTGTTTCAGCATCTTGTGGACTGCTCTCGGGCTGAACTTGCTGGGGCAGCCTGGCCTGAACAAGTTGGCAGTTGTTTGGAATCTTCTCCACTTGTAGATGATCTTCCAGACAGTCAAATGATTGATTTCAAATTGTTTGGAGATCTTTTTAAATCCCTTCCGAGACTCGTAGGCATCTATAACCTGCTTTCTGAAGGCCTCAGAGAGCTCTTTTGATCTAGGCATGGTGACGCCGCACACTTCAACAACAAAGAGCAAACCAAACGAAATGTCTGAGGTTTAAATAAGACAGGTTCCTCCAAGATCCTCTCTAACGATGTTCTAATCATTTGCACCTGAGCTGGTGCACCTGATTATAATTTTAGGTATTTGAAGTAGTGATAAATGTAGGGGTGTACTTACTTTTTCCACGTGAAATTTGCATTTATGTTTATTTAAATTATACAATGGACTACAAAATGTAAATGTTTCATGATATTTTTTGTATTATATCACCTTTATCTATCAGTATTGTTGAAATGAAGATCTAATAGCTGTATGTTGAAATATGTTGAAAAAGTCAAAACTTTACATGGGGTGTACTTACTTTTTCACGTGACTGTATATACAGTGCATTCAGAAAATTCAGACCCCTTCACTTTTTTCACATTTTGTTATGTTGCAGCCTTATGCTGAAATCGTTTAAATTTATTTTTTCCCTCATCAAACTACACTCAATATCCCAGAATGACAAAGATAAAACAGGATTTTAGAAAGTTTTGCAAATTTATTTAAACGAAAAAACTGAAATATCACATTGACATAAGTATTCATACCCTTTGCTATGACACTTGAAATTTAGCTCAGGTGCCTCCCATTTCTCTTGAACATCTTTGAGATATTTCTACACCTTGATTGGAGTCCACCTGTGGTAAATTCAATTGATTGGACATGATTTGGAAAGGCACACACCAATCTGTATAAGGTCTCACAGCTGACAATGCATATCAGAGCAAAAACCAAGCCATGAGGTCGAAGGAACTCCCTGCAAAGCTCAGAGACAGGATTGTGTCGAGGCACAGATCTGGGGAAGCCTACAAAAGAATTTCTGCTGCATTGAAGGTTCCCAAGAGCACAGTGGCCTCCATAATTCTTAAATGGAAGAAGTTTGGAACAACCAGGACTCTTCCTAGAGCTGGCCGCCCGGCCAAAATGAGCAATCGGGGAAGAAGGGCCTTGGTAAGAGAGGTGACCAAGAACCCGATGGTCACTCTGGATGAGCTCCAGAGATCCTGTGTGGAGATGGGAGAAACTTCCAGAAGGACAACCATCACTGCAACACTCCACCGACCTGGGCTTTATGGCAGAGTGGCCAGACGGAAGCCTCTCCTCAGTGAAAAACACATGAAAGCCCACAGCATCTTGTTTCTCACAGTCTGAGAGTCCTTTAGGTGCTTTTTTGCAAACTCCAAGCGGGCTTTCATGTCTTTCGCTGAGGAGAGGCTTCCGTCTGGCCACTCTGCCATAAAGCCCAGGTCGGTGGAGTGTTGCAGTGATGGTTGTCCTTCTGGAATTGAGGTGTTCTAAAACTTTTGACCGGTAGTGTATATATATATATATATATTTGATATTTATATTATACATTATTAATTATATGATATGTTACGTACGCAGATGCATTGCATTACACAAATTACTATAACATCTGATTTGTGTTAGTGGATGTTACATCTAACTAGATGAACCAAAGGACCAGGAGAAGAGTTTATTCTAATGGTTTCCTGGCGAAGGATCCCCAGACCCCCCGCACCCCCACCCCCCCCCCCCCTTCCTCCACCACCTCCCCACAGGCCCATCACTGGGTCTACTGTCCTGAATCACTGGATATGTTGGCCTGAGGGAGTCTGCTGTGAAGCGGGTGAAATGTCACCTGAGACAGGGACTGCTCTTGCTTGTTTGCTTAAATTTGTGGAGTAGATCTTCAACTTCAATATTGTTTATAAAATGCAATATCGCGTATATTACAAATACATTTGTGCAAACGAATTGTTTGTATTATGATTGGCGCAAACCATGACAAAACAGCAACTCAGGTACAGTCATCTATCTATATATCTACATATCTGGGCAATGTCTGTGTTGTCACTGAAATACACCCTCAAACTTTTGTTTCCGTGGTGGTGAAGTATTTTTATTACGTGGTGGTGAGGTGTTTTGAATTTCGTGGTGGTGAGGTTTTTAAAATTACGTGGTGGTGAGGTGTTTTGAATTACGTGGTGGTGAGGTTTTTAAAATTATGTGGTGGTGAGGTGTTTTGAATTACGTGGTGGTGAGGTGTTTTGAATTACGTGGTGGTGAGGTTTTTAAAATTATGTGGTGGTGAGGTGTTTTGAATTACGTGGTGGTGAGGTTTTTAAAATTACGTGGTGGTGAGGTGTTTTGAATTACGTGGTGGTGAGGTTTTTAAAATTATGTGGTGGTGAGGTGTTTTGAATTACGTGGTGGTGAGGTGTTTTGAATTACGTGGTTGTGAGGTTTTTTAGATTACGTGGTGGTGAGGTGTTTTGAATTACGTGGTGGTGAGGTGTTTTTAATTGGATTGGACAATACCTGTCATTGCTGCTCCTTTTTGCTTTAGATTCTTGTTTCGTCGGAGACGTTTTTCAGCCATTTTTCCATTCCAGGAGAACCTGAGAGAATGTCTTGGTCATACGTATATCCATTTTCACCGTTTATTGAGGAGCAGGTGAACTGCATGAGCTCCCACCAAAATGGACCATCAATTCAATGATTTCTCTGAAGACCTTTGTCGTTGGCCTGCATATAGAAGTTAATTGTGCAATGTGCAAAATGCACAAAAAAGAAATAAAGAGGTGAATCTGCCTGGTACATGAATTGCATCACAGGTTCATAGAGAGGAATGAGGTCCACTGGTCATTCTGGATAAGGTCATTCTGGACAAAAAATGCCACCAGTCAAACGTCTGCATTAGTTTCTCGGTTATTTTCCAGAGCCTTTCCGAAAGCATTCATTTTTTTTCTTATTTTTTTTGTATAGAAGATCGAGGGTCATGTAAGAGTTAATTACAAGCTAAGCTTCCAGAAGATTGGAGGTGTGACACTAAAATTTAATTCATCTTTTTAACATGTCAAAGAGTAGATCCGAGGTGTATTGTCACCAGAATGAACCGAGATTTGAGATCAATGATGTATTTTTTTTAAGCGACGAAGCCGCGCAATATTTGGCTTTGGCCTTCCTTCCATCCGTCCATCAAAAATGAAGAAGAAGAACCTTAATAACCGTGTTTAATTCTCAAGGGTTCTAGTGTGTAAATCTGGCGGGTTATACAGGGTTATATAGGGTAATTCTAAAGAGTTCAAAAGGGTAATTCAAAAGGGTTCTAAAGGGTAATTCTAAAGGGTTCTAAAGGTTAATTATAATGGGTTTTAAAGGGTAATTATAAGGGCTTCCAAAGGGCAAATTCTGAAGGTTAATACGAAAGGGTTCGGAAGGGTAATTCAAAAGGGTTCTAAAGGGTAATTCTAAAGGGTTCTAAAGGGTAATTATAATGGGTTTTAAAGGGTAATTATAAGGGCTTCCAAAGGGCAAATTCTGAAGGTTAATACGAAAGGGTTCTAAAGGGTAATTCTAAAGGGTTCTAAAGGGTAATTATAATGGGTTTTAAAGGGTAATTATAAGGGCTTCCAAAGGGCAAATTCTGAAGGTTAATACGAAAGGGTTCGGAAGGGTAATTCAAAAGGGTTCTAAAGGGTAATTCTAAAGGGTTCTAAAGGGTAATTATAATGGGTTTTAAAGGGTAATTATAAGGGCTTCCAAAGGACAAATTCTGAAGGTTAATACGAAAGGGTTCGGAAGGGTAATTCAAAAGGGTTCTAAAGGGTAATTCTAAAGGGTTCTAAAGGGTAATTATAATGGGTTTTAAAGGGTAATTATAAGGGCTTCCAAAGGGCAAATTCTGAAGGTTAATACGAAAGGGTTCGGAAGGATAATTCTAAAGGGATAATAAAATAATTGTCAAGATCAATAAACAATTCACTTCTTTGAGTTTCATATTCAGCATGGTGTGAGGTTTTAAATGGTAGTCATGCTAGAATTGTGGCTGACAAAGTGTTTTACCATTTAGGAAATATTGACGCTTTCTAATTTAGAAGCAATATCCATAATATGTACTAAAGCGCAAACATTTCTGTCCTTATCCAGGCCCTCATCACATAAGCCCACACACATGACCCTTCTCATCTCACCTCCTCCCCACAGAATCACTGGTGTTTCATATCAACTCCCTTTACCTCTTCTCAAAGCCCTTCCCTTTTCTTTGTGTTTGTATAGAGGAGGTTTACTATTGAGCTCAAGGCCTTTCATCGTTAATATGTTGTTTCATGTTCAGAAATCTAATTTTACAACCCCCTATAAACCACATTTATGATTCATTAAAGGTTATTTGCTTCATCTCATGAATACAAATATAGGCTTCTGCTTCTTCAATAATCTGTGAACGGACAAGGTGTGATCACCACGTCAATGTCTGACATTATATAAATAACTGATAGTGGTTGTCAAAACTGTTATTTGTCTACAACTGACCTTGTACTATACAACTGTTGTTACCCTTTAAATGACCAATCATCCTTATTATATCTTTCTACATCAAGTTGGGCCACAAATGTATTGATCAACTTCCGCATATGAATCCGAGTTGTAAATAAGCTGTGGGCATGCAGTTTGGAGAGCTTGTAGTTTATTTAACAGCACTCGCCATGACAGATTTGTCGGCCTACAATGCTGTATAAAACGTTGGAAATCGGGAAGCGTATCTCAAACACAACGCAAGATCATGTTTTTAAGAGCATTTCAAAAGAAAATAACATGTAAAGTAAGTGACCTTTAAAAAAAGGCTTCAGCTGATTCAGAAAATACTTTGAATGCATTTACTGATTTATTATTGGAAAATGATTAAATTCCTGGGATAATAATCTTCAAAATATCGCTTGTACAAGTATTATGAAGAATGGCACAGCCCTCATTTTGAAGAAATCATCCCCATGAGCTATGTTCTATATCGTAAATGCATACAATATTTAATAAGCCCAGTTTAAAATTAGCACCCATATATCTACATACTACATATGCAAAACTGGCAGAATTTTTTGCTTCACCTTCCTCTTCCACTACACATGCCGCTTTTCCTCCTTTCATGCACTTATTCCTGTTCACCACCACTTAGACAATTTTTTTTCACACTTCCTTGTTTCCCTTCACCATGCCTCAACACATATCCAGTGAGTATGTATTAAGTAGGTGATTATTTAAAGGGACAAAATCAACTTTTTTTGAACAAATGTCTTTTAGGGAATGGCATCCCTGACCCATTAGTGGGAAAAAAAATTTGGGGGAGAATAATAAGCCGGAAAATCGTGTATTTAAAACGGACTATTTTCACTTCCGTTGTGCAAATTAACTACTTCCGTCGATTCACGTGACGTCACAGACGCACAGCTCAATTGACAGATGTGTATGTCTGCGTTTCATCACATGTTATTGTCGTGTTCAAGATGCCAATGTGCCAAGCTTTCAACTGTGCAAATCGTCGAGAAATTTGCCCACATAACTCAGAAGTAGTTTTTTGGCATTCCTGGCCCACAAAAAGATTGTTAACGATCGATTGTGTGCTTTGTGGTTGAAAAACCGAGGAACAAACAAATGCCACATCAAAACGTATGGTCATTCAAAATATCGTGGTGTTTGCGAAGACCACTTTGAGCTGTCAGCGTTTATATTTGATCAACAGGCTCACTACCTGGGAAACAAGCCTCGGAAATTGCTGAAATACGACACTGTACCTAAACATTTCAGCCTCAAATACTACACAGTGAGTATGTATTGTAGTTCACGCTGTTGAAACCAAAGCGTTCAGAATCAATGGAATCTCCCGCGATGAAGCTAACTCCAAGGGCCTTTCACTCACTCACCGCAGGCAGGTGGGTGGTCTTTCCGTCTTCTACCGACTCCTCTCTGGCCTTGCCCCCCCAGCTCTCTCTGGGCTCTGTCCCCAAATATTCCTACAGGTCGCACAAGATCTGCCTGCAACCCTCTTATGGTTAAACTGCCAAAATCAAGACTCTCTGCTCACCTTCACTCCTTCATTCCTCTTTTCTCCCGCCTCTGGAACAAACTCCCTCACTCTCTTCAATCCCACTCCACCCTCCAGGTCTTTAAAACAGCTGTTCACCACCATTTCTTATCTTCCCCCATCCAAAACCTTGATCTTTTCTACCCCCGCTAATTTCACCCCAAATCCACTTTTTTGAAATACCAACTTCTGTCCTGGAAGTCCTTGGTGTCCTTGTGTTTTATACTTCTCCCCACCCACCCCCCCCCCTTCCCATGCCTCCTCCCCCCAAGCCCTCTCCCTCCCACACATCTCCCTGCTCTCAAATGTTATGTTTGTGTGCTTCCCCTTCTCTCCCCATCTGTTAGAAATAAATGTTAGCTCTTTCACGAGCCTCGATTAAAACAGTGCCCCATCATGACCCTCTACGGTTTGGAGACATAATGCTCAAATACAAAGAAATGTAAGACATTTTCACTCTTTTTTCCATAATATTATCCATCACAACTTTGGTGATGTCGATAGTTGTGAAGAGACAGTCCAATAGTAATGTACATACTGAAGGAGCTCCCACGTAGTCAGAAGAATGAACGCGACAAAAAACTGGAATTCGTCCAAGTTTCTTTATTGTCACAAAAAAACTCGGGTACTCTCCAAAAGCCCGTTTATCGGGCAGCAATATATATACACACATTATCCCGGAGCGTTTGCCCAGGAAAGGCGAGAGGGGGCATGCCCGGGCGTCCCGGACGCGGCCTGGCAAGTCGAGAGCGGGCGTGGCTGGGCGTGCCCGGGCATGCCCGGGCGTCCTGGACGAGCCCGGCATGGTGATCGCTCCGCGTCCTTGGTAGGTGCAAGGCGATTGTGTAAACCCAGCGGTAGCCGCTACACACGTCCCCCCAGAATCGACTTGCACCGGCAGGGTCAATTTGAGGGGGGTCCTGATGACCCGGCCGAAGCGACCCCTGGCGGGTCGTGGGGGGGGGGGGGTCCGGTGTGGTGGTGGGCGGTCGAGTGGGGGGCACCGTGGACGGGGGGTGGCCTCGCTGCGGCGGAAGGGCCAACCGTGGCGGTTGGTCGATGTCCACGTGCGCCGGCTTGAGGCGGTCCACCGCAATCCGGTCCGACCTGCCGCCGATGTCGATGACGAACGACTTGTCGTCCCGTCGCAGGACCCGGAAGGGCCCGTCGTACGGTGGCTGGAGTGGCCCCCGATGTGGCACAAAAACGTACTCCGCTGTGCGAAGTGCTGGGGGGACGTAGGACTGGGGGTCACCGTGGTGGGATGTTGGCACGGGGGCAAACCGTCGGTCGGCCTCGTGGAGGTCCGAGCGCTGGTGAGCTGCGGACCAGGGACTGGTAGCGTCGGGCACGAATTCGCCCGGGACGCGTAGCGCCTGGCCGTAGACAAGCTCGGTGGTGGATGCCCGGAGGTCCTCCTTGGGAGCCGTGCGGAGGCCCAAAAGGACCCACGGCAGCCGGTCGGCCCAACCGCCGTCTTGAAGGCCGGCCATGAGCGCGGCCTTCATGGAGCGGTGGAATCGCTCGCACAACCCGTTGGCTTGGGGGTGGTAGGACGTAGTACGGTGGAGCTTGACCCCCAGGTTGCGGGCGACCGCGCCCCACAGCTCGGAGGTGAACTGCGGTCCGCGGTCCGACGAGATGTCCGCCGGTGCGCCGAAGCGGGCGACCCAGGTGGCGATGAAAGCCTGCGCCACGTCAGCGGTGGTGGTGGAGATGAGAGGAACGGCCTCCGGCCACCTGGTGGTCCTGTCCACCATGGTGAGCAGGTGTGTGAACCCCCGTGATTGGGGGAGGGGGCCCACCAGATCCACGTTGACGTGGTCGAAACGTCGTTCGGGCACGGTGAAAGGTGCCAGCGGGGCCTGGGTGTGTCGGTGGACCTTGGCCTGTTGGCAGGCTATGCAGGTGCTGGTCCAATCACGGACGTCCCGTCGAAGGCCGTGCCAGACGAATCGCGCCGACACCAGCTTCTGGGAAGCTTTCCGGCCCGGGTGGGAAAGGCTGTGGAGGGAGGTGAAGATGCGGCGTTGCCAGGTAACGGGCACGATGGGGCGAGGCTGGCCTTGGGAGACGTCGCAGAGCAGGACAGTGTCCGCGAAGGGGATGTCGGCCAGGCGGAGGCCCGTGTCCGCCGCCCGGAGGGCTTGCACCGTGGTGTCGGTGGTTTGGTCCGCCGCCATAAGCGCGAAGTCCACGCCGAGGTGGACCGCGTTCGCGCTGGCCCAAGAAAGACAGTCGGCAACGGCATTGTTTCTGCCGGCGACGTGCCGGATGTCCGTGGTAAACTCCGACACGGCGGAGAGGTGGCGCTGTTGGCGGGCCGACCACGGCTCCGTGACCTTGGCCATTGCGTAAACCAACCGCTTGTGGTCGACGAACGCCGTGAAGGGTCGGCCCTCCAGGAGGTGGCGGAAATGGCGAACGGCCAGGTGTAGACCGAGGAGCTCACGGTCAAACATGCTATATTTGAGCTCGTTCGGCCGGAGCTGCCGGCTGAAAAAAGCGAGTGGCTGCCAAACCCCGTTCACCCATTGCTCATGTACGGCGCCCACCGCGTAGTCGGAGGCATCCGTGGTGAGGGCGATGGGAGCGTTGAGCACTGGGTGAGCGAGCAGTGTTGCGTCGGCGAGGGCCCGCTTTGAGCTTTGGAAGGCCGCGTCCATTGCTGCGGACCAGACGATGTCGAGCTTGGCCGGCTTGCCCCGGAGGGCTTCGTAGAGGGGCCGCATGAGTTGAGCAGCGCGGGGCACGAAGCGGTGATAGAAATTCACCATTCCCAGGAATTCCTGCAGGGCCTTTATGGAGCGGGGACGCGGAAACGTGGTGATGGCCTCGACCTTGGTTGGCAGCGGCACGGCCCCGTTCTGGGTGATGTGGTGGCCCAAAAAATCAACGGCCGTCGTGCCGAAGTGGCATTTGGCCGGGTTGACGATGAGGCCGTGCTCGCTGAGGCGCCCGAACAGTGTTCAGAGGTGGAGGAGGTGCTCGGCCCGGGACGTGCTGGCGACGAGGATGTCGTCCAGGTAAACGAAGAGGAACGGCAGGTCACGCAGCACGCCGTCCATCAAGCGCTGGAATGCCTGAGCCGCGTTCTTGAGGCCAAACGGCATCCGTAGGAATTCGAATAAGCTGAACGGCGTGATGACGGCCGTTTTAGGGACGTCGGCCGCCCTGACAGGTACCTGGTGATATCCCCGTATGAGATCGATTTTTGAAAAAATGACCCGTCCTGCCAGACGGACGGAGAAGTCTTGGATGTGCGGGATCGGATACCTGTCGGGGGTGGTACGTCGTTAAGGCGGCGGTAGTCGCCACATGGGCGCCAGCCGCCCCCTGGTTTTGGGACGATGTGTAGTGGCGAAGCCCACGCGCTATCGGAGCGCCGCACGATGCCGAGGTGTTCCAAAGCGTCGAACTCGGCTTTGGCCATGGCGAGCTTGGCTGGGTCGAGGCGGCGGGCTCTGGCATAGACCGGCGGGCCCGTGGTTGGTATGTGGTGCTCGATCCCATGTCGTACTGCGACGGCTGAAAACGTCGGCCACGTGAGGGCCGGGAACTCCGTGAGCAGGCGAGCAAACTCGTTCGCCGCCGGGAGGGCGCATGCCAGCTCGGTCGGAGTGGAGCTGCTCAATGTGCATACCAGGGAGCTGAAGGTCTCGGCGTTGATGAGGCGACGCCATTGGACGTCCACCATCAGTCCGTGTGCGCAGAGGAAGTCGGCGCCTAGCAGAGCCATGGGCACGTTTGCGGTTACAAACGTCCAAGTAAAGCGTTGGCCGCCGAAGCAGAGGGTGAAGTTGCGCGTGCCGAAGGTGCGGATGGCCGATCCGTTGGCCGCAACCAAGGAGGGGCCGCAAACCGCGGACTGCCTGTCCTGATCGGAGGCGGGTATGACGCTCAATTAGGCGCCGGTGTCGCACAGGAAGCGCCGTACGGACGCTTTGTCCGTGATGAAAAGTAAGTTGCCCGTGTGGCCGGCGCTCATGTCTGGTAATGAACGCCGGCCCGGCCGTTTCCCGGCCTGCCGAAGGTGCACGGGGGTCGGCATGTCCGGGCCTTCTGTCCAAACCTGGCATGATAGTAACACCACGCTTGGTCAGGTGGAGGCCCCGGTCGTCGTGCTGGAGGTGGTCGGCTCGGCGTTGCGGCCGCCAATTGCGTCGGCCGTTCGGTCGTCGACCGTGCCGGGTGCTCGGGCGCCATGGGCGTTGCGTCGGACGGCGGTGCGCCCCAGGTCGCTGCTGCAATGCGTCGGCCTGCCGCGGAGATGTTGTCGGCTTCCCTGGCGAGGGCGCGGGGATCCGTGATCGTCGTGCTCGCCAGGGCGAGGTGTACCGGGCTAGGCAGCTGACGGAGGAACAGCTCCCGGAACAGGAATGCCGGAGAGTGCTTGCCGAGCAGCGAAAGCATGTAGTCCATTCGCTCGGACGGGCGCGTGTCGCCGAGCTCGGGCAGGTCGAGCAGGCGCCGTGCGCGTTCCACCGATGGGAGGGTGAAAGCGTCGAGGAGGAGCTTTTTAATCGCGCCGTATTTGTCAGCGGCTGGCGGGCTCTCGAGGAGGCTCAGGGTGCGGGCCGCGGTGGCTGAACCGAGCGCTGCTACCACATGGTGGAAGCGGGTGTCGTCGGCCGTGATGCCTCGCAGGGCGAACAGGGAGTCCGCCTGGGCGAACCAAACTGCCGCGTGAGCCTCCCAGAAGGTAGGCAGTTTAAGGGCAACTGCCGTGTCCATGTCAGTAGGTCACCAATGAAGGAGCTGTGCTCCCACATAGTCGGAAGAATGGACGCGACAAAAAACTGGAATTCGTCCGAGTTTCTTTATTGTCACAAAACAACTTGGGTACTCTCCAAAAGCCCTTTTATCGGGCAGCAATATATATACACACATTATCCCGGAGCGTTTGCCCGGGAAAGGCGAGAGGGGGCGTGGCCGGGCGTCCTGGCCGCGGCCTGGCAAGTCGAGAGCGGGCGTGGCCTGGCGTGCCCGGGCATGCCCGGGCGTCCCGGCCGAGGCCTGGCAAGTTGAGCGCGGGCCTGCCCAGGCGTCCTGGACGAGCCCGGCATGGTGATCGCTCCGCGTCCTTGGTAGGTGCAAGGCGATTGTGTAAACCCAGCGGTAGCCGCTACAATACTACCCCTACATTATATTCAGCAAGTATAGTAGAGAGGTACAGCTACACCCCCCAATCCCGCCCCCGGCCCCGGTCGGTCAACTCAACACGTTTTTGTTTTTTTTGTGATTTCTGCATTTTCCATTTCTTCCCCATAAAGATATGTGATCAAAATGGTTCTTCCCCTTTCTCTACCAGTAAGTAAAACTAGAAGTCATCATCGATTGATTGGGATATTATTGCTTTCGGCTTCTCGGTCTTTAGCTTCCAGAGCTGTCCGCCCGGCCTACTAGCTAGTATTGTGTCATTGCCGGCGGAGTGCTCGACACTGGCGAGACTTGCGTGTTGATTTGAAGCTAGGCTCAGGCGAGCCAAGCTCAGAGCTAGTTCTCAAGTAGTTATATTCATCCCAATCCGGAAGTAAACACACAATTACAAACATTCGCGGGTTTGATAATATCTCACTACAATCGTGATTCTGAGTTTCCAGCCTAACGACGCCGCTTTTATCCGTCTTAAGGTGGGTGGGAAGTTTCATAAATTTCTCTCTCAGTGCAATTATGATTTAGATTTTCTGTTCGTAAGCGTTTCATATCCGCCCTTTATCACCGGCAGGTTTGTCTGTATTTGTTATCATGTCAGATCGGTCAACATGCGCTTACATCACGAGTATTTTTAACATTGTATTTTGTTATATTAATATTATAATATTAATTTGTGATTGGAATGATGGATAATGCTGTTTGAAATCAAAATCTAGAGATATTGAGTTTGAAGCAGAATGAGGAAATGCCGTAAGGGTTTCCATCCATGACATTCGCGGATTCCCCGTTTGCAGTTTCGCCATTTGGCATATTTTATAAACAATTCGGAAATTATATCTTTAGAAACAAAATAATTGGTAATGCGAAATTTACAAGAAATGTGTGTATTCATTTGGCTAGTAAATGAACACTAGATGCACATGTTTGAGTTGTGCACCTGTGATGTCACCCGAGTAGATGGGAGTAGATCATTTGCATAACGGAAGTGAAAATAGCCAGGTTTTAAAACACGAATATCCGGCTGATTATTCTTACCCAAAAAATTATTTTTGTGCTAATGGGTCAGGGATATCATCCTCTAAATCATATCTCTGTAAAATATTAAATGATTTCCTCCCTTTTTCTATCACCCTGCGCTCGCAAAGCGAAAAGCAGGATTAAGCATTCGACTGCGTACGTGCGAATGTGTGGCGTACGTGCATGTATATGTGTCTGCATTGTTAAAATTCATTTTTTCGGCAACCGTTGGTCCGATTGGCATAAAATTTTACCATAAGAGTGCCTCCACCTGAAGGATTTTTTCTATTCATAATTATGACATCATAGGTCACGTGGTACAGGGACGATCTTGGAAAAACTTTGCACCTCTATCTCTGAAACCACTCCATGGAAAAAAATTTAGACCTGGCTCATTGTCAACTACTCCCCATGGGGAATAAGATATGTTAATGATGATGTCATCGGTGTCTTCGTTATGATGTCATAATTCGACAAATACAACACTTATCCGATAATTGTGAATTTTTTTTCCTCAGCAACTGTTGGTCTGATGGACACGAAATTTTCACCATAGGAGCGCCTCCTCCTTTAGAATATTTTAATGATAATCATGACATCATAGGTCATGTGGTACAGACGCCATCTTGGAAATTCAGAAAAACCTTGCACCTCTATATCTCCAAAACCGCTCCATAGAAAAAATGAAACGTGGCTCATTGTAAAGAACTTCATATGGGGAATATGTGTTGTTAAGGATGACGTCATTGGTGCCATAATTATGACGTGACAATTCGACAGGTACAACACTTAGTCTGATCAGTTTGAAATTTAATGAGCGTGATCTATGCAACAATTATATTAGAGAATATAAACTTATGATGTCATCGCTCACGTGGTCTGGCATCCAAATTGGAAGAAAGAAAAAAAACGTTCAAAAATAGAAGAGTTGGCTCGCACAAAGTTGACTGCACAGGGTAAGTATTCTATGTATACCATCTGGTTGTATGAGTTATGTTGTTGCATACTTCAAATGACTATCACAGCACTTCACTTCACAAACTCAGTGGGTAATTCATTGTGATAGTTATGCTGCTGCAGTGAGGCTGTCAGGATAGTTTACAGCCAACACATATATACACGCTCATGTCTGAGATGTCTAGCCTGGGTTTAAATCTTGGCCCAGTTATAAACTTACATTCTGGTGTTTTGCATGCAGGGCGAGGCGTCAATGCACAGTGCATTCAGAAAGTATTCAGACCCCTTCACATTTTTCTCATTTTATTATGTTGCAGCCTAATGCTGAAATCGTTTAAATTCATTTTTTCCCTCATCAATCTACACTCAATACCCCATAATGACAAAGAGAAAACAGGATTTTAGAAAGTTTTGCAAATTTATTAAAAAGAAAAAACTGAAATATCACATTGACAGAAGTATTCATACCCTTTGCTATGACACTTGAAATTGAGGTGAGGTGCCTCCCATTTCTCTTGATCATCTTTGACATGTTTCTACACCTTGATCGGAGTCCACCTGTGGTAAATTCAATTGATTGGACATGATTTGGAAAGGCATAAACCTGTCTATATAAGGTCTCCCAGCTGACAATGCATATCACACCAAAAACCAAGCCATGAGGTCGAAGGAACTGCCTGCAGGGCTCAGAGACAGGGTTGTGTCGAGGCACAGATTTGGGGAAGATTTTGTGTCTTTCAGTGAAGAGAGGCTTCCTTCTGGCCACTCTGCCATATAGCCCAGATCGGTGGAGTGTGGCAGTGATGGTTGTCCTTCTGGAAGTTTCTCCCATCTCCACACAGGATCTCTGGAGGTCAGCCAGAGTGACCATCGGGTTCTTGGTCACCTCTCTTACCAAGGCCCTTCTCCCCCGATTGCTCTGTTTGGCCGGGCAGCCAGCTCTAGGAAGAGTCCTGGTTGTTCCAAACTTCTTCCATTTAAGAATTATGGAGGCCACTGTGCTCTTGGGAACCTTCAATGCAGCAGAAATGTTTTTGTAGGCTTCCCCAGATCTGTGCCTCGACACAATCCTGTCTCTGAGCTCTGCAGGTGCAGGCAGTTCTTTCGACCTCATGGCTTGGTTTCTGCTCTGATATGCATTGTCAGCGGTGAGACCTTATATAGACAGGTGTGTGCCTTTCCAAATCATGTCCAATCGATTGAAATTACCATAGGTGGACTCCAATCAAGGTGTACAAACATCTCAAAGATGATCAAGAGAAATGGGAGGCACTATGTCTCTCCGAAAAGATCGACTGGACAACCCTCCCATCTACTTTCTCAACAATCCTCTCCAAGAAGTTCTGTCGCTCAAGATTTTGGGTCTCACTATCTGCCATGATCTTTCTTGGGAAAACCACATTTCCAAGCTGGCCTCCAAAGCCAGTCGCCGACTGGGCATCCTCCGTCGTGCGAAGTCCTTCCTCGGCACACCTGAGCTCCTCACCACATACAAGGCTTTCATCCGCAGCTCAATGGAATACTGTTCTCCCCTATGGGCCGGTGCTCCTGCCTCACACCTAGCTCGGCTTCACGCTGTTGAAACCAAAGCTTTCAGAATTATTGGAATCTCCCGCGATGAAGCTATCTCTGAGGGCCTTTCACTCACTCACCGCAGGCAGGTAGGTGGTCTTTCTGTCTTCTACCGACTCCTCTCCGGCCTTGCACCCCCAGCTCTCTCTGTGCTCTGTCCCCCAAATATTCCTACAGGTCGCACAAGATCTGCCAGCAACCCTCTGATGGTTAAACTGCCGAAATCTCGGCTCTCCGCTCACCTTCACTCTTTCATTCCTCTTTTCTCCCGCCTCTGGAACAAACTCCCTCACTCCCTTCAATCCCACTCCTCCCTCCAGGTCTTTAAAACAGCTGTTCACCACCATCTCTTATCTTCCCCCATCCAAAACCTTGATCTTTTCTACCCCCGCTAATTCACCCCAGATCCACCTTGTTTGAAATTCCAACTTCTTTCCTGGAAGTCCTGGCAGTGTCCATATGTTTTATACCTCTCCCACTGCCCCCTTCCCACGCCCCCCCCCCCAAAGCCCTCGCCCTCTCTCAGATCTCTCGATGTCTCCATGTCTCTCGGTCCCTGCTCTCAAATGTTGTGTTTGTGTCCTTCCCCCTCTCTCCCCATCTTGTCTACCGCTCCCTATGTTATATGTTTTATGTGTCGGTTTGTCTTTCTCTGTGATTAATGTTCGCTCTTTCACGAGCCTCGATATTGTATACAAAAAAAAAAAAAAAAAAAAAAAAAAAAAAAAAAAAAAAAACCTGAGCTAAATTTCAAGTGTCATAGCAAAGGGTATGAATACTTATGTCAATGTGATATTTGAGTTTTTTCCTTTTAATAAATTTTCAAAAGTTTCTAAAATTCTGTTTTGTCTTTGTCATTATGGGGTATTGAGTGTAGATTGATGAGGGAAAAAATGAATTTAAACGATTTCAGCATAAGGCTGCAACATAACAAAATGTGAAAAAAGTGAAGGGGTCTGAATACTTTCTGAATGCACTGTATATGCCGCCCTTCGGAGGGACGTCAAACTGTTTGTTCCACCTGCTGGTTTTAGTTGATCCGACACTGTTTTGTGAGGAGGAGGCAAATTATCGCCAGCACCCTGGCCAAATCCCAAATTGCTACACAAAGTTGAGTATCCTGGGTCAGAATTGTGACCCATCCATAATTGCAACCCCGAGCCAATGAAACTGCCTCGGCGGTCTTTACGCCTTACGGCACTAGGAAGTTGAGCAAAGCAAACAAACCATTATGGAAAGTAATGCTGAAATGAAAGAGCCTATTTTTTGTTTGCCTCACTTTCCACATTATTTCACTTTCCATGGCTTTCCACGGTCAGATGCTCTACTGGTGTTGGCTTAATGGACAAGGGGGCTGCTTTAAGATCTTAGGGTCTTGAGCTTGAGACCCTGTCGTGCCGTGGAACTAACACCAGGTGGGTTGACTCAACGTGTCATCCTTTGAGGTTGGCAAAATGAGTACCAGCTTACTGGTAACCGGGGCAACTGCATCAGCGGCACAGCAGCGTTTCCATAAAAATGATGCAACGAGCAACAATAGGCTGCATACAAAACAACAACAACAACTTTCCATGCACAGAGGAAAGGCTTCATTATGTGCAGGTTGGTAAATAACCATAAAATTATATGATTTATTTTGTAGTAAAACTTGGCATGAGCCATAAAATACAATTATTGTTTGCATATTTTAGCACTAAAAATGACCTTCACCACACGAGGCTCAACTCCTTAAGAATGAACCCATGAAAAATAGTTTTCACTCCACTCTAGTCCATTTCCCTTTAATGCTGCAAATATACCATGAATGGGGGAAATCAAGTATTGGCTTTCTTGTTCCATCGCGGTAAATGATCAAGGAAGCGATTGCCTGATATCCATTTTTTCCTCGACAGATGCTGGTTGATGTCTTTGGGGCTCGATGGGTTTGTGCAGACACCCTTGTACCCCGGTACCCTCTGAGCTGTTGTGCCAGCCAAATTGAAGGCCGTATAAAAGTGAAATGGAGATAAACAATTAGCCGAGTTCATTATGGTGTTCCGCTTGCTTAGGTGAGAATTGAGCAATAATCTTAGAGTAGCGAATTCAATTTCATTTTTTTCTTTAGTTGAAATGCAGTTCGAGCTGATATCATGTTGGTAGCATGTGCATATTCCACTGGGATTCCATTCTGAGTTCAGCCTGCTCGTTGCATCATTATTGATGGCATCGCTCTTTCCCCAACGCCCTGCACATTTTGACAGGAATTTATATTTTGTTCAGGGTGCCGGAGTCGCGAAATAAATCTGCCCCCCGTTTAAACTCTCCCCGGTGAATCTGTACCGGTATAAACTCGCCCCCCCGGCGGATACGTTTCTCGCCCCCATCGGAATAGAATCGCCCCCCATTCTCGTTTGCGGATATATAAATATATATACATATGGAAATATTGGTTTACAAGAGGGGACGTCATAAAAGTACTAATAATATTGTTTGGGGAATTGATTGAGTGCGGACTTGCACATTTTCTCAATCTTTTTAAGACATACCTGAACACTTGATATAGTAATTATTGATAGATTTTATTGGTTTATTTTTATTTTGGTTATGGTTTTATGGTTTTTATGGTTTTATGGTTATTTTTATGG
The DNA here is from genome assembly GCF_964187855.1 of Myxine glutinosa. Taxonomy (NCBI): domain Eukaryota; kingdom Metazoa; phylum Chordata; class Myxini; order Myxiniformes; family Myxinidae; genus Myxine; species Myxine glutinosa. Next base: position 292,314,046 of record NC_136261.1, on the reverse strand, counting down.
TTATTTTTATGGTTATTTATGGTTATTTATGGTTATTCTATGGTTATTCTATGGTTATTTTTGGTTATTTTATGTTATTTTTGGTTATTTTTATTTATTTTTATGGTTATTATGGTTTTATTTTTATTGATTTACACCAATATTCAGTTGCTCTAGTTGTAGATTAATTGTAAAAGAACTCTTCCACAATCACCAAGAGCCATACAATTTTTACACTTTTTTCCAAGTTTGAATATCTGCTGAAACATGTACATATATGTTATGAGGAGGGGGATTTTGTCACGGGGGAGAGTCTATTTCGTGGCAGGGGGGCGAATCTATTTCGAGGGGGGCGAATCTATTTCGAGGGGGGCGGATCTGTTTCGGGGGCGGATCTGTTTCGTGACACCGGCAAAATCTCGTCTACTCTTGGAGAAAGACACCGTGAGATCTGAAACATTCACCAACGAATGCTGGCATATGGGATGCCAAGTTTAACGTTCACCCGAAGCATAGTACACACATCGATCAGAAACAGGCACGGTACACGTTCTGCCTGTGAAACACCAGAATGGCAGGTTATAGCTGGGTCAACATTTGAACACAGTCCAGACAGCTCAGAGATGAGCGTGCATATATTGGCAATCCTGTCTGCCCTGCTGGTATCATGCAAGGCCATATATAATGCAACGGAATCTTACATTTTGGTCTTCAAGAAGGAAAATAGATTGACAGGAAACTAATTTTCTTTGATGCATCAATGCCAAATCAATTTATCCCTTATATAATATCCACTGTAAATATTGTGAAAAACGTCATGGGATTTACAGCCTTCCCTCACTGAAATAAGTAATTTTAAGAAATCTCAAGAGAAGTTTGTGGCATCCGCCATAGAGATAATTAAATCTGATGTTTTGTTTTTGCAAAAGTATCTGTCATATATGAATTGTGATGTGACAAAATGCCAGGATGAAACCCGGCAAAAAATGTCATTGTGGTAACAGCTCTGCTGAATACAAAAATCTTGACTGAGGAATATATTAAGTGTTTGAAAAGGGGAAGCTGATAAGATACCCCAGCTGAGATATCTTCAAATAGGTGTGTATGTGTATATGTATATGTATGTGCATGCGTATATGTATGTGTGTATGTGTGTGTATGTATGTATGTATATGTATGTAGTATGTAAATGTATGGATGTGTATATATGTTTATGTATGTATGTTTATGTATGCATGCGTATGTGTGTGTGTATGTATGTTTTTGCATGTATGTGTGTGTGTGTGTGTGTGTGTGTGTGTGTATGTATGTATGAATGTGTGTGTGTCTATGTGTGTGTGTGTGTGTGCGTGTGTGTGTGTGTGTATGTATGTATGCATGTGTATGTGTGTATGCATGTGTATGTATGTATGTATGTTTGCATGTGTATATGTCAGCCATTAGGGTTTTAGCCCCATGACTCAATTGATCATAACATTTGAAATTATATATCGTACTTCTGAAAACTGATTTAAACTCAACTGCAGGCAGAGGTGAGTGGACAAAATGTGGTTTCGAGGCTCGACGTGCAGGGTGGATCCTTAGCCTAGTAAATTAGTCCTTGAATGAATGTGCCAAACAGTAGATAAAATGCTCTCGACCCACGTACAGGAAAAAAGATGTCATCCAAACGCCTCCTTCACAAAGGGAATAATTAATTATATATCTTCGTAGTGTTTAGTATGTCTCCTAAACCAAGGACGTATCCAATCTTCATCTACCATTTAGCCTAGTGTATAAGAATATTTACTTCGGCCTGCGCTCGGGTCTGATATGTTTAGATAGATAGCCAAAAAAAGCGTAGCCTATCATTATGCTTACATCTTGTTGTCTAAATTTGACCTTCTATAGGACGGGACAATGGGAGGTGTTGTCCTTATTGCCCAGTAGTGCTATGTCTTTAGCGCAGATTCTTGTCTAATATTTTGCTATAAATGAAATGCCTTTCCACTTATTTTTCAGCGAGTGTCTTGAGGAATTGCCCGCTGCGTGTAGGCGGCGCATTCTTGAGCCTCGTTCCACACGTGTGTATATAATCGATTTTATTAAACATTGTTGCTCTTCTTCCTCTGATTCTTCTTCTTCTTCCTTCCCTTGAGGTCTTCGATCTCAACAATTTTGGTGTCAGAAGTGGGATACATCCAAGTGTGCAGACGAGGTGGATCCTCACGTTCCAGGTCGGGAGGGAGGCCGGCCGGCATCTAATTTGGTGGGTACGCATTTTTGCACCTCGAAATTGAAGCCTCCCGCCTTGCTTTGGACGTGTGGACCTCTGTCGGCTGTACAACTTGGCTTGCATTCCGAACCAAATTTAGTTTAAACCAGAGCAGCAGTGGGTAATGAATCGATTATACAGGGCGCCCGGGATAAGGAGGTAAGGTAAGCTTCCTGCGTGAGAAGCAGGTAGACCCATATGTGGGTGATAGATAATAGGTATTAAGTTACTCCGGCGTGAGAACTGCGTTTAAGGTTAGGAATCGGGGGGCGACCCGATCTTAGGACTACCAGGAGGGACTAGCCCAAGAAAGGTAGAATAATGAGTATTTTAAGTTAAGCTACGCACTGGATGTGTTAGAGTTCACAGGTAAGTAGGATTGAAGTGTGCATGAGTGTGCATGAATTTATACTGTATTGTATGGAGAATGAAAGGTCAGTCACATGGTATTTGTGTATAAGGGAATGAATGATCTGTCATTGCAGCGTGTATTTGTGTTTATTGTGTGAGTCATTGATGTGTGTCATTGACTGACAAGGGATTCCCCAAATTGCCTACGGGCGTTGGGCAATCCGGATGAGTAAAATTGGCAGGGAATAATGAGAATGTTATGGAGAGCATGTGTAGACAGGGCTTTAAAACAAGTGTTCAATTACATCCCCACATTAACGGCTCTCCAGATGTAGCAAGGGAGAATGGGAGTGAAAGTCAAAAATAATAGGCTGTCAACCGACAGGGTGTTTATTCAACGGCATGGCCGGGGCTTGTATTCGGCCGATTTGGGATGACAGAATGCGTTGAATGAAGGCAAAAATGACATGTGATGCTGACGTGAGTCCAATCGGAAGGATGGATGGTTATGGTTTCACCCGGTCCGTTTATCTGTCTGTCTGTCCGGACACAGAGCTCTTGGGGAGAGCCAGAAGGGGTTGGGGTGACCAAGATGAATGTGGACAATATATTAATTGTTCATATTAATCTATTAATCTCTGTATATTAATCTGTAAAAATATATTAATCTCTGTGTGTGTGTGTCCGTATTTGTCTGGCTTTCTGGCTGTCTATGGAGTCATGTCTCTGAACACTGATTTTGAGGGAGTTGCTGGTGCGGACCAACAGCGGTGTTCGCGGTATCTACTGGGGGTCGAATGTCACTCCCTCAGTGTCTGCAGACTTGTCGTTCGGCAGTGTTGAAAGACAGGTTCGATTGTCGGTCTGTCTGCTTGATTTTCGGGTCTCACTCTGAGTATATGGTATATACTCTGAGAATATGGTCGTTTTCGGTTTTGTGCTTTAATGAGGGTTGATTTGACTTCCCTGAAAGGGGGACAATAAATATTTGGTGTTAGCTGTTGTCATTTCGGATGTTTGCAGTTGTAATGTGAAGCCAGTCTGTCTGTCCAACTGGGTGTGTCTGACTGCGTCTGCAGATATGGATCAAGGAGGAGCAGTTTCTGCGGCGTTTGTTATGGTGTTGAATGTCATTCACTGTGTCTGCTGACGTGTCGTGTGACTATGGTGACTATGATAGTGTGTCCTGGCGGGAAGAATCGTGGCAGCCTACAGATTTGAATGGAATGGCCTCTGTGAGACCATCCTGTTAGTACGTTGGGGGTTCGTCTGTCTGTCTGTCTGTGAATGGAAATTGAACTGGACTTCGACAGAAGTGGAACTGGACTTCGACATTGAACTGGACTGCTGTAAATTGTGGTGGAACATTTGTGACGTTCCCTAATACGAGGGGACGAATTGGTTTGTAAATGTGTTGTGCAGGTACTTTTTCTGTAGGTAGCCAAATTCTATTGTTGTCAAGTCTCATGTAACCTTGGTTAACGTATATCTACGGACAAGAGCTGCACTTTATTTTAGTAAGTGACTGGGAAAGTTTGTTTTAAAAGGTGCCAGCGGAGTTGTTTAGAGTTATGGAGGTCACAACTCGCTGGAACCTCTTTGTTTATGTTTGGCTGACATATATATGTATGTTTATGTATGTTTATGTATGTATATGTATGCATGTGTATGTATGTATGTTTATGTATGTTTATGTATGTATATGTATGCATGTGTATATATGTTTATGTATGTATGTTTATGCATGCATGTATATGTGTGTGTGTGTATGTATGTTTTTGCATGTGTGTGTGTGTGTGTGTGTGTGTGTGTGTGTGTGTGTGTGTGCCTGTATGTATGTGTGTGTGTATGCATGTGTATGTATGTATGTATGTATCTATGTATGTATATATGTATGTATGTTTATGTATGTATATCAATGGATGTGTATGTATGTATGTTTATGTATGTTTATGTAGTATATGTATGGATGTGTATATGTGTATGTATGTATGTTTATGTATGTTCATGTAGTATATGTATGGATGTGTATATGTTTATGTATGTATGTTTATGTATGTATATGTATGGATGTGTATATATGTATGTTTATGTATGCATGTATATATGTGTGTGTACAGTATGTATGTTTTTGCATGTATATATATATATATGTGTGTGTGTGTGTGTGTGTGTGTGTGTGTGTGTGTGTGTGTGTGTGTGTTCACCAGAGGATCTGGGTTAGATTATTGGTCTGGGTGTGTAATTTTCTCACATATGTCAATTAATTATTTATAATCCTGTTCATTTATATAATTGTATAATATGAAATATAAATTTTTCTTTGTGGCTGTGGGGAAGTGTTTAACCCCCCACCCCCCACACAAAAATAGGAAAAAAACATTGATTTCTTCAAAATGCAAACATGATTAGAATATCACCGGGCAACGCCAGGTACTCCTGCTGGTAAGAATATGAAGATAATAAGACTGCGAGTCGACATCAGCTAAAATTTGATGATGTTATCATCAACTGTCACCGAATGAATGGCATCAGCTAAGAGGGAGGGAGTAGTTATCCCAAGATGCCAGTGACGGGAGAGTAATGCAAAATTGTCATGCACGGCCTACATGTTGTCATCGGAGACGTATCAAGCGGAACCCAGTCTACCAATCCACCCGTCCATTCACCAAGTACGCCACGTTAAACCTGAGGTCATGGTGGTGCCCCCTGTGAGCGAAAGCGCTTCGCTAACGCGCACTCAGCAGATGCTCGGCGCGACGGCATTCATCAAGCCATGCATATTTTAAGCCCGATCCATTCAAAGCGAGCAATCTTTAAATTCATTACCTCTCACACAAACTCACGCCTCACCAGCTGCCCCCTTCGCTAGCACCCCGGTCCGATCGCCTTATAAAAAAAACCCCATTAATTCAGCTCCGGCCTTTCATTGATGCCAATAGACGATATGAAGGAGGAGGGCGAAGGAGAAAAGAAATGCTTTTAAATTTAATCAAATGCTCTTATCGGTGGGACTGTAAAAATAAGCAAATAGTTGACCTTTCTTGTCAACAGCTTTTAAATGTGCTGCTTACAGAGTTTTGAAGATTAAAGAGGAAAAGGAGAGAGCGGACGTGATGTGATGGTTGTTGTTGTTGTTACCCTCGCCAGACGACAGGGTATTGCATTTGGTTCCCTTTGTTTATCTGGCTCTGTCTGTCTGTTTGTCCGCATAGAACGACTATGCTTTTATCTGCAACCGTTGGTCCGATTGCCAATACATTCTCACCATAGGAGTGCCTCCTCCTGTAGAATCTTTTTAATCATAAATATGACGTCATATGTCACGTGATATGGGCACCATCTTGGAAAAACTGAAAAACTTTGCACCTTTGTATCTCCGAAACCTCTCATGGAAAAAATTGAAACACGTCTCATTTGTCAAGCACCCCCCATGGGGAACAACATATATTCATGATGACGTCATCGGTGCCATCATTGTGACGTCATAATTAGACAAGTATAACGCTTGATGTGATCAGTTTGAAATTTCTTGAACATGATCGACACAAAAATTATATGGGACAATTAAATTGATGACGTCATTGGTCACATGTTTTGGCAGCCATGTCGGATTGAACATGAATCTGCATCGTTAATAAACCACACAAACAGCACCTAATGAACACCCCACAAAATGCACCGCACAAACACGTCCTGATGAGGATCTGCAATCTCTGATTGCTCTTTGTTGTTTTCGTATGCAGCCTATGGCTGCTGCTGGTTGCATCATTTTCAGGAAGAGCAGCTACTGTTGCAGTGGCCCTGTTACCAGTAAGATGGTACTCATTCTGCCGACCTCGGAAGGGTGACAGGCTGAGTCAACCCACATGGTGTTATTTCAACGGCACCACAGCGGCTCAAACTCAGGACCCTAAGATCTCAAGCCAGCCACCTTATCTGTTCAGGCAACACCATTGTTGAGGTGATGATGGCAATAATATGGAGGGGAATGGGGGCAAGGGTGGGGAAGAATTGGACATTGGTTCATGTATTAATGTATAATCATGAGATGAATTGAAAGATTGAAGGTTAATGGAGGGGTGCATTAAAGGGGTGAAACAGATGGAGATAATTGGATGAAAAGTGACAAAACATGAGAGAGGATGAAAGAGGAAGGTATACATGCAAGCATGTGGAAGGAAAGAGGTAATAAAGAAGAAGGTAAGATGGCAATTGTCTAAGATAATGAATGAAGTGCAAAAGAGAAGAGGATGGATGATGTGGGATGGGCTTCTGACTCGTGGTAAGAGTTCAGGATTTAAGGTCAAGCATGTCGTTTGAGTTGGTGCCAAACAGGGTTCTGTGAAATGAAATAGCCCAGGGTTCAACCTGTTTCTAATGACTGGTTTTCCTGAGAACATTCCACGTCCTCGACACCATTAAACAGAAGAACCCACTCTGTGCACCAGATTTGAACACACTTCATCAGAGTTCGTGACTGCAGCCCACTTGGAACCGGAATCGGACGGCTCGTTTGTTCACTTTAATAATCAAAAGAGAAGTCAATTAAAAAGTACCATCCATGCTGATGAAATGTGCAATTGACATACCCCCTGCAAGCACCCCCCCCCCCTCCCCTCTAACCCCCCACTATTCTCAACCTTTTGTCCAACCCCTTTTTGCTACAACTGTTAAATATGCGCACAGATGTCATTCAGATTGCTCAATCTCTTCGGCTTGTCCAACCTCCATCTGTTGTTAACCCCTTCGGTCAAATCCCCTTCCTGCCCCCAGATGCCCGATTTCATGGTCAGCAGCAAGAGTCTGTCATCCCAGCCTCCTTTGTGAGGATATATTTTCATCTGTAGATCTTGATCTTGAAAGAAATTCCCGACATGTGCGGTTGATTAAAATTCTACGTGCTGTTTGGATCTACATCACACAATTACATCATCGGGGTGCTTAGAGTGGCCCAGAGATGCAGCATAACTTGTAGGCCTAAAGCTTTCTTTATATGACAGTCTCCGACAAGAAAACTGGACCTGAAAGCAGTGAACAATCGAAACAATGGTCCGTATCCAATGACACCTGTTTCTAATGGTGAATCCCAAAGAAGTGTGTGTTCTTCATCACGAGAGTTTCACGTTTATATCACAAAGTAAACATTTCTTACATTTATAACAAGGCGGCTACGTAACCCTCTCTGTTCATTAATTTTACTGCCTTACTGCCTGATAAAGCTTTTCATTTAAAGTCATATACATATTACATACAGATGAGGTGACTCGAGGTCCATCATCTTGACAAAGCATCGGGGACGATCACGACAAGTCACATGGGTTTATGTTGCTGAGAACCAATCCTGGACAGGTTTATACTCTATTGCAGAAATATATATTATATAACTATATATATATATATATATATATATATATATATATATATGTTGGAACCCATCTGTGGATCGGTCCCATCGGCCGATGGGTCTGACCCATCTGTGGATGCACGAGAAATGACAATGCAGACCCATCGGTCGATGGGTCTGCGCCATCTGCGGATGTGTTGTTCACCTTGAAGGAATGTGTATGCATCAATGGTGGATGAGTATGTTTATTTGAACCTAAAAATAAACAATTGATGTCATAAATGTTTATAAAGCAGTCCGTGACATGTGGTTTAATCTGTTAAACATTTAAAAATCATCTCTGTTAAATTCCTACCACATGTAATTCCAATGACTGTGGACCTGATTGAAGAGCACCATTCTGTCAACACATTCCTTCAAGGTGAACAACACATCCGCAGATGGCGCAGACCCATCGGCCGATGGGACCGATCCACAGATGGGTTCCAACATATATATACTGAACATCCATGAGAATCAAATCCATATCAGTAAGGGTAATCCACAATGCCATAGGACTGCTTTTGGTTTAATTATATTTAGGGTGAATGGTCCTATCAAGAATGTAAAACGAACACATAAATTGCCCCCTTCTTCTGGTTCCGACATAACCTCATCTGTAAACTAATTTAAATGCATGACCACAGAGCACGACACCCACACCAAACCCATCCAAAATCCTTACACATGTGCACCTGTCAAACATGCATAACAACTTTTGAATTACGAAATCTTGGGACTGAAGCAAGGGAAGGAGCGGATATTCGTTATTTACATTATGTAAAGACATCTGACTTCAGCGAATTCGAAGCAAACTCAATTCTGTGCAGAAGATTAGCCGGGTGGTAGTGGGGTCGTAACTATACAGTGCCGCGTGAAATCCCTCTGCGTCTAGATGGACGCTGTGTAACAATGTTGTAGCTATTAAAACTATAAAATCTTGCCTTCTTCCAACACAAACAATTAAAGTGTTCACCTCCACGGAAGGTTTTCTGGCAATGCTGTCATACTCGATGAACAACAATTAAAAAATATTTAATGACGAAATTAATTTGCCTTCCCCACAAGCCACACGTGCACGCAGCATTGCAGTTTTTATCAGGAGCCCTGCTTATTGCATGTATATATACATATATACATATATATATATATATTATATACATCCATATACACATATAAACATGTATATATATAAATATACATCCATACACACATATAAACATGTATATATATAAATATACATCCATACACACATATAAACATGTATATATATAAATATACATGCATACATACATATAAACATATACATATAAACATACAAGCATACATACATATAAACATACATACATATAAACACATGCATACATACATACATATACGAGTATATAAATAAATATATATATATATACACAAAATAATCAAAGGTCTCCACTTTATGAAATGATGTACGAATCGTGTATGCGTATGTGGGTGCATGTGCTTTGTTGATTTTCAAAAGGTGGAGCAGAGCCCTTCCAGTTCTCAAAGTATCCACGTGTGTATGTATAATCACAATTTGTGTGTGTGTGTGTGTGTGTGTGTGTGTGTGTGTGTGTGTGTGTGTGTGTGTGTGTGTGTGTGTGTGTGTCTGAGATATGCGATTCATAAATCCATTTCAGCTAATTGTATGCAAGTCATAGATTAACTCTCAAAGGTTTTACATGATATTTAAGCCCTTGACAGCTTCCAAGCAATTGCTAATGTACTCGGATATTGCAACCGCTGAATGGTCGTTGGAATGCAAATACTGGGACATTTGGACGTGCAGAAGTTCATTATACTTCTCATTATAATGTTGCTCAACCGCCTACAGAATGTCAAAACATGTGCGTATCAGCGGATCCTTGTTTGCGAGTCGGCTGGCCGTGCAAAGCCCGAGATAACATATTCAAACAACTGCTCTGACTCAGCTGCCATATATTTTGAACACATACAAAAACTTTACTCCAAACATATGGAGAAAGACGTGTTTAGACAAAGCTAAAGTGAAAGTGTAATTGAACAAGCATTCATGAATTGCTGATTACTTGTCTAATTTGGGGATATCATTGCAGTATGCTCAAACGTTATCGATCTGGCAGGGAGAGGCAATCACATCCTGGATCAAGTCGTTTTTAATTCTTCATCATCTATACCCTTCATGACAATGTCTCTTTTTATTTTCTTGCAGGATTAAAGGCTCGTGGAGGAGCTGTTATACAAGCCGCACCTACACGTACAAACAGAGACATTAGAAAACACCGGACTTCACCAGAACAACACAGCCGGTGACATTCGGAGAAGTGATGTAACATCTCAGAGCACTCTGAGTACCAGCGACGCCCCCTTGTGATGTCGCTTTCCTCTTTGCAGTCAGGCGGCAGTTAAGAAGAAATCTTTCCCCATGGGATGCAAACCAATGCTGTTTATCCATGCGCTATCCTCTAAATGCTAACTGTTAAGCGAGAAAGCAGCATGTACCATTTTTACAAGTCTTTTGTATGACTCGGCCATGTTCAGATTTGAACCACCAACCTCCCACACTCACAGCCGATGCTCCAACCATTGGGCTATCATTATATTATATCTATCTTCTATCTATCTATCTACTAGCAGAAGTACCCGGGGAGGGGCGGGGCGGGGATTGGGGGGGGGGGGGGAGGGGGAGGAGAGGGGAACGGGGGGTCGAGGGGAGGGGAACAGGGGGGGACGAGAGGGGGGAGGGGAAGGGGAGGGGGGAGGGGGAGGGGAGGGGGAGTGGGAGGTTAAAGGGAGGGGAGGGGAGGTGGGGGAAGGGGAGGAGGGAAGGAGGGGGGAAGGGGAGCAGTCAGAAGTGGAAGCTCTTTTACAGAGAATTTATATCTTAAAGGGGAGGGGACGGGAGGGGGGAAGGGGAGGGGAGGGGAGGGGTAGGCAGGAGAGGAAGGGGAGTGGCTCACGTTTCTGAGTGAATGTGGATCACGTTTCTGAGTGAATGTGGCTCACGTTTCTGAGTGAATGTGGATCACGTTTCTGAGTGAATGTGGCTCACGTTTCTGAGTGAATGTGGCTCACGTTTCTGAGTGAATGTGGATCACGTTTCTGAGTGAATGTGGCTCACGTTTCTGAGTGAATGTGGCTCACGTTTCTGAGTGAATGTGGATCACGTTTCTGAGTGAATGTGGCTCACGTTTCTGAGTTAAGTGTGAAGCCGATCAAGAGGAAGAAGAAGAAGCCATACTACCAAATTTGTACACTTCCGGCATTGTTTGATTTATTTGTATTCAAATGTCTGGTAGTTTTGTATTTATTTATGCGAATGTGTACTTGTATATAACTGTCATTCAGTTAAAAAAGGCTTCGGCACTATCGAGTGATTTTTTTTTTTTTTTTAACTCCAAAAAAACGAACTTTTTTTTTTGCCTAAACCACTCCCAGGTACTCACTGATGAACCTCTGAAAGTTTGATGAAGATCCATTCAGCCATCTCTGAATAAAAGGCGGACACACACAGACAACTCGTGTTTATATACAGACTTGGCATTTAATATGGAATTTTTTTTTTTTCTTGACTTGGGTTTACTTTCTTAACTCAGTATATCAATCTGGTGAGTTTCTTTTACACATTGGTGATTTATTTGTTAAAAGAACCATGTCACTGATTGTCTGTCGCAGCAAGATGTCAACAACAGGATTATATCACAGGTGGCGTGGCAAAATGTATGGACAGGTGCATTTGATGATTGGCTTCACAGTCGGGTATACAAGGGTTGTTGCGTTCTGTATTAGTGGAAAACAACTGCTGCACGTCTCCAAAAGTTATTGCCGCTTCCTCTGGAGATGGTCCGTCAACTCAGCAATGCTGTTTGTCATGGAGTGGTGGCTTTACGAAATTACAGCATGAAACAGCGTGCTATTGCTCGGCAGTATAGCATCACTCAAGGTCAGGTGTCAAACATCCTGAAACTAAATGCTCAGAGGGGTGTCCCTACTCCAATACCGAGGCCAGGACGTCCACGCAGAACCACAAGGAGGGATAATCGCCAGCTGCACCGGTTAGTCCGCAATGGCCATACCAAGTCAGCTAATCGGCTTAGGGCTGAGTGGCAGCAACTGACAAATGTGCCTGTATCCAGAAGGCGGGTCAACCAACGACTGGTTCAAGCAGGCTATCGTGCCAGGCATCCCCTGAGAAAGCCACCCCTGACCAGACAACACCGCCAGCGCTGATTGCAGTGGGCCAGAGAGCACCGTCAATGGCAGCCAGGACACTGGAATCATGTGATCTTCAGTGACGAGTCTAGATTTCTGGTCTATCGTCAAGATGGCCGCATCCGAGTGTGCAGACAAGTGCATGAAGCCTACAACAAAGATTGTATAGTGCCAAGAGTCCAAGCTGGAGGTGGTGGGGTGACCGTTTGGGCTGCTTTTCATGCAGGGGCAAAACTGACCTGGTTGTTCTGAATGGAAACCTGAACCAGTTCAAGTACAGGGCCATTCTGGAAGAAACATTGCTTCCATTTGCTCGTGCAGCCTTTCGAGGAAACTTTGTCTTCCAAGATGACAATGCACGGCCTCATCGTGCTCGCATGATCCAACACTTTCTTGCTGACCGTGGTGTAAAGCATATGGAGTGGCCTGCCATGTCCCCGGATATTAATCCGATAGAGAACTTGTGGGCAGAATTAACGCGTCAAATCGACCACTTGGACCAGCAGCCGGACTCTGTGCGTGAATTGCAGCAGGCTATTGTCACTGCATGGCAAGCGATTCCTGTCCAAAGCTTGGCAAATCTCGTGAACAGCATGCCTCAACGTGTACGTGCTCTCCTGAATGCTCGTGGGGGTTACACGAAGTACTGAACTGTAATTTTACTGTCCGTAATCCGAGTCGAAATTTAACTTTTGTTTTTGTTAAAAAAAAATTTGGCTAATGTGCAAAATAAAGAGATACTTCTGGAAAACGTACAGAAGTTTAACACAGTACTGTCCATGAATTGAGTTCGATATCAGTTTACATCACTTTCAAGGATCAATTTATTTGTTTCGAAATGTCAAATGTGGTTTTTGTTTCTTTTAAAGGTCACATTAACAAAATCTAGAATAATTTCAACATAATTCCAATGAACTTTTGGTTCTAAGACGTCTTGAGAAGTAAGTTCACCCCCAAAAAAATATATTCCATATTAAATGCCAAGTCTGTATATATAAATCAGGATTTAAATTTAATTCAAAAAATGATCCAGACGTCTATTCTCTTTCAAACATTCAAACCGACAGAGGTAGTTATTTATCACAGCATCTGTAGAATTTTCACCCTTTTACTCAACTCCGTTTCGCTGTTATTTGGTGGAGCAGTCAACTGAGCTTTATAGATCAGTCAACTGATCAGTCAACTGAGCTTTATAGATATTTAGATATATAAAAAAGAAAGTTTTTGTTTGTTTGTTTGTTGGATTTTTGTTTGTTTGCACACGCTAATCTCCTGAACGGTGAAAGATAGGAGGAAACCTCTGAAACAAAAAAATGTCGGGGAGGGCCTCGGGAAGGTTATAGGCTAGGTGGCGAGGCCGGTCGAGGCCGCATCGGCCGGGCTGGGCCCATTTCGCAATTAAAAGCTGAGCTGAATTATAGTAGTCAATCTTATACGGCCACGGGTAAAGGCTGAATTATAGTAGTAAATTCATTCAAAAAGAACCCGGGCAACGCCAGGTGCATTCGGCTAGTATATATATATATATATATATATATATACTGTATATATATATATACTGTATATATATACTGTATATATATATATACTGTATATATATATACTGTATATATATATACTGTATAATTATATATATATACTGTATATATATACAGTATATATACATATACTGTATATATATATATATACTGTGTATATATATATATATATATATATATATATATTGTTACAGACACGACTTTGATGTTAAAGTGGGCCGAGCGGAATGGCCGTCGTGTCCGCACAAATTACCCGACTATACTCGACGTTGACGAAGCCGCGCCACGCTGGCTCAATAAGAAAAAGAAGACACCCGGCTGGATTACAATAACACAATACGACACCAATGTTTCGATTCTCAAGTATATTCGTACGGAAAAGGTTAGATTACAGGGGCTAGAGGTATATTACAGGAAGACAGGCACTTAGACACACTCTTATATTAACCCCGGACAGACGACAGACACACGGGACAACGGCTGACTCACACGGGGGTTTGATGGCTAGGAAAGGCAGGCGGGTAGCGATGGCTCCAGGTGCACCTGTGCTCAAAGGTTAGAATCGACCCGGTCCGGTCCAGAGATGCGGGAGGTTTCACAGCGCTCGGAGGGGACGTTCTTTCACAAAGCGGGCCTTTCTCTCTCAGCGCTCGCAGGTCCTTCTTTCTCCAGCTCGGGGCGCATCTGACGTCACATCCGGCGCGGGGCCGCGTATATCCGGCGGGGAGTGACACGCCCTCGGCTCGTTAGCTCCGCCTCGTGGAATCGGCACGTTGCTTCTCATTGGGTGCGTGCGGGGGGTTTACCAGGCTCCGCCCTTGACGAGGAGCTGACAAGGAGCCCCTTCGTGGTAACCCCGTGGAGCGCATGGTCTATGGCGCTAATCGAGCCGGTGTGAGGACGCATCCTCCCCCGCTCCGCCGCCATCCTCTCTGTTGTTGTTGTAATTGTTGGGGAAGAAGATGGAAGGAGGTATGGGAAAGGTCCTAAACTCACTACTGATGCCATATAATCACATTCTGGTGCAACGAAGAGTCATAATTAATGGAGACGAGGCCTTAACTGACATAGAATAAGAATAACTAGGAAGATGTCCGAAAGTTGTCTACGTGTGGTGCGGTGGACCTGGGCACGACATTTAATGGGGGAATAAGGGGAAGGTCGGCTCTACTGATTGTTATTTACATGCAATGGGACTAGGGAATGGGGGATTGGGGAAAGTTGGGGAGTATTGGAGAAAATAGGGGAATATTTACAAGCGGATATGGAGGCCAAATTCCATATTCGCAACATTGCACCCTTCTCTACCCTCGGGGCGTCCCGACCCGATAAATTTTTACCTACTTTAGTGTGGCACGCAATGTAGTTCCCTCTACTATTAACTCTACCCTGAGTGCGACAGTTTTACAGATATTCACAAATGAGTAAATATGTCCCCCTGCGACGTTGCACCCTTCTCCTCACAGAAACACACCCACAGGATAACCGAATCCAGAAAGAATTCGCAAACTAAACATACAGCCGGTAGGGAGCATTATTTACAAGACTACGCTGCTATTTACACTACGATCCAGGACCTGTTTTTGGAGGGACACATGCAGATGTTATGCATAGAGAGAGAGCGCGCTTGCCAACATCGATACACCAACCCACGAGTGCTCTGTGGCCGACGGCCTTTAATAACGTGCAGAGCACCCTTCCCGAGCATCAACAGCACCACCCCACCACCAATCGGTGCAGTCACCATTGTTCATTGGAATAAAAATAAATTCGACAACCCCTAACCCTGCAGGTGTCTCTTGCTCTTCTTGTGGTGCACTTGGTGTTAGTTAACAGTGGTTCACCTTTATGGCATAGGTGCCACGTTGACCCATAGGTCCATCCCCGGGTGGTGCTTGGCCGCAAACGAACTGCGGTCCATTGTGGGTGGCCACAAACATTGCGGTCCATATGGTGTATCGATCCCGGCAGCAAACAGCGAAAGTGCAGGCCCACAACTGCGCAGCCAGCACCTCTCTCTCCTCTCTCTCTACCCCAAAGCCAGATCCTCGGAGGTGGGAGACAAAAGAAGAAACAAGTGAGTAAGGTGGTAAGGGCGCAAAAGTGCACGCAATATAAGGTAATGCACACTGGGGGCACATGGGAACCAGGTGAGACAGGTACGTTCCTATCGTACGCCCCCCCCCCCCACCAGGTAACCTACATGGCCCCTCCCTTACCCCTTACTGTATCCACACAACACAACACTACCCATAAACATCTACTTTACAAATCAACAAACATCCCTACTGTCTTCCCCGTTCCTCCCATATACCAAATTCGTCTTCTCTCCCTCCTAACCAATCAAATTTGCCATTTTCAACTCTCATCAAAATTTGCCATCTCCAACTCAACATCATAATTTGCCATTACCAATTCATCATCAGTCCCTCCTAGGGAGGGAGAGATGGAATCACCCCAATGTCTCATCCACGTCGTGATGCGTCTCACAAACCCACACAGCAATTCTCATTCCTGCAACACAAACAAAGAAAACACAGGTGTGGAGTCATCATCATCACCACAGGTAAGTGGCTGCGTATGGTGCGACAGGTTCATCAATCCTAACTATTTCCTAAGTGACTTTAACAACTTTACACTACCCGGGGTCTTTCTCCGGCCAAACCATTGGCCCTCTTACACTATGGGTTCTAAAAACCAATTCCCATTGGCCAAACTGTGGTGCTCTTCAATTTGGGGTCTCACTCCCCCGATTCATCTCCCGGTGCCCTCGTACAATTTCTGGGCTGCGACGTGTACCTCTCCCAGTGGGTCTACCCACCTGCACACCTCCACCACTGCAGTTGCCTCCGAGCTTACCTGCTCCTCACCCTAACCTAACTACCAGGGGAAGGCCCTCTGGCACTCTCCCCACTCGGTGCCCTCTCTGGCACTGGGCTACCCGGGTCCATCCTCCGGATCCTCAGGCACCCACTCACAACTACCGGCTCCCAGAGCCCACCTGCGGCCTCACCTGGCCGACATCCTCACAGTGGTGGAGTGCCCAACCAACTACACACACTAACAGGCTACACGCCCAGCCATTTCCACAACACTAATGCACCCATCCACAACACCATTCTGCCACCGCACCACAAATGCCAATATCCGACCACAATTTACCTGTACCCTCTACCTAACACTTACACTACCCGCCCCGGGTACTCGTGAAAGGGGTCCACTCTTCCCCCATCCACACCTTCGCACCATGCACACCACTCCGTACCACTCACTCCAACTCTCTCCACACACCTGTACTTGCACACCTGTGCTCTCACACCTGGTGCCACCGGCACCCTTCTCTCCCCAAGCGCATTCGCGCTGATCCACAACACTCACTACTCATACACTGCTCCACACACCTGTCCAGTTGCACACCTGTGCAATCACACCTGTTCAATCCTCACACACACAGCATCATCTCAGCTAACTACTCCCTTCTGAAACTTGCGCTTCCCAGTCGTCCCTTTAACTATTGCGCTCCCTCGTCATTATCAACCACACTAAACTACCTGCGTCCCCACTACAGGTATCAGTCACTAACTAACCTTAACGTTACCTACTGTCATCTTCTAGGGCCCTATCAATATAACCTAACCCACCCGGGCTAGTTTTCACTGCCATACACCCCATAATCTAGTGCTCCTTTGCCCCCACCTGTGAGGGATGGTGGATTTGCCATCCCACCACATCGGGGGTCTCTCACTACCAATTTTGCACATCAAATTTCAACAAATCAAAAATTTGGCCAATCACTGCCCATCATCTGCCAATCACTACTGCCAATCCCTTGCCAATCATCAAATTTTGTTTTTCTCTAATTTTGGGTCCAATACACTAACCTCATCACCCAGTCGACTCACTAATACCTCTCGGTGCGCCAATCCTTGTCCAAAGCCCGGCTTCGTAAAGCCAAGCAATGGATGCTGGTTGTTTTGTGCCAGCGGCTGGATGCGTCCGGCACTCGGTGCAGGGACGGGGGCTTACCCGGGCCGAGATCCCACGCATCACCTCGGCGTGGAGCCATCCAATGTCCCGATCTCGACCTGCCGGCACGTCTCAACAAAACGTGGTCGCCATGACGACCCTTCCTATCCAGCCGCCCGCTCCGCCTAGTGGAGCACGGACGCGGCCGTTCAAAGCGAGGCCCGGCACGCACCGAGGGCCCGATTCGGCTAAAAGTCGACCTAACCTCTAACCCGTGTAACGTCGATGCTTCACCTGCATGCTTACACCCCGCAGCCCGTTCCTTGCTCACACATCCAGCCGTCCCCATGCTCCTCGTACCTTTCCTTACACATCCAGGTACCCTCATTCCACTCACAGCCTTGGTCACACACCTGACCACCGAACACTTTGGCACACATTCGTTGGTCGCACACCTCACCAAAACACCTCTTCGCGCCCCCTCCTCTGTGACAATCACAGGTGTGCCCTCATTCGCACACCCAACCACGTGCCTCACCACCAACTCCAGCGTGCATTCCCACTCACGCTCTACCATTCCAGGTGTGCATCCTTCCATCCCAGGTGTACATCCTCGCTCACCTGTCACAACTAACTCACGCTCCATGTCACTCTCACTACTTTCACCTCCACTCGTGACAACGCACTCACCCTTACTCTTGACAGCACACTCTTTCCTCATGCACCTGTCCGTCACACACCTTTCTCGCGCACACTCTCCCGTTACACCCTCTGTAACACTCACCACAGGTGGACACTCTTCCTTACTTCTGACAGCGCACTCTTTCCTCATGCACCTGTCCGTCACACACCTTTCTCGCGCACACTCTCCCGTTACACCCTCTGTAACACTCACCACAGGTGGACACTCTTCCTTACTTCTGACAGCGCACTCTTTCCTCATGCACCTGGCCGTCACACACCTTTCTCGCGCACACTCTTGCGCACACTCTCCGGTCACACCCTCTGTAACACTCACCACACCACGCTTCCATGTGCTCCCTCGCACACGCGCTACGACCGACTCACTCCCGCCAGCACACTCACTCCTTGGCACGCACTTTTTCCTCACACACCCCAGAGTCGGACTTTCTTGCACACCTCCATTTTCGCACACCAGACCTGTCGCACACTTCACCAACGGCCTCTCACGAACACCCGGGTCTATCTCGACCCCCAAGCCTCTTAAATCACCTGGCGCATCATACGCACGACCATATTGGTCACCACTTACACCGGGTCCTCTTCCTCTTCGCTTCTCCTCCATCACCTGCGAATCCCTCATCCGGTTAATGAGCACATCATCACGATCCAAACACAGACTTTGGACCAATTCTTTTATCTCCTCTTTTATCTCTTTGTTATCCCCTCTCCGTCGCTTCTTAATTTCGCTCACCCCTTCTTCCACTTCTTCTAATTTGTGCCTCACCTCTTTTATTCCCCGGTACGTCTCCTCAAGCTCGTCCTCCAAGGCTACCTTGACCGTTTCCAGGTGCGTCCTCACCTGCCGGTCCTTCGTCTCCATTACCTCTACCACCTCGTCCAACCTCGCCGTCAGTCCCTCACGTACCATCTGACATTCCCTCTTCGTCGCTACCAAGTCATCCTTTAGTTCCTTCTGTGTCGCTTTCAACCCTCCTAATACCGCAGTGTTCCTTTGAACCTGCTCCACTAACTCCGTCTGTCCCACCGTCAGCTGCTCCACCTCCTGCGTCAGGTCCTCTATGCCCCCTTGTAACTTTACAGTCCCCTTTCTCACCTCCTTTTCCATGTGCTCCTTACAGTGCCTCACCTCCTCGCGCACTCCTCCGACCTCCTCACTCACTCCTCTTCTGATCTCCTCTCCCATCACTTGCATCTCCTGCCCAGATGCCACCCTCATCTGCTCCATTTCCTCCCTGTGAGCATCCAGTTTGGTTTCTACCCCCATTCTGACCCCCTCTATCTGCTGCTCCATTTGTTTAACTTCCCTTTCCGCTTGGTCCCTCATGTCCCTCAATTTGCCTTCCATACTGTTTTCTAACCCCTCTAACCCATTTTTCACTCCCTCTATCTGATTCTCCTGGGCAGCCATTCTATTTTCTACCCCCATTAACCCATTTTTCACTTCTTTTATCCCGTTGTCTAACCCCTCAAAATTATTGTCTAACTTCCCAATTTTCTTGTCTAACTCCTCAAAATTATTGTCTAACTTCTCAATTTTCTTGTCTAACTCCTCAAAATTATTGTCTAACTTCTCACCGGTACCCCTCGCTTCGTCCCTCATTACCCCCATTTGGTTTCCCATTACCCCCATTTGGCCCTCTAATCGCCCACTATCAACCCTCATTTGGCCCTCCATCCTATCCATTTTTGCATTCAGTTGGGTCAAGAATAATCTGAGGTCAAACCCGGTTTGCCCAGCGTCCCCAGCCGCCACCGCAGGCTCGCCCTCCGCGGCGCCGCTATTTTGGGACCCTTCAACCACGTGAGCGAGCGCGCCATTTTGCGCGCCCGCTACTTCGTGCGTGACGGCGCTATTTTGCGAACCTGCCGCCCTCACTGCTTCGCTCTCCTCATGTCCCTCAATTTGGTCCTGGACCGACCCTGCTTCACTCTCCCCTACCGGACCCCAGCCGTCTTGATCCGCCATAGCGCGACTTGCAAAATTCGAGTTTCGTAAAACAAAACAAATTTCGGCCGCTCCAAATTTTGACCAAATTTTTTTTTTCCTCTATTCGTTTTTTTTTTTTTTCAAAATTTGGTCGGGCCTCGAATCCCACTCCTGACACCAATTGTTACAGACACGACTTTGATGTTAAAGTGGGCCGAGCGGAATGGCCGTCGTGTCCGCACAAATTACCCGACTATACTCGACGTTGACGAAGCCGCGCCACGCTGGCTCAATAAGAAAAAGAAGACACCCGGCTGGATTACAATAACACAATACGACACCAATGTTTCGATTCTCAAGTATATTCGTACGGAAAAGGTTAGATTACAGGGGCTAGAGGTATATTACAGGAAGACAGGCACTTAGACACACTCTTATATTAACCCCGGACAGACGACAGACACACGGGACAACGGCTGACTCACACGGGGGTTTGATGGCTAGGAAAGGCAGGCGGGTAGCGATGGCTCCAGGTGCACCTGTGCTCAAAGGTTAGAATCGACCCGGTCCGGTCCAGAGATGCGGGAGGTTTCACAGCGCTCGGAGGGGACGTTCTTTCACAAAGCGGGCCTTTCTCTCTCAGCGCTCGCAGGTCCTTCTTTCTCCAGCTCGGGGCGCATCTGACGTCACATCCGGCGCGGGGCCGCGTATATCCGGCGGGGAGTGACACGCCCTCGGCTCGTTAGCTCCGCCTCGTGGAATCGGCACGTTGCTTCTCATTGGGTGCGTGCGGGGGGTTTACCAGGCTCCGCCCTTGACGAGGAGCTGACAAGGAGCCCCTTCGTGGTAACCCCGTGGAGCGCATGGTCTATGGCGCTAATCGAGCCGGTGTGAGGACGCATCCTCCCCCGCTCCGCCGCCATCCTCTCTGTTGTTGTTGTAATTGTTGGGGAAGAAGATGGAAGGAGGTATGGGAAAGGTCCTAAACTCACTACTGATGCCATATAATCACATTCTGGTGCAACGAAGAGTCATAATTAATGGAGACGAGGCCTTAACTGACATAGAATAAGAATAACTAGGAAGATGTCCGAAAGTTGTCTACGTGTGGTGCGGTGGACCTGGGCACGACATT
>NC_136261.1:292065096-292290096 GCF_964187855.1 Myxine glutinosa | reverse complement strand
GCATTGAGTGACAGTGAGGATTGAAAAGATGGGACTGGCTGATTGGTGAAGAGGACGGATGACATCAGAGCGGCACGGACAAAATACTAGTGCGGCAGACATTTTCTCTCTTGGGTCCGGACTTTGGTGGAGACGGTTGTGCGCCAACGATTCTCTCCATTTCTTCACGTTCTGGACCTCGGTGTGGGCGACAGTGTGCCGAGACCTTGCTGGGGATTGTGAGGAGGCCGAGTTGCGAACCAAGAGCTGGGAACGAGGAGCTGCGCAACAACTCCTGTTCACTTCATGCTCGACGAGGCCAAGAGTGAGAGGACGGCCGGTGAGGCCTAGCAGCATGCGGACGAGCGGACTGCGGCCTTCTTCCCTCCAATAATAGGGCCGGGTCCAGACTGTGCACTTGGGGCCGACGATTCTTGACGAGACCTCCCACAAGTGATCACAGCTAAGTGCATGAAATAACCACACACAGTTATTTTATATATCGTTATCTTTCCCTGTGTCCATGTTTGGGTCTGTTGTGGGAGCACTCCATATAGGAAATTTAGTTTCGCCGTGTTTTATTTTGTACCGGCATTTCTTTGAATAAACCTGTTATTTTTGTGCATTTTAAATCCGTTTTCGTTTGTTTTTTTCTTTGCGGCTTTGAGGACTGACAGTGGGATCCGTTCAGGTCAGTGCTTTTCAGCATCATCATCCTCCTTGCCCCTCCCCCCCTAACCCCCCCCCCCCCCCCCTCGCATGTATTAACTCTGCCACATTTTGAACCGAGTGCCTCGGAGTAAAGCTCGTTTGGCTATCCGTGCTACCCTAAGGTGATCACCAAGGGTAGTCACACGCCAATATATATATATATAATTTTTAGGTCCTTTTGTCAATTTTTGAGTCACCCCTTTATCAGGAAACCAGTCGTACAACCATTTTATTTTCATCCATAATTCGCAACATCGGTTGCACGAGGGGGGATGAAAATTTTCAGGCGACAAATGTCCCAGTCCAGTAATGAAAATAGACAATTATATATTGAAGGCAAGTTGCAAAAGTGATGGTGCTAGGTTCGAGTGCACGCTTTATTATTTATAAGTTGGAAATGTCTTGTTCGATCGTGATCAACGCTTTAATGGGAGTATTATCACATTACAGTAACAGGAATATTATCACATTCCAGTGTCAGTTAGTGGTCTCAATGTGCTCCATGCAAGAAAGAAAGATAACAAAGATTGACAGGAAAGATGAAGGAAAATGCTTTTCAAAAGAGAGAATGAAAAGATAGACCAAATGTGCTTGGTTCAATGGTTAAATTTGAGCAAATGTTACTCTTCTACAATCGAATTTGTGAAAAGCAAAAATTATATAATGAAAGCCAATGAAATAAAGTAGCCAGCTTCAGATACATCTTTATTTGCCCATGGGTTTGTAAACATCTGATTATTGTTGACGGTTCTGAGATAAATCACCTTGTAGTTGATGATCGAATCCAATCCGATGTCCATACTCTCTTTTCCAGAGAATCCATGCCGCCGAAGCAGTCTCAAGGCGTGGAATCACTGGGTAGGTTGCAATTGCCTTTCCCAGCGGTAGTCGGGGCAGGATTTTGGAATTTAACCAGGATGCTGAAAATAATGGCTTATTCTTGTGAAAGGAACCCTGGGGTGTTTAACGTCCACCGGTGAATACAAGCAGCACCTGGCAGATGGGACACCTGGCTTAACGTCTCTCGGAAAGATGGAGCAATCATTAATGCAACGCCTTGCCTGTAAAGCACATGGGTGATGGTTTGTAAAGTCAGGTCGGGAATCAAACCCAGACTCAGCAGCTCAAATGCGAGCGTACCACCTCCGAACGATCCTGCTCGCTCTAGCTGATGACGGCAATGAATTGAATTTTTTTTTTTTTTTGAAAGGGCATTTATGAATTCATATTTATGAATATGAGGAATGCATTTTTGAGTAAACTCTTATCTCCATATAATGCCGATCAATGAGCACATTGGATTTATCAAGTCATTAAGTCGGGTATCCCATCTCCTCAAAGTTATTAGATGTCCCTATGAGTAAGTAACTGGTATTTGAGGCTGTGAGAGGCAAACAGTGATGAAGCTACTTTGAGTGTCTGTTTACTTGGCTTGATCTCTTTGACATTCCTCGCTGAGCACACAGCTCATGATGCTGGAATTGCAGGTTCCAATCCCATATATCATGTTGGTTTCTCCATTCTTCACTAATAGCCTGGTAATTTATTAGCACCTTCAAATGTCATCATCCTGCAGGTGATATGTGTATTATCTCTCCCTGAGCCTTAGACACTGTAAAAAAAAAAAACAACTATGTGGCCATATAAATATCCCACAAAGAAGCATGCTTGTAAATTGCATGCTGAGAGAGATAATTCAAAAACATCCTTCCTGCTTGTGGTTGTATTAAAATGAGTCGACGTGGCTGGAAAGATAGGTTGAGCATTTTCGTCCAATCAGAGGTCAGGAAAGCTACTGTAAGATACTCATACTGGTCTTTGATTGCAGTAAATTGATGAAAAGGTATCCTAAGTCAGCCTTGCTGACGTTAACCCTTCGTCCGGGCAAAACGAGGGTCAATGCCAGAAAATCAGCTTAATGCTTCCCACGGTGGTCAGCATACCTTGATCAACGTCCTGTTGATTTCATCCATATAGTAAACCGGATATAAAACTGGATTCTGAGCCTAAAGATTTGCAGTGTTTCAAGTGGGAACTCTAAGCAGGCCAACAAAAAATTGTTTTCAATTTTACATTCAGATCAGTAACATTGAATAGATTACATTGAATCTTACTATTATAACAAGCGTTACGCCTAGGTCCTCCTTCGGTGAAGTGATGTGAGTTGACAAAGTGGAAGACGCAAGGCGGCCATCTTGGATTTTGACGTGGCGACCTAATTCTCAATAGCGTTCTCCCTTATGCATAGATACACCCACAAACCAGATAGAAGTTAGTAGTTCGTTTATTTTTCAAGATATTTCGCTCACAAGGTTCAGACATATATATGGTGGCGGCCATCTTGGATTTTGACGTGGCGACCCAATTTTCAATAGCGTTCTTCCTTATGCCTAGATACACCCACACACCAGATTAGAAGTTGGTACTTCGCTTATTTTTCAAGATATTCCGCTCACAAGTTTCAGACATACATGGTGTCAGACATACATGGCGGTGACCGTCTTGGATTTTGACGTGGGTTGCACCCACACACCAAATTCGAATTCGGTCCTTCGCTTACGCACGCACGCATGCACATACGCACGTACGCACGGACGGACACACGGATGGAGGGGAAAACCATAGTCCCTCTTTCGCTCCGCGGTGCGACGGGGGACAATAATGGAGCAAACGTGGGTGTCACCAAAACTCCAAAATGGACATTTAACAGTCCTTGGGCATATGTAGAGGATCCAAATGAAACAACTGACCAAATACAATATGGAATATCAGGAGGAACCCAAAAAGACAAAGATGGAGTCATCAGGAGGAACCTAGATAGGATTCGGTTTTTGGCTGCTACTCCTCTACCCGGTTATATCTCTGGTTCCAAGCCCAGTACTGGCATTAAGTGGCCATTCAAGGCCAGAAGATGAGCACATGCTTTAGCTTCACCCCAGTAGACGTACTCCAGCATGAAATCAGGCCCGAGCTGAGAAGAGTACTCCACCCGGAGGGCGGGGGTGCCCGCTAGTAGAATAGCAGGCTTTGATGGGCCTAATGGCCTCCTCCTGCGTCAGAGTTCCTTGTAAGCGAACTAATATTAGGGATGCAATCCTTCCAGGATGGATACCTATTGTGTTTTATTATTATTATTATAAAAGTTTTAAAGCAGGAAACCATAAGGTGACTTGTTATGTACCGGTATTTGCATTTTTGGGCCTAAAATAGTAACCAACCCCATTATAAGGTGTGTGGTATTCATAAAGTTATTTTAACGAGATGCTCAACAATAGTCCAATAAACAACAATAATTTTCCAAAATACGGAGTAAAGGTGTACATATCTTGTAAAAAAAGAAAAGAAAATCATTTCCTTAATAATTCTGTGCACTTGTATGTTTAAAAAATGGTAATTGGCATTACTTCGACTGGTGTGAGCATTCGATTTGCAAAACTTTTTTTTAAAGTTGGTAGCATACACGTCCGGACCTAAAATCATTCTGAGTCGCCTCATTTAACAAGGGAAGGGAATAATAGTCTACCATAGTGAGTGGACTCGCATCAAATGTAGACCAGACCAGGTGGAGTAGGCAGATTATCCCATACAGAATGTCATTAGTGAGCCAGGTAGGTTTTTCTACTGATATAACCTGATAGCGGGCTGGCGGTTGTCCTGAAATGAAATCGACTTCCTGAAGCTTAGAATCCAAACCCCGAATACTGCACTTTCCTTAAGAAGCTGGATTTGAACCCATAACCTCTGGTATACCTGTCCGGAATCTTCACTAACAAATCCCCACTGTACTCAATTTTGCACACCACTTGTGTTGCTAAAATACAACCAATAATTTATCACTTGCAAACCAACTAATTGGCCACAAAGGCCATGCCTAATTGTTTCTTTGTTCACTTTCTCTCAAACAAATAATGCATAAGCTTGCGATTTTAGCAGTCATGAGAAAATGTACAAAGAAAAACTACCTGGACAATACATACGTACAAATCACAATGTTATGTAAATCTCAATATAATTAATGCCGTTGTATAAAACTCCATCTTTACTTGGTAATTGTCCATAATAATTCGAAAGTATTTTTTTCCCAAAACAAATTTGCGCACGTTGCGGAAATTATCTGAGAGGGGGTGAGGTTATGAAGATGGTTATGGCTGAAGCATGAAACTCAAAGTTACCTTTTTGATGCTTCCTCGAGATGTACCGACGAAGATGACGGAATGGTTGTTGTAGATGTATGTTACAACCGACGTCATGCCGTCTGACAAATCCGATAGCAGGGCCGTACCTTTCACCTCAACCGACCCACCAAGGGGTTGATTTGTGTCCCAGCCGCAAAACTTGTCATCGATGATCACCAGCTACAAGAGAAAGCACCTATCTTCAAATGTTTGCAGAAAATTGTGTATCATGTTCTCAAATACTGATGTCTTAGTTTAGACTCTTGCCTTTCAGATCAGCTAAAGCCAGGAAGAGCGAGATGATAAGTTGTAAGCTGTGCCACCTAAGGTGGATGCAGGTTATGGTTTCACCCCTGTTTATCCGTTTGTCTATCTGTCTGTGACCAGGATATCTCAAAGTTATGGACTACTTCGGATGAGACTAGATTGACAGGTTGGGTGTGTGACAAGGACGAAATGATTCGATTTTGGTGAAGATATGGATCCGGATACTAGAATTCTTTAAGTGATTTTTCACCATTGAGAGATAGGACCAAACCGATATATAGCACGATATCTCAAAAAGTTATGGATGTATTCTAACTTTAGATAGCATGACATCTCAAAAAGTTATGGATGGATTCTAACTTTAGATAGCATGACATCTCAAAAAGTTATGGATGGATTCTAACTTTAGATAGCATGACATCTCAAAAAGTTATGGATGGATTCTAACTTTAGATAGCATGACATCTCAAAAAGTTATGGATGGATTCTAACTTTAGATAGCATGACATCTCAAAAAGTTATGGATGGATTCTAACTTTAGATAGCATGACATCTCAAAAAGTTATGGATGGATTCTAACTTTAGATAGCATGACATCTCAAAAAGTTATGGATGGATTCTAACTTTAGATAGCATGACATCTCAAAAAGTTATGGATGGATTCACACGAAATTTGATAGACAGGTTGGGTGTGTGATAAGGACGATTCAATGGATTTTGGTGAATATTCAAATACGAATCTGGATATGAGAATGTTTTAAGGGATTCTTCACCATTGGGAGATCGGGCCAAAATGATATACTGTCCAGTATGATATTTCAAACAGGTATGGATGGATTTGGACGAAACTTGGTGGATGAGTTGGGTATGTGAAAAGAACAACCTGTTTAGATTTTGGAGGTCTGGGTCTATATTGAGAAGAAGGGAGGATTGTGGATCCTGCCCATCATTTGGATACAAAAGATAAACTGTTCAGCCTGATGGAGATATGCACTCTACCAAGTGCCATTGTAGTGTTTGTTGTTAATAAAATGGTGCACAGGAAGTGCCCTTAGCTTTAAGCTATCAGCCTGGGTTTGATTCTCAATCTACTGTCTTGGTGCTTTCCAGGCTGGTCATCCCTTTAAATGTGACATCCCTCACAAAATGTGACGTCTCAGCCTCATAAAACTGTTCCTCCTGACTAATTTCCTACCATATTCAGTCAAACATCAGGCCTGACCAGCTGGCTCGTCAAAGTTTTTGGCCAAAGCATGAAATAATTTGGAAAACACCCAACCCCTCAATAATGTGGACTTAATTGGGGACATTAAAGAAGTATAAGTAGTAGTAGTAGTAGTAGTAGTACCAGCAATGATTTATGAATTAAAGAATACTATTTATCTCAAGAGTGATACAATTTAGGGATAATTCAAAATGCCTTAAACTGTTGCCTTTCTCTTTATATTTTAAAAGGACTATTCTATTTTCTTAAAGTAAACCTGCAATTGGTAAATCCTGGAAATGTATGAAATAGGAGGAAAAGCAAAAGTAATTTCAATTGAAATATGGTACATATGATGTTTGACCAATTTTTTTTGTCAATCACAATAAGAAGTCACCTTGCTCATAATTTAAAGATCTCAACGAGAAAACTTGACACAGCTCTTCAGAAGTGTGAATAGCAATGCTATAAAAGTCAACTTCCATATCGCACATGCCAGATTAGGGAAATTGAGAAATTGAATATGGAGAAGAAGAGGAGATGATTCTGGAGAAGTGGAGTTTGGTGAATTATAGGAAGAATGGAGGGAGTGGGAGATAGAAGGGAAAGGAAGTTGCAAGGAGAGGAGTAAGAGGAACAGTAGAGAGGACACACGTGTATTGTTTGGGAGACGAAGAAGGTGAAGACTTTCTGTGAAGACTATTTGAGACTTGTTAAAATATTTTACAACATAGGCTATGAAGTCAAATGAGGTCGAACGTTTTATAGACGAATTAGGGGTTACACGGGTGGTGTGATGAACTAACAGCCTGAAGAAGCAACAACAAAGAATGGCACCAGATGTGGTTTTGAACATAAAGAGAGGGTTTAAATCAATAATTATCACCTCAAACAGGTGTTGATTGTGGAGGCAAAAACAAGTGAACTTGTACACGAACAGGCATTTCATTAACACAAGAAAACAGAGCTAACTCACGGATGAGAGGCAACGCATATCCTTGTTGAGGTTCCAGCTCAATTGCAGACGCCCCTCTCCACGATAGCAGCTACGTATGCGCTCGGTTATGCTCCGATCTATGTCGCGCAATGCAAACATGCAAAGCACCGATGAACGCGGCACCATGTGCCGGTTCTCCCGGTCGCGTGCCATCACAGCAAACAGCACGTCGTCGCGTTCGGAAATGCCAAGCCGCTTGGCCATCAGTGGGTCTGGCCTTGCCAACACAGCCGCCTCCATCATTGTGTATTCTATGCCATCTTTTTGGCACATCACCGGGAGTTCTACATACGAATAGAACTTGGAGTCAGTGAGACAAAGACGCACAATTTTTGATGAAAAGTGTGCGCCCCTGCTACTTGCATCACCTCCACCCCAGACCGCTGGCCTCGTGTGAGGCTGCAGCGTCAGAAAGTAAGCAAAGGCCCCACTGTGGAAGCCATAGATGTAAAATATGTCAAAGTTTGGGAATGATGCAAGGGTGTCAGATGGAATTTTGAGTTGCGAGGACACAAATTCATTGTGATAGATGAAATCAAACATTTCTGAGTCTTCCGCATCTTCGGTCAATTTGCGCGCAGACAGTGTTGGAAAGTAATCAACTCGTCCTCCAACGGGGGTCCCAACATACAGCACATGCTGCCCATCACGGTTTACCCCTCTTTCTTCACCGATATCACTCGGCACCACAAATGCTACCATGGTCCCACTTTCGTTGACACTTGACAGGTAATGTTCAGCACGATGCATTGGTTCTCCCAACTTAAACAAGTCGTCTGGCTTGAGAAGCTGGCAAACACCTTGAAAAACACTACCACAGGCCAAAAGCCGGTCCGTAGTGTGGTCGAGCATCAACAGCTTGTTCACATTAATGGTGGAGACCAGGCCCTGAGGGCAGGCTTCCACCATCGGTGGCGGATAGCATGCCGGGTTGTCACGGACGGGTCCCGTCTCGTGCGAGCGTGCCAGCTCAAGCCGTGATGAAAGTTGGTAGATGCGGTTCACCGCACCAACATACACGGTCCCTGTGTATGGGTGCACCACCAAGTGGTTGAGTGGCCAGTTGGATTGCTCTGTGGGGAACCTATATATGAAGAAAAAAAGAAACGGTTCAACCCACAGCTCTTACCAAGACTGATCAAACTTTTGTACAACTGGAAAACTTCAATACAGAGGTTAGAAAATCCAGATTACTACCGATGAAGAGCGTTCAAAAAGTTCAACGAATGAGATGCAATATTCCAACATGGGAATGTTTTTACTTTACTTTTTTATTATACAGCAGAGGTATGCATAATCTCTCTATATTATAAAAGAAAGTTTTTCTTTGTTTGTCTGCGCAAGCTAATCTCCTGGACGGTGAAAGATAGGAGGAAACCTCCAATACAAAAAAATGTCGGGACGGGCCCCGGGAAGGTTTTAGGCTAGGTGGCGAGGCCGGTCGAGGCCCACCTCGGCCGGGCTGGGCCCATTTCGCAATTAAAAGCTGAGCTGAATTATAGTAGTCAATCTTCTACGGCTGCAAGTAAAAGCTGAATTATAGTAGTAAATTCATTCAAAAAGAACTAAAAATGTCGGGACGGGCCCCGAGAAGGTTATAGGTTAGGTGGCGAGGCCGGTCGAGGCCCACATCGGCGGGCTGGGCCCATTTCGTAATTAAAAGCTGAGCTGAATTATAGTAGTCAATCTTCTACGGCTGCAAGTAAAAGCTGAATTATAGTAGTAAATTCATTCAAAAAAAAACCGGGCAACGCCGGGTGCTTTCGGCTAGTCTGCTATATAAGAGAGCTGTTGGTCTGTCTGTGTGTCTGTGTCGCCATTTTTCTCAGAGATGGCTGAACGGATCTTCATCAAACTTTCAGAGGTTCATCACTGAGTGCTTGGGAGTGTTTTAGGCAAACCAAAAAAAAATCTGAAATAAAAAAGTCAGTTTTTTGGATCAAATAAATAAATAAAAAAAATAAAAATCGCTCAATAATGCCTAGGCCTTTAAAAAAAATTAATGACAGTTATATACAAGTACACATTCCACCCCCACCCCACCCGGCAACGCCGGGTAATCCTGCTCGTTAGTAATAAAATGTATAAATATATTTACTATTTACATGTACACACCATTATACTTTTTGAAGTGCCTTGGAGCATTGTGTGTATGTTGTGCTGTGTAACCAAGAACAACGGTATTCCATGCAGTTTTGGACAGTCTTGAATATTATGTGGCAAAAAACGAGTGACGCAAATTATTTGCTCCTAATCTGAACAGCACAATTGTCACACCATCATTCTGCAAGCTTCAGCATCACATTAAAATTTTCCTGCATAATCACAATGCCAGAACTGCTAAAGGATTCATTCGAACTGAATTAAAGCCGCTTTGTTGCTTAGGAGAGCAGATAGGTGGCAGGCAATGAAATGCAGTCTTGGGTTCCTCGCCTTACCTGATGACGTGCCCTTTGGCACAGATGCAGATGAGGTGCAGAAGCAGAGCGGCGAGGCTGCACAGAGAGCGTCGCCCTGCATGGGCCAGCGGTGGTCTCCGCCGCATCCTTGGTCCACCTCCACCCTTGCTGCTTCCTCTCCGCACCGGTTCGTGTTTAGTGCTTATACGTTGGGGTGGTGGCTTGCCTGTGGTTACAAACAGGAAGTGGACAAAGGACAGACGTTCTATGGACTTGTATATTTTCAAATCAATTATGCTGTATATCTGAAGTGCTGGCTTCAGGTT
Source organism: Myxine glutinosa (assembly GCF_964187855.1). Classification (NCBI taxonomy): domain Eukaryota; kingdom Metazoa; phylum Chordata; class Myxini; order Myxiniformes; family Myxinidae; genus Myxine; species Myxine glutinosa. The sequence continues at coordinate 292,280,038 of NC_136261.1, read as the reverse complement.
TCATCACGAACAAAGTGTTGAGGAAAAGACTTGTGGTGCAGTAAAAAAAAACATCCCATGTTAATTTCATCGGAATATTTCATTGGGTTGCAGTCAAGCCTCTACAAAGAACACATCATGTGCAAATCCAAGCACTCCAAGATTCAGAAATGAAAAATTGGACTTAAAAAAAAAACACCTTTCGAGGCCATTTTTCCCGGCAGAGCAGGTGTTGGCCTTTTTTGGGCATCGTGGTCCCCTTTTTGAAGCAATGTTTTATGGCCGGATGCCCTTCCTGACGCCAACCCTGTTAGTCGCCTCTTGCAGCACACAGGGAATTACCAGTGAGCTGGTACTCAATTTGCCGACCTCGGAAAGATGACAGGATGAGTCAACCCCCCTGGCGTTAATTCAGCGATCGACCGGGATTCGAACCCAGGATCCTCGGATCCCAAGCCGGCACCTGAACCGCTAAGCCAACACAAATGAAAAAATGGATTGAGAAAGAGAAATAGCATCACAACTTCAGGCTGGGTCACAGCAGTATTTGAAGATGAGCGAGGAGATTTTGTTGAAGTTACAACTGCTAGTTGATCAGACTTGGTGGTGCAGTGGTTGGAGTGTCCGTAGTTAAACCCCCGTCCGAGTCATTCTAAAGACTTTAAAAATGGTACTTGCTGCTTCCTTGTCTTACAAAGGATCGATGGTAGTACCTACGCTCTGCAAGGAGTATGGTACATCAACAAAACTGCTAGTTCAAGTCAATCTGACAATATGGACCGAGAGACACGAAAGATGCGATACAACTTGAACGGATGCACAGGCATCCGATGATATGCTGTAACGAACAAGGATTTCAATGACGCTCACAGGTAAATTGGACGAAGCAACAACCTCTAAAATGCATAACGTCCTTGAGCAGGTGTTTCTTGGACTCGGATTCAAGTGCTGAGCTTTGAAGAATCATTAGCGAGACTCGATGGGACGTGGCCGTTGAACCGTGCTGCTATGGAGGATGCGGAGCGCTCGTGTGATTGCCCGCTTTCCCAAATCGGTGTACATGGCGAATAGGGAAAAGGAATGCAGCGCCGCCAGGTAGGGACAGGATACTATTCGGAGACGTCGTCAGCTCGTCCATCAGGTGCTCCACCGTCGTGGCGTTGCCAGGGCTCCGTTAAGGAGGCGGCGACGCGTCCGGAGAAGCGGCGACACGTCCGGGGACGCGGCTCCACACCGACTTGCCTTTTCAAACAACACTATCGCATCTGCGCAGCTTGTCTCACACGAAAGCGGCTCGTAAATTCCCAGGTACGCCGCTGACAAGGCCGTTTACCGTACCGCACATGGCAATGGTGGGTTTTTTTTTCTATCCCTGTATTTATCTCCCAAGACTGGTTGTGGGCTTAAGCTTTTACAGACAAACTCGTCCGTTGTGCATTATCCCACTGACTGCAAGCCATCTTTTTACAACTGCAAGAATCGTTACCACCTTCTCGTTATTCCAATTTTCCTCGTACTTAAAGCTCACTCGTAAACGGTTCATATACATCTGGTGCTTCTAGGACAATGGAATTAGGAGGCGTCGATGTCCGTGTGCGCAAATTGCAAGGACATTGGACGACAACGGGGATCTTGAAACGTGTGGCCATCGCATCCTGAAGCAACTTGTTCCCCTTGGTTCTCTCTTCTCTCTAATATATGCGGCATCGGTCATGGGCTGTTGTCCACTAATAAAGACCCTTACTCAAAACCTGAGTGGAGGACATTGTGCCGTGGAGTCTGTGCATGATGGGTTGTCCTGCTTAGTGTTGCCATGTGAAGCCAGCGCTCATGACGACAGGAACCCGGGTTCAAATCCCATGTACGATGTCAATTGCTTTGTCCGTTGCCTTTGTCTAAGGAGCACAAGGAGATTGTTTGTAAGGGGCATGTTACTTATCAAGGAGCATAAATTACTAAATTAAAGGGAGTACGAGGCAAAATGAGTGTACTTGTCTGTACTATGGGCAAGGTGACAGGTAGGGACTCCCTGCACCCCCCATACGAGTGAATAGGTAAACATGGACCCCTGTGCCCCCTATACGAGTGAATAGGTAAACATGGACCTCCTGCACCCCCCTATACAAGTGAATAGGTAAACATGGACCCAATTCGCCCCCTTATATGAGTGAATAGGTAAACACGGACCCCCTGTTCCCCCTATACGAATGAATAGGTAAACACGGACCCTCTGCGCCCCCTATACGAGTGAATAGGTAAACATGGACCCCCTGCACCCCCTATATGAGTGAATAGGAAAACATGGACCCCCTGCACCTCCCCTATACGAGTGAATAGGTAAACATGGACCCCCTATACGAGTGAATAGGTAAACATGGACTCCCTGAGCCTCCCATACGAGTGAGAAGGTAAACATGGACCCCTGCACCCCTTATACGAGTGAATAGGTAAACATGGACCACCTGCACCTCCCCTATATGAGTGAATAGGTAAACATGGACTCCCTGTGCCCCCCTCCCCTTTTCAGTGCACCCATGAATGTCATTGTAAGTCCTGTAAAGGTACATTGCTGTCACTTTGCCATGAATGCAGTTAACGACTAAGATCCACTGTGACCTCTGTGAGTGAACCTTAGATCGCAATGAAACAGGTGTGCTTTGAAAACACCAATGTTTTCCTTGACTGCACAGAATGCAAACTACAACAGCCACATCGACTCCTCCCTTTCCCATGAAGATTCTCATAATTGAGTTGGAGGGAAGCGCAGTACCAAAAAGGTCTTCACCTTTGTACGATCTCTGGCGTATGGAGAAGACCGTCAGTCGAGGTGGGGAAGGATGTGGATAAAACAAAACATTTTAAAAATATATAAAAACAGCGAAGGACCACCGGGAGACCCTCAGGCGCGGTCCCGCACAGCGTAACCCGCGCGCGGCGTCCTTTCCCCTTCCAGCTGCTCGCAAAAGTGCCATTACCGCGAGGTAATCATCTCCCGCGCTCCCGGGGGAAAGTATCGCGAACGTGCGAAGCCCCTTAATACGTTTTCGACCTCAGTAACGATCGCGCGAGCGATTAAGAACGCGACCGACGCTTGATGAAGCGGCGCCTTGAGCAGGGGGTGGCGCACCTTCCGTGCAGGACGCCACCTCCCGGGGAGCGCGACAACACCCGGACGTTTGCAGAGACCGGCGATCGATAAACGACGCACACGATCCGCGGCCTTGGGTCGGTGGTCCACGCAGCTCCCGCGAATGTTCCGACGTCGCTCCGGTGGAGGGTCTATGGGCTCGGAATGGAGGGTCCATCAGGCTCGGGTCGAGCGTCCGGGGTCGCTCCGGTAGAGGGTCTATCGGGCTCCGAATGGAGGGTCTATCGGGTGTGGCTCGAGCGTCCGGGGTCGCTCCTGTAGAGGGTCTATGGGGCTCGGAATGGAGGGTCTATCAGGCTCGGGTCGAGCGCCCGGAGTCGCTGCAGTGGAGGGTCTATTGGGCTCGGGTCGAGCTCCCGGAGTCGCTGCAGTGGAGGGTCTATTGGGCGAGGGTCGAGCTCCCGGGGTCGCTGCAGTGGAGGGTCTATTGGGTGAGGGTCGAGCTCCCGGGGTCGCTCCGGTAGAGGGTCTATCGGGCTCGGAATGGAGGGTCTATCGGGCGCGGGTCGAACGTCCGGGGTCGCTCCGCTCCGGTAGAGGGTCTATCGGGCTCCGAATGGAGGGACTATCGGGCGCGAGTCGAGCATCCGGAGTCGCTCCGGTGGAGGGTCTATGGGGCGCGGGTCGAGCTCCCTTGGTCGCTCCGGTGGAGGGTCTATTGGGCAAGGGTCGAGCTCCCGGGGTCGCTGCAGTGGAGGGTCTATTGGGCGCGGGTCGAGCTCCCGGGGTCGCTCCGGTAGAGGGTCTATGGGGTTCGGATCGATCGAGCAGCATCGCGTGGGATCCACGTGCGGCGCTTTGAATGTCCGCGCGGTTTTCGCAGCTCCGCGCAGGTGCACGTTTAGCCCAATCATTCGAACTTCCTTCCCTTTCGATGACGTTTTAAAAGTGCAAAACAATTATTTTTGAACGGGAGACGGTTCGTGCAATCGCTCTTTCTCTGCCGTCACGAAGCCCCCGCTCCAGTGACCGTTAGCTGCTCCATCGGAGTGCAATTAGCCCATTGCGAGACGCGTCGCGCGTTTCCCGTCGGCACAAATCGCTCGGCCTTCGCGCTCTTCCCTGTACGGAGATGGGTAACGTCGAGCAGGTGCGCGCCTACCTTCCGTCCGGTGGTGCACGAGCACGCCGGATCGAGCAGCGAGGCGATCGGTGTGGCCGCCCGCGCTTCCCGGCGGCAGCCCAAAACGGTGCGTGCGGAGCGACGCTGCGGCGCATTGGTCGGGCGGAGGATGTTGAACAGGAGGTTGGGAGTGCCGGCGATGCGGAGGGTGTGGGATCGGGGAGGGGATGGAGGACACAGAAAGGTGGGACTGATGGGGGAGTGAATAGGTAAAGAGGAAGAAGAAGCCCCGGTCAGGTTAGGGTGGGGGGATTCCGGCGCACACGTACACACAGACCACGTGCACGAGGCGTCCCTCCAATAAATCAGGCTCAGGAATCATGGGTGAGCGCTGGGAGAGGAGGAGAGCGTTATATAGAGATCGCCGCCTCCTCACTCCCCTCGTTCTCGGTCCCGCGTGAGGGGTCGATCCCGCTGCTGCGTTAAAACGCCTCACGCCGCGTCTTGCTCCTCCCGGCATCGACCGCTGATTTGTGACGCTGCCAACGAACGCGGCTTTGTGACTGCACTCCGATGGAATCATTATCTGAGGCGCGCTCACAAACTCCGAGCAGAGACCCCGTACAGCGCGCCCACGCGTCCAGCTGCGGGGCGAGGACCCCGCGACGCATCCGGACCGACGATGCACGAAGCACCCCGAGGTTATCACAAACATTCGCAAGAAGAAAGGGCAAACTCGACCCGCCGACGAATAATAATGACGCGAAACCTGCGGGAGAAACCCGCGAGAAGATGAGAGAGAGATCGCGACAAAGACGGAGAGAGGAAGAGTGATGGTCGATGAACAAAAGCGTGTTTGTCATAATGATATTGTGGCCTTGTAAGGGCGACGTTAATGCGATCGCTTTAAGGACATTACCCGCCGCAGATATTGAATTAAGGTGCGGCTGGACAGGGCAACGGGCTGTGGGCCCGCGGGGCAGCAAATCCCAACGCCAATCACCCAATCCATGAACACAATCACCATCCACAACACCACCCCCACCCAATCACCCAATCCATGAACACAATCACCCTCCACAACACCACCCCCACCCAATCCATGAACACAATCACCCTCCACAACACCACCCCCACCCAATCCATGAACACAATCACCCTCCACAACACCACCCCCACCCACCCAATCACCCAATCCATGAACACAATCACCCTCCACAACACCACCCCCACCCAATCACCCAATCCATGAACACAATCACCATCCACAACACCACCCCCACCCAATCACCCAATCCATGAACACAATCACCATCCACAACACCACCACCCAATCACCCTATCCATGAACACAATCACCATCCACAACGCCATCCCCACCCAATCACCCAATCCATGAACACAATCACCATCCACAACACCACCACCCAATCACCCTATCCATGAACACAATCACCCTCCACAACACCATCCCCACCCAATCACCCAATCCATGAACACAATCACCCTCCACAACACCACCACCCAATCACCCTATCCATGAACACAATCACCATCCACAACACCATCCCCACCCAATCACCCAATCCATGAACACAATCACCCTCCACAACACCACCCCCACCCAATCACCCAATCCATGAACACAATCACCATCCACAACACCATCCCCACCCAATCACCCAATCCATGAACACAATCACCCTCCACAACACCACCCCCACCCAATCCATGAACACAATCACCATCCACAACACCACCCCCACCCAATCACCCTATCCATGAACACAATCACCCTCCACAACACCATCCCCACCCAATCACCCAATCCATGAACACAATCACCCTCCACAACACCACCCCCACCCAATCACCCAATCCATGAACACAATCACCATCCACAACACCACCCCCACCCAATTACCCAATCCATGAACACAATCACCATCCACAACACCACCCCCACCCAATCACCCAATCCATGAACACAATCACCCTCCACAACACCACCAACCCAATCACCCAATCCATGAACACAATCACCCTCCACAACACCACCCCCACCCAATCACCCAATCCATGAACACAATCACCCTCCACAACACCACCCCCACCCAATCACCCAATCCATGAACACAATCACCCTCCACAACACCTCCCCCACCCAATCACCCAATCCATGAACACAATCACCCTCCACAACACCATCCCCACCCAATCACCGAATCCATGAACACAATCACCATCCACAACACCACCCCCACCCAATCACCCAATCCATGAACACAATCACCCTCCACAACACCTCCCCCACCCAATCACCCAATCCATGAACACAATCACCCTCCACAACTCCACCCCCACCCAATCACCCAATCCATTAACACAATCACCCTCCACAACACCACCCCCACCCAATCACCCAATTCATTAACACAATCACCCTCCACAACACCACCCCCACCCAATCACCCAATCCATGAACACAATCACCCTCCACAACACCATCCCCACCCAATCACCCAATCCATGAACACAATCACCCTCCACAACACCACCCCCACCCAATCACCCAATCCATGAACACAATCACCCTCCACAACACCACCCCCACCCAATCACCCAATCCATGAACACAATCACCCTCCACAACACCACCCCCACCCAATCACCCAATCCATGAACACAATCACCCTCCACAACACCACCCCCACCCAATCACCCAATCCATGAACACAATCACCCTCCACAACACCACCCCCACCCAATCACCCAATCCATGAACACAATCACCCTCCACAACACCACCCCCACCCAATCACCCAATCCATGAACACAATCACCCTCCACAACACCATCCCCACCCAATCACCCAATCCATGAACACAATCACCCTCCACAACACCACCCCCACCCAATCACCCAATCCATGAACACAATCACCCTCCACAACACCATCCCCACCCAATCACCCAATCCATGAACACAATCACCCTCCACAACACCACCCCCACCCAATCACCCAATCCATGAACACAATCACCATCCACAACACCATCCCCACCCAATTACCCAATCCATGAACACAATCACCATCCACAACACCATCCCCACCCAATCACCCAATCCATGAACAGAATCACCCTCGACAACACCACCCCCACCCATTCACCCAATCCATGAACACAATCACCATCCACAACACCATCCCCACCCAATTACCCAATCCATGAACAGAATCACCCTCCACAACACCACCCCCACCCATTCACCCAATCCATGAACACAATCACCATCCACAACACCATCCCCACCCAATTACCCAATCCATGAACAGAATCACCCTCCACAACACCACCCCCACCCAATCACCCAATCCATGAACACAATCACCCTCCACAACACCATCCCCACCCAATCACCCAATCCATGAACACAATCACCCTCCACAACACCACCCCCACCCATTCACCCAATCCATGAACACAATCACCATCCACAACACCATCCCCACCCAATTACCCAATCCATGAACAGAATCACCCTCCACAACACCACCCCCACCCAATCACCCAATCCATGAACACAATCACCCTCCACAACACCATCCCCACCCAATCACCCAATCCATGAACACAATCACCCTCCACAACACCACCCCCACCCAATCACCCAATCCATGAACACAATCACCCTCCACAACACCACCAACCCAATCACCCAATCCATGAACAGAATCACCCTCCACAACACCACCCCCACCCAATCACCCAATCCATGAACACAATCACCCTCCACAACACCATCCCCACCCAATCACCCAATCCATGAACACAATCACCATCCACAACACCATCCCCACCCAATCACCCAATCCATGAACACAATCACCCTCCACAACACCACCCCCACCCAATCACCCAATCCATGAACACAATCACCCTCCACAACACCATCCCCACCCAATCACCCAATCCATGAACACAATCACCATCCACAACACCATCCCCACCCAATCACCCAATCCATGAACACAATCACCCTCCACAACACCATCCCCACCCAATCACCCAATCCATGAACACAATCACCCTCCACAACACCACCCCCACCCAATCACCCAATCCATGAACACAATCACCCTCCACAACACCACCCCCACCCATTCACCCAATCCATGAACACAATCACCCTCCACAACACCACCCCCACCCAATCACCCAATCCATGAACACAATCACCATCCACAACACCATCCCCACCCAATCACCCAATCCATGAACACAATCACACACCACAACACCACCCCCACCCAATCACCCAATCCATGAACACAATCACCCTCCACAACACCACCCCCACCAATTCACCCAATCCATGAACACAATCACCATCCACAACACCACCCCCACCCAATCACCCAATCCATGAACACAATCACCCTCCACAACACCACCCCCACCCAATCACCCAATCCATGAACACAATCACCATCCACAACACCACCCCCACCCAATCACCCAATCCATGAACACAATCACCATCCACAACACCACCCCCACCCAATCACCCAATCCATGAACACAATCACCATCCACAACACCACCCCCACCCAATCACCCAATCCATGAACACAATCACCATCCACAACACCACCCCCACCCAATCACCCAATCCATGAACACAATCACCCTCCACAACACCACCCCCACCCAATTACCCAATCCATGAACACAATCACCATCCACAACACCACGAACCCAATCACCCAATCCATGAACACAATCACCCTCCACAACACCATCCCCACCCAATCACCCAATCCATGAACACAATCACCCTCCACAACACCATCCCCACCCAATCACCCAATCCATGAACACAATCACCATCCACAACACCACCCCCACCCAATCACCCAATCCATGAACACAATCACCATCCACAACACCACCCCCACCCAATCACCCAATCCATGAACACAATCACCATCCACAACACCACCCCCACCCAATCACCCAATCCATGAACACAATCACCCTCCACAACACCATCCCGACCCAATCACCCAGTCCATGAACACAATCACCCTCCACAACACCACCCCCACCCAATCACCCAATCCATGAACACAATCACCATCCACAACACCATCCACACCCAATTACCCAATCCATGAACATAATCACCCTCCACAACACCACCCCCACCCAATCACCCAATCCATGAACACAATCACCATCCACAACACCATCCCCACCCAATCACCCAATCCATGAACACAATCACCATCCACAACACCACCCCCACCCAATCACCCAATCCATGAACACAATCACCATCCACAACACCACCCCCACCCAATCACCCAATCCATGAACATAATCACCCTCCACAACACCATCCCCACCCAATCACCCAATCCATGAACACAATCACCATCCACAACACCATCCCCACCCAATCACCCAATCCATGAACACAATCACCCTCCACAACACCATCCCCACCCAATCACCCAATCCATGAACACAATCACCCTCCACAACACCACCCCCACCCAATCACCCAATCCATGAACACAATCACCCTCGACAACACCACCCCCACCCATTCACCCAATCCATGAACACAATCACCATCCACAACACCATCCCCACCCAATTACCCAATCCATGAACACAATCACCATCCACAACACCATCCCCACCCAATCACCCAATCCATGAACACAGTCACCCTCCACAACACCATCCCCACCCAATCACCCAATCCATGAACACAATCACCCTCCACAACACCATCCCCACCCAATCACCCAATCCATGAACACAATCACCCTCCACAACACCATCCCCACCCAATCACCCAATCCATGAACATAATCACCCTCCACAACACCACCCCCACCCAATTACCCAATCCATGAACACAATCACCCTCGACAACACCACCCCCACCCATTCACCCAATCCATGAACACAATCACCATCCACAACACCACCCCCACCCAATCACCCAATCCATGAACACAATCACCATCCACAACACCACCCCCACCCAATCACCCAATCCATGAACACAATCACCATCCACAACACCACCCCCACCCAATCACCCAATCCATGAACACAATCACCCTCCACAACACCATCCCCACCCAATCACCCAATCCATGAACACAATCACCATCCACAACACCATCCACACCCAATTACCCAATCCATGAACACAATCACCATCCACAACACCATCCCCACCCAATTACCCAATCCATGAACACAATCACCCTCCACAACACCATCCCCACCCAATCACCCAATCCATGAACACAATCACCATCCACAACACCACCCCCACCCAATCACCCAATCCATGAACACAATCACCCTCCACAACACCACCCCCACCCAATTACCCAATCCATGAACACAATCACCCTCCACAACACCATCCCCACCCAATCACCCAATCCATGAACATAATCACCCTCCACAACACCACCCCCACCCAATTACCCAATCCATGAACACAATCACCATCCACAACACCATCCCCACCCAATTACCCAATCCATTAACACAATCACCATCCACAACACCACCCCCACCCAATTACCCAATCCATGAACACAATCACCCTCCACAACACCATCCCCACCCAATTACCCAATCCATGAACACAATCACCCTCCACAACACCACCCCCACCCAATTACCCAATCCATGAACACAATCACCATCCACAACACCATCCCCACCCAATCACCCAATCCATGAACACAATCACCCTCCACAACACCACCCCCACCCAATTACCCAATCCATGAACACAATCACCCTCCACAACACCATCCCCACCCAATTACCCAATCCATGAACACAATCACCCTCCACAACACCACCCCCACCCAATTACCCAATCCATGAACACAATCACCCTCCACAACACCACCCCCACCCAATTACCCAATCCATGAACACAATCACCCTCCACAACACCATCCCCACCCAATTACCCAATCCATGAACACAATCACCCTCCACAACACCATCCCCACCCAATCACCCAATCCATGAACACAATCACCATCCACAACACCATCCCCACCCAATTACCCAATCCATGAACACAATCACCCTCCACAACACCATCCCCACCCAATCACCCAATCCATGAACACAATCACCATCCACAACACCATCCCCACCCAATTACCCAATCCGTGAACATAATCACCCTCCACAACACCACCCCCACCCAATCACCCAATCCATGAACACAATCACCATCCACAACACCACCCCCACCCAATCACCCAATCCATGAACACAATCACCCTCCACAACACCATCCCCACCCAATCACCCAATCCATGAACACAATCACCATCCACAACACCATCCACACCCAATTACCCAATCCATGAACACAATCACCATCCACAACACCATCCACACCCAATTACCCAATCCATGAACACAATCACCATCCACAACACCACCCCCACCCAATCACCCAATCCATGAACACAATCACCATCCACAACACCACCAACCCAATCACCCAATCCATGAACACAATCACCATCCACACCCAATTACCCAATCCATGAACACAATCACCATCCACAACACCATCCCCACCCAATCACCCAATCCATGAACATAATCACCCTCCACAACACCACCCCCACCCAATTACCCAATCCATGAACACAATCACCATCCACAACACCATCCCCACCCAATTACCCAATCCATGAACACAATCACCATCCACAACACCACCCCCACCCAATTACCCAATCCATGAACACAATCACCATCCACAACACCACCCCCACCCAATTACCCAATCCATGAACACAATCACCCTCCACAACACCATCCCCACCCAATTACCCAATCCATGAACACAATCACCCTCCACAACACCATCCCCACCCAATCACCCAATCCATGAACACAATCACCCTCCACAACACCATCCCCACCCAATCACCCAATCCATGAACACAATCACCATCCACAACACCACCCCCACCCAATTACCCAATCCATGAACACAATCACCATCCACAACACCATCCCCACCCAATTACCCAATCCATGAACACAATCACCATCCACAACACCATCCCCACCCAATTACCTAATCCATGAACACAATCACCCTCCACAACACCACCCCCACCCAATTACCCAATCCATGAACACAATCACCATCCACAACACCATCCACACCCAATTACCCAATCCATGAACACAATCACCATCCACAACACCACCCCCACCCAATCACCCAATCCATGAACACAATCACCATCCACAACACCACCAACCCAATCACCCAATCCATGAACACAATCACCATCCACACCCAATTACCCAATCCATGAACACAATCACCATCCACAACACCATCCCCACCCAATCACCCAATCCATGAACATAATCACCCTCCACAACACCACCACCACCCAATTACCCAATCCATGAACACAATCACCATCCACAACACCATCCCCACCCAATTACCCAATCCATGAACACAATCACCATCCACAACACCACCCCCACCCAATTACCCAATCCATGAACACAATCACCATCCACAACACCACCCCCACCCAATTACCCAATCCATGAACACAATCACCCTCCACAACACCATCCCCACCCAATTACCTAATCCATGAACACAATCACCCTCCACAACACCATCCCCACCCAATCACCCAATCCATGAACACAATCACCATCCACAACACCATCCCCACCCAATTACCTAATCCATGAACACAATCACCCTCCACAACACCATCCCCACCCAATTACCCAATCCATGAACACAATCACCATCCACAACACCATCCCCACCCAATTACCTAATCCATGAACACAATCACCATCCACAACACCTCCCCCACCCAATCACCCAATCCATGAACACAATCACCCTCCACAACACCATCCCCACCCAATTACCTAATCCATGAACACAATCACCATCCACAACACCACCCCCACCCAATTACCCAATCCATGAACACAATCACCCTCCACAACACCATCCCCACCCAATTACCCAATCCATGAACACAATCACCCTCCACAACACCATCCCCACCCAATCACCCAATCCATGAACACAATCACCATCCACAACACCATCCCCACCCAATTACCTAATCCATGAACACAATCACCCTCCACAACACCACCCCCACCCAATTACCCAATCCATGAACACAATCACCATCCACAACACCATCCCCACCCAATCACCCAATCCATGAACACAATCACCATCCACAACACCACCCCCACCCAATTACCCAATCCATGAACATAATCACCCTCCACAACACCACCCCCACCCAATCACCCAATCCTTGAACACAATCACCATCCACAACACCATCCCCACCCAATTACCCAATCCATGAACATAATCACCCTCCACAACACCACCCCCACCCAATCACCAAATCCATGAACACAATCACCCTCCACAACACCACCCCCACCCAATCACCCAATCCATGAACACAATCACCATCCACAACACCACCCCCACCCAATCACCCAATCCATGAACACAATCACCATCCACAACACCACCCCCACCCAATCACCAAATCCATGAACACAATCACCATCCACAACACCACCCCCACCCAATCCATGAACACAATCACCATCCACAACACCACCCCCACCCAATCACCCAATCCATGAACACAATCACCATCCACAACACCACCCCCACCCAATCACCCAATCCATGAACACAATCACCCTCCACAACACCATCCCCACCCAATCACCCAATCCATGAACACAATCACCATCCACAACACCACCCCCACCCAATCACCAAATCCATGAACACAATCACCCTCCACAACACCATCCCCACCCAATTACCCAATCCATGAACATAATCACCCTCCACAACACCATCCCCACCCAATTACCCAATCCATGAACACAATCACCATCCACAACACCACCCCCACCCAATCACCCAATCCATGAACACAATCACCCTCCACAACACCATCCCCACCCAATTACCCAATCCATGAACACAATCACCCTCCACAACACCATCCCCACCCAATCACCCAATCCATGAACACAATCACCCTCGACAACACCACCCCCACCCATTCACCCAATCCATGAACACAATCACCATCCACAACACCACCCCCACCCAATCACCCAATCCATGAACACAATCACCATCCACAACACCACCCCCACCCAATCACCCAATCCATGAACACAATCACCATCCACAACACCACCCCCACCCAATCACCCAATCCATGAACACAATCACCATCCACAACACCATCCCCACCCAATTACCCAATCCATGAACACAATCACCATCCACAACACCACCCCCACCCAATCACCCAATCCATGAACACAATCACCCTCCACAACACCATCCCCACCCAATTACCCAATCCATGAACACAATCACCATCCACAACACCATCCCCACCCAATCACCCAATCCATGAACACAATCACCATCCACAACACCACCCCCACCCAATCACCCAATCCATGAACACAATCACCATCCACAACACCATCCCCACCCAATTACCCAATCCATGAACACAATCACCATCCACAACACCATCCCCACCCAATCACCCAATCCATGAACACAATCACCATCCACAACACCACCCCCACCCAATTACCCAATCCATGAACACAATCACCATCCACAACACCACCCCCACCCAATTACCCAATCCATGAACACAATCACCATCCACAACACCATCCCCACCCAATCACCCAATCCATGAACACAATCACCATCCACAACACCACCCCCACCCAATCACCCAATCCATGAACACAATCACCCTCCACAACACCATCCCCACCCAAATACCCAATCCATGAACACAATCACCATCCACAACACCATCCCCACCCAATCACCCAATCCATGAACACAATCACCCTCCACAACACCATCCCCACCCAATTACCCAATCCATGAACACAATCACCATCCACAACACCATCCCCACCCAATCACCCAATCCATGAACACAATCACCATCCACAACACCATCCACACCCAATTACCCAATCCATGAACACAATCACCATCCACAACACCATCCCCACCCAATTACCCAATCCATGAACACAATCACCATCCACAACACCATCCACACCCAATTACCCAATCCATGAACACAATCACCATCCACAACACCATCCCCACCCAATCACCCAATCCATGAACATAATCACCCTCCACAACACCACCCCCACCCAATTACCCAATCCATGAACACAATCACCATCCACAACACCACCCCCACCCAATTACCCAATCCATGAACACAATCACCATCCACAACACCATCCCCACCCAATTACCCAATCCATGAACATAATCACCCTCCACAACACCATCCCCACCCAATTACCCAATCCATGAACACAATCACCATCCACAACACCACCCCCACCCAATTACCCAATCCATGAACACAATCACCATCCACAACACCACCCCCACCCAATTACCCAATCCATGAACATAATCACCCTCCACAACACCATCCCCACCCAATTACCCAATCCATGAACACAATCACCATCCACAACACCATCCCCACCCAATTACCCAATCCATGAACATAATCACCATCCACAACACCACCCCCACCCAATTACCCAATCCATGAACACAATCACCATCCACAACACCACCCCCACCCAATTACCCAATCCATGAACATAATCACCCTCCACAACACCATCCCCACCCAATTACCCAATCCATGAACACAATCACCATCCACAACACCACCCCCACCCAATTACCCAATCCATGAACATAATCACCCTCCACAACACCATCCCCACCCAATTACCCAATCCATGAACACAATCACCATCCACAACACCATCCCCACCCAATTACCCAATCCATGAACATAATCACCCTCCACAACACCATCCCCACCCAATTACCCAATCCATGAACACAATCACCATCCACAACACCACCCCCACCCAATTACCCAATCCATGAACATAATCACCCTCCACAACACCATCCCCACCCAATTACCCAATCCATGAACACAATCACCATCCACAACACCATCCCCACCCAATTACCCAATCCATGAACATAATCACCATCCACAACACCACCCCCACCCAATTACCCAATCCATGAACACAATCACCATCCACAACACCACCCCCACCCAATTACCCAATCCATGAACATAATCACCCTCCACAACACCATCCCCACCCAATTACCCAATCCATTAACACAATCACCATCCACAACACCACCCCCACCCAATTACCCAATCCATGAACACAATCACCATCCACAACACCATCCCCACCCAATTACCCAATCCATGAACACAATCACCATCCACAACACCATCCCCACCCAATCACCCAATCCATGAACACAATCACCATCCACAACACCATCCCCACCCAATCACCCAATCCATGAACACAATCACCATCCACAACACCATCCCCACCCAATTACCCAATCCATGAACACAATCACCCTCCACAACACCATCCCCACCCAATTACCCAATCCATGAACACAATCACCCTCCACAACACCATCCCCACCCAATCACCCAATCCATGAACACAATCACCCTCCACAACACCATCCCCACCCAATTACCCAATCCATGAACACAATCACCATCCACAACACCATCCCCACCCAATTACCCAATCCATGAACACAATCACCCTCCACAACACCATCCCCACCCAATCACCCAATCCATGAACACAATCACCCTCCACAACACCATCCCCACCCAATTACCCAATCCATGAACACAATCACCCTCCACAACACCATCCCCACCCAATCACCCAATCCATGAACACAATCACCCTCCACAACACCATCCCCACCCAATTACCCAATCCATGAACACAATCACCATCCACAACACCATCCCCACCCAATTACCCAATCCATGAACACAATCACCCTCCACAACACCATCCCCACCCAATTACCCAATCCATGAACACAATCACCATCCACAACACCATCCCCACCCAATCACCCAATCCATGAACACAATCACCCTCCACAACACCATCCCCACCCAATCACCCAATCCATGAACACAATCACCCTCCACAACACCATCCCCACCCAATCACCCAATCCATGAACACAATCACCATCCACAACACCATCCCCACCCAATCACCCAATCCATGAACACAATCACCATCCACAACACCATCCCCACCCAATCACCCAATCCATGAACACAATCACCATCCACAACACCATCCCCACCCAATCACCCAATCCATGAACACAATCACCCTCCACAACACCATCCCCACCCAATTACCCAATCCATGAACACAATCACCATCCACAACACCATCCCCACCCAATCACCCAATCCATGAACACAATCACCATCCACAACACCATCCCCACCCAATTACCCAATCCATGAACACAATCACCCTCCACAACACCATCCCCACCCAATTACCCAATCCATGAACACAATCACCATCCACAACACCATCCCCACCCAATCACCCAATCCATGAACACAATCACTATCCACAACACCATCCCCACCCAATTACCCAATCCATGAACATAATCACCATCCACAACACCATCCCCACCCAATCACCCAATCCATGAACACAATCACCATCCACAACACCATCCACACCCAATTACCCAATCCATGAACACAATCACCATCCACAACACCATCCCCACCCAATTACCCAATCCATGAACACAATCACCATCCACAACACCATCCCCACCCAATCACCCAATCCATGAACACAATCACCATCCACAACACCACCCCCACCCAATTACCCAATCCATGAACATAATCACCCTCCACAACACCATCCCCACCCAATTACCCAATCCATGAACATAATCACCCTCCACAACACCACCCCCACCCAATCACCCAATCCATGAACATAATCACCCTCCACAACACCACCCCCACCCAATCACCCAATCCATGAACACAATCACCATCCACAACACCATCCCCACCCAATCACCCAATCCATGAACACAATCACCCTCCACAACACCATCCCCACCCAATCACCCAATCCATGAACATAATCACCCTCCACAACACCACCCCCACCCAATCACCCAATCCATGAACACAATCACCATCCACAACACCATCCCCACCCAATCACCCAATCCATGAACACAATCACCATCCACAATACCATCCCCACCCAATTACCCAATCCATGAACATAATCACCATCCACAACACCATCCCCACCCAATTACCCAATCCATGAACATAATCACCCTCCACAACACCACCCCTACCCAATCACCCAATCCATGAACACAATCACCATCCACAACACCATCCCCACCCAATTACCCAATCCATGAACATAATCACCCTCCACAACACCACCCCTACCCAATCACCCAATCCATGAACACAATCACCATCCACAACACCATCCCCACCCAATTACCCAATCCATGAACATAATCACCCTCCACAACACCACCCCCACCCAATTACCCAATCCTTGAACACAATCACCATCCACAACACCATCCCCACCCAATCACCCAATCCATGAACATAATCACCCTCCACAACACCACCCCCACCCAATCACCCAATCCATGAACACAATCACCATCCACAACACCATCCCCACCCAATTACCCAATCCATGAACACAATCACCCTCCACAACACCATCCCCACCCAATTACCCAATCCATGAACACAATCACCCTCCACAACACCACCCCCACCCAATCACTCAATCCATGAACACAATCACCATCCACAACACCATCCCCACCCAATCACCCAATCCATGAACACAATCACCCTCCACAACACCACCCCCACCCAATCACCCAATCCATGAACACAATCACCCTCCACAACACCACCCCCACCCAATCACCCAATCCATGAACATAATCACCCTCCACAACACCATCCCCACCCAATCACCCAATCCATGAACACAATCACCCTCCACAACACCATCCCCACCCAATCACCCAATCCATGAACACAATCACCCTCCACAACACCATCCCCACCCAATCACCCAATCCATGAACACAATCACCCTCGACAACACCACCCCCACCCATTCACCCAATCCATGAACACAATCACCATCCACAACACCACCCCCACCCAATCACCCAATCCATGAACACAATCACCATCCACAACACCACCCCCACCCAATCACCCAATCCATGAACACAATCACCATCCACAACACCACCCCCACCCAATCACCCAATCCATGTACACAATCACCCTCCACAACACCATCCCCACCCAATTACCCAATCCATGAACACAATCACCCTCCACAACACCATCCCCACCCAATCACCCAATCCATGAACACAATCACCCTCCACAACACCATCCCCACCCAATCACCCAATCCATGAACATAATCACCCTCCACAACACCATCCCCACCCAATCACCCAATCCATGAACATAATCACCCTCCACAACACCATCCCCACCCAATTACCCAATCCATGAACATAATCACCCTCCACAACACCATCCCCACCCAATTACCCAATCCATGAACATAATCACCCTCCACAACACCATCCCCACCCAATTACCCAATCCATGAACATAATCACCCTCCACAACACCATCCCCACCCAATCACCCAATCCATGAACACAATCACCCTCCACAACACCATCCCCACCCAATCACCCAATCCATGAACATAATCACCCTCCACAACACCATCCCCACCCAATTACCCAATCCATGAACACAATCACCCTCCACAACACCATCCCCACCCAATTACCCAATCCATGAACACAATCACCATCCACAACACCACCCCCACCCAATCACCCAATCCATGAACACAATCACCATCCACAACACCACCCCCACCCAATCACCCAATCCATGAACACAATCACCATCCACAACACCACCCCCACCCAATCACCCAATCCATGAACACAATCACCCTCCACAACACCATCCCCACCCAATTACCCAATCCATGAACATAATCACCCTCCACAACACCATCCCCACCCAATTACCCAATCCATGAACACAATCACCATCCACAACACCACCCCCACCCAATCACCCAATCCATGAACACAATCACCCTCCACAACACCATCCCCACCCAATTACCCAATCCATGAACACAATCACCCTCCACAACACCATCCCCACCCAATCACCCAATCCATGAACACAATCACCCTCGACAACACCACCCCCACCCATTCACCCAATCCATGAACACAATCACCATCCACAACACCACCCCCACCCAATCACCCAATCCATGAACACAATCACCATCCACAACACCACCCCCACCCAATCACCCAATCCATGAACACAATCACCATCCACAACACCACCCCCACCCAATCACCCAATCCATGTACACAATCACCCTCCACAACACCATCCCCACCCAATTACCCAATCCATGAACACAATCACCATCCACAACACCATCCCCACCCAATTACCCAATCCATGAACACAATCACCATCCACAACACCATCCCCACCCAATCACCCAATCCATGAACACAATCACCATCCACAACACCACCCCCACCCAATCACCCAATCCATGAACACAATCACCCTCCACAACACCATCCCCACCCAAATACCCAATCCATGAACACAATCACCATCCACAACACCATCCCCACCCAATCACCCAATCCATGAACACAATCACCCTCCACAACACCATCCCCACCCAATTACCCAATCCATGAACACAATCACCATCCACAACACCATCCCCACCCAATTACCCAATCCATGAACACAATCACCATCCACAACACCATCCACACCCAATTACCCAATCCATGAACACAATCACCATCCACAACACCATCCCCACCCAATCACCCAATCCATGAACACAATCACCATCCACAACACCATCCACACCCAATTACCCAATCCATGAACACAATCACCATCCACAACACCATCCCCACCCAATCACCCAATCCATGAACATAATCACCCTCCACAACACCACCCCCACCCAATTACCCAATCCATGAACACAATCACCATCCACAACACCACCCCCACCCAATTACCCAATCCATGAACACAATCACCATCCACAACACCATCCCCACCCAATCACCCAATCCATGAACACAATCACCATCCACAACACCATCCACACCCAATTACCCAATCCATGAACACAATCACCATCCACAACACCATCCCCACCCAATCACCCAATCCATGAACATAATCACCCTCCACAACACCACCCCCACCCAATTACCCAATCCATGAACACAATCACCATCCACAACACCATCCCCACCCAATTACCCAATCCATTAACACAATCACCATCCACAACACCACCCCCACCCAATTACCCAATCCATGAACACAATCACCCTCCACAACACCATCCCCACCCAATTACCCAATCCATGAACACAATCACCCTCCACAACACCACCCCCACCCAATTACCCAATCCATGAACACAATCACCATCCACAACACCATCCCCACCCAATCACCCAATCCATGAACACAATCACCATCCACAACACCATCCCCACCCAATTACCCAATCCATGAACACAATCACCCTCCACAACACCATCCCCACCCAATCACCCAATCCATGAACACAATCACCATCCACAACACCATCCCCACCCAATCACCCAATCCATGAACACAATCACCATCCACAACACCATCCCCACCCAATCACCCAATCCATGAACACAATCACCCTCCACAACACCATCCCCACCCAATTACCCAATCCATGAACACAATCACCATCCACAACACCATCCCCACCCAATCACCCAATCCATGAACACAATCACCATCCACAACACCATCCCCACCCAATTACCCAATCCATGAACATAATCACCATCCACAACACCATCCCCACCCAATCACCCAATCCATGAACACAATCACCATCCACAACACCATCCCCACCCAATTACCCAATCCATGAACACAATCACCATCCACAACACCATCCCCACCCAATTACCCAATCCATGAACATAATCACCCTCCACAACACCACCCCCACCCAATCACCCAATCCATGAACATAATCACCCTCCACAACACCACCCCCACCCAATCACCCAATCCATGAACACAATCACCATCCACAACACCATCCCCACCCAATCACCCAATCCATGAACACAATCACCATCCACAACACCATCCCCACCCAATCACCCAATCCATGAACACAATCACCATCCACAACACCATCCCCACCCAATCACCCAATCCATGAACACAATCACCATCCACAACACCACCCCCACCCAATCACCCAATCCATGAACATAATCACCCTCCACAACACCACCCCCACCCAATCACCCAATCCATGAACACAATCACCATCCACAACACCATCCCCACCCAATCACCCAATCCATGAACATAATCACCCTCCACAACACCACCCCCACCCAATCACCCAATGCATGAACACAATCACCATCCACAACACCATCCCCACCCAATCACCCAATCCATGAACACAATCACCCTCCACAACACCATCCCCCCCCAATCACCCAATCCATGAACATAATCACCCTCCACAACACCACCCCCACCCAATTACCCATTCCATGAACACAATCACCATCCACAACACCACCCCCACCCAATCACCCAATCCATGAACATAATCACCCATCCACAACACCACCCCCACCCAATCACCCAATCCATGAACACAATCACCATCCACAACACCACCCCTACCCAATCACCCAATCCATGAACACAATCACCATCCACAACACCATCCCCACCCAATTACCCAATCCATGAACATAATCACCCTCCACAACACCACCCCTACCCAATCACCCAATCCATGAACACAATCACCATCCACAACACCATCCCCACCCAATTACCCAATCCATGAACATAATCACCCTCCACAACACCACCCCCACCCAATTACCCAATCCTTGAACACAATCACCATCCACAACACCATCCCCACCCAATCACCCAATCCATGAACATAATCACCCTCCACAACACCACCCCCACCCAATCACCCAATCCATGAACACAATCACCATCCACAACACCATCCCCACCCAATTACCCAATCCATGAACACAATCACCCTCCACAACACCACCCCCACCCAATTACCCAATCCATGAACACAATCACCCTCCACAACACCACCCCCACCCAATTACCCAATCCATGAACACAATCACCCTCCACAACACCATCCCCACCCAATTACCCAATCCATGAACACAATCACCCTCCACAACACCACCCCCACCCAATCACCCAATCCATGAACACAATCACCATCCACAACACCATCCCCACCCAATCACCCAATCCATGAACACAATCACCCTCCACAACACCACCCCCACCCAATCACCCAATCCATGAACACAATCACCCTCCACAACACCATCCCCACCCAATCACCCAATCCATGAACATAATCACCCTCCACAACACCATCCCCACCCAATCACCCAATCCATGAACATAATCACCCTCCACAACACCATCCCCACCCAATTACCCAATCCATGAACATAATCACCCTCCACAACACCATCCCCACCCAATTACCCAATCCATGAACATAATCACCCTCCACAACACCATCCCCACCCAATTACCCAATCCATGAACATAATCACCCTCCACAACACCATCCCCACCCAATCACCCAATCCATGAACACAATCACCCTCCACAACACCATCCCCACCCAATCACCCAATCCATGAACATAATCACCCTCCACAACACCATCCCCACCCAATTACCCAATCCATGAACACAATCACCATCCACAACACCATCCCCACCCAATCACCCAATCCATGAACACAATCACCCTCCACAACACCATCCCCACCCAATCACCCAATCCATGAACATAATCACCCTCCACAACACCATCCCCACCCAATCACCCAATCCATGAACACAATCACCCTCCACAACACCATCCCCACCCAATCACCCAATCCATGAACATAATCACCCTCCACAACACCATCCCCACCCAATCACCCAATCCATGAACACAATCACCCTCCACAACACCACCCCCACCCAATCACCCAATCCATGAACACAATCACCCTCCACAACACCATCCCCACCCAATCACCCAATCCATGAACACAATCACCCTCCACAACACCATCCCCACCCAATCACCCAATCCATGAACATAATCACCCTCCACAACACCATCCCCACCCAATTACCCAATCCATGAACATAATCACCCTCCACAACACCATCCCCACCCAATTACCCAATCCATGAACACAATCACCCTCCACAACACCATCCCCACCCAATTACCCAATCCATGAACACAATCACCATCCACAACACCATCCCCACCCAATTACCCAATCCATGAACATAATCACCCTCCACAACACCATCCCCACCCAATTACCCAATCCATGAACACAATCACCATCCACAACACCATCCCCACCCAATTACCCAATCCATGAACACAATCACCCTCCACAACACCATCCCCACCCAATTACCCAATCCATGAACACAATCACCATCCACAACACCACCCCCACCCAATTACCCAATCCATGAACACAATCACCCTCCACAACACCATCCCCACCCAATTACCCAATCCATGAACACAATCACCCTCCACAACACCACCCCCACCCAATTACCCAATCCATGAACATAATCACCCTCCACAACACCATCCCCACCCAATTACCCAATCCATGAACATAATCACCATCCACAACACCACCCCCACCCAATTACCCAATCCATGAACACAATCACCCTCCACAACACCACCCCCACCCAATTACCCAATCCATGAACATAATCACCATCCACAACACCATCCCCACCCAATTACCCAATCCATGAACACAATCACCCTCCACAACACCACCCCCACCCAATTACCCAATCCATGAACATAATCACCCTCCACAACACCACCCCCACCCAATTACCCAATCCATGAACACAATCACCCTCCACAACACCATCCCCACCCAATTACCCAATCCATGAACATAATCACCCTCCACAACACCATCCCCACCCAATCACCCAATCCATGAACACAATCACCCTCCACAACACCATCCCCACCCAATCACCCAATCCATGAACATAATCACCCTCCACAACACCATCCCCACCCAATTACCCAATCCATGAACACAATCACCCTCCACAACACCATCCCCACCCAATTACCCAATCCATGAACATAATCACCCTCCACAACACCATCCCCACCCAATTACCCAATCCATGAACACAATCACCCTCCACAACACCATCCCCACCCAATTACCCAATCCATGAACATAATCACCCTCCACAACACCATCCCCACCCAATTACCCAATCCATGAACACAATCACCATCCACAACACCATCCCCACCCAATTACCCAATCCATGAACACAATCACCCTCCACAACACCATCCCCACCCAATTACCCAATCCATGAACACAATCACCCTCCACAACACCATCCCCACCCAATCACCCAATCCATGAACACAATCACCATCCACAACACCATCCACACCCAATTACCCAATCCATGAACACAATCACCATCCACAACACCATCCCCACCCAATTACCCAATCCATGAACACAATCACCCTCCACAACACCATCCCCACCCAATTACCCAATCCATGAACACAATCACCATCCACAACACCATCCCCACCCAATTACCCAATCCATGAACATAATCACCCTCCACAACACCATCCCCACCCAATTACCCAATCCATGAACACAATCACCCTCCACAACACCATCCCCACCCAATTACCCAATCCATGAACACAATCACCATCCACAACACCATCCCCACCCAATTACCCAATCCATGAACATAATCACCCTCCACAACACCATCCCCACCCAATTACCCAATCCATGAACACAATCACCATCCACAACACCATCCCCACCCAATTACCCAATCCATGAACACAATCACCCTCCACAACACCATCCCCACCCAATTACCCAATCCATGAACACAATCACCATCCACAACACCATCCCCACCCAATTACCCAATCCATGAACACAATCACCATCCACAACACCATCCCCACCCAATCACCCAATCCATGAACACAATCACCATCCACAACACCACCCCCACCCAATTACCCAATCCATGAACATAATCACCATCCACAACACCACCCCCACCCAATTACCCAATCCTTGAACACAATCACCATCCACAACACCATCCCCACCCAATCACCCAATCCATGAACATAATCACCCTCCACAACACCACCCCCACCCAATCACCCAATCCATGAACATAATCACCCTCCACAACACCACCCCCACCCAATCACCCAATCCATGAACATAATCACCCTCCACAACACCATCCCCACCCAATTACCCAATCCATGAACATAATCACCCTCCACAACACCACCCCCACCCAATCACCCAATCCATGAACATAATCACCCTCCACAACACCACCCCCACCCAATCACCCAATCCATGAACACAATCACCATCCACAACACCATCCCCACCCAATCACCCAATCCATGAACACAATCACCATCCACAACACCACCCCCACCCAATCACCCAATCCATGAACACAATCACCATCCACAACACCATCCCCACCCAATCACCCAATCCATGAACACAATCACCCTCCACAACACCATCCCCACCCAATCACCCAATCCATGAACATAATCACCCTCCACAACACCACCCCCACCCAATTACCCAATCCATGAACACAATCACCATCCACAACACCACCCCCACCCAATCACCCAATCCATGAACATAATCACCCTCCACAACACCATCCCCACCCAATCACCCAATCCATGAACACAATCACCATCCACAACACCACCCCCACCCAATCACCCAATCCATGAACACAATCACCATCCACAACACCATCCCCACCCAATCACCCAATCCATGAACACAATCACCATCCACAACACCATCCCCACCCAATTACCCAATCCATGAACATAATCACCATCCACAACACCATCCCCACCCAATTACCCAATCCATGAACATAATCACCCTCCACAACACCACCCCTACCCAATCACCCAATCCATGAACACAATCACCATCCACAACACCATCCCCACCCAATTACCCAATCCATGAACATAATCACCCTCCACAACACCACCCCTACCCAATCACCCAATCCATGAACACAATCACCATCCACAACACCATCCCCACCCAATTACCCAATCCATGAACATAATCACCATCCACAACACCATCCCCACCCAATCACCCAATCCATGAACACAATCACCCTCCACAACACCACCCCCACCCAATTACCCAATCCTTGAACACAATCACCATCCACAACACCATCCCCACCCAATCACCCAATCCATGAACATAATCACCCTCCACAACACCACCCCCACCCAATCACCCAATCCATGAACACAATCACCATCCACAACACCATCCCCACCCAATTACCCAATCCATGAACACAATCACCCTCCACAACACCATCCCCACCCAATTACCCAATCCATGAACACAATCACCCTCCACAACACCACCCCCACCCAATCACCCAATCCATGAACACAATCACCATCCACAACACCATCCCCACCCAATCACCCAATCCATGAACATAATCACCCTCCACAACACCATCCCCACCCAATTACCCAATCCATGAACACAATCACCATCCACAACACCATCCCCACCCAATTACCCAATCCATGAACATAATCACCCTCCACAACACCACCCCTACCCAATCACCCAATCCATGAACACAATCACCATCCACAACACCATCCCCACCCAATTACCCAATCCATGAACATAATCACCCTCCACAACACCACCCCTACCCAATCACCCAATCCATGAACACAATCACCATCCACAACACCATCCCCACCCAATTACCCAATCCATGAACATAATCACCCTCCACAACACCACCCCCACCCAATTACCCAATCCTTGAACACAATCACCATCCACAACACCATCCCCACCCAATCACCCAATCCATGAACATAATCACCCTCCACAACACCACCCCCACCCAATCACCCAATCCATGAACACAATCACCATCCACAACACCATCCCCACCCAATTACCCAATCCATGAACACAATCACCCTCCACAACACCACCCCCACCCAATTACCCAATCCATGAACACAATCACCCTCCACAACACCACCCCCACCCAATCACCCAATCCATGAACACAATCACCCTCCACAACACCATCCCCACCCAATCACCCAATCCATGAACATAATCACCCTCCACAACACCATCCCCACCCAATCACCCAATCCATGAACATAATCACCCTCCACAACACCATCCCCACCCAATTACCCAATCCATGAACATAATCACCCTCCACAACACCATCCCCACCCAATTACCCAATCCATGAACATAATCACCCTCCACAACACCACCCCCACCCAATCACCCAATCCATGAACATAATCACCCTCCACAACACCACCCCCACCCAATCACCCAATCCATGAACACAATCACCATCCACAACACCATCCCCACCCAATCACCCAATCCATGAACACAATCACCATCCACAACACCACCCCCACCCAATCACCCAATCCATGAACACAATCACCATCCACAACACCATCCCCACCCAATCACCCAATCCATGAACACAATCACCCTCCACAACACCATCCCCACCCAATCACCCAATCCATGAACATAATCACCCTCCACAACACCACCCCCACCCAATTACCCAATCCATGAACACAATCACCATCCACAACACCACCCCCACCCAATCACCCAATCCATGAACATAATCACCCTCCACAACACCATCCCCACCCAATCACCCAATCCATGAACACAATCACCATCCACAACACCACCCCCACCCAATCACCCAATCCATGAACACAATCACCATCCACAACACCATCCCCACCCAATCACCCAATCCATGAACACAATCACCATCCACAACACCATCCCCACCCAATTACCCAATCCATGAACATAATCACCATCCACAACACCATCCCCACCCAATTACCCAATCCATGAACATAATCACCCTCCACAACACCACCCCTACCCAATCACCCAATCCATGAACACAATCACCATCCACAACACCATCCCCACCCAATTACCCAATCCATGAACATAATCACCCTCCACAACACCACCCCTACCCAATCACCCAATCCATGAACACAATCACCATCCACAACACCATCCCCAAGCAATTACCCAATCCATGAACATAATCACCATCCACAACACCATCCCCACCCAATCACCCAATCCATGAACACAATCACCCTCCACAACACCACCCCCACCCAATTACCCAATCCTTGAACACAATCACCATCCACAACACCATCCCCACCCAATCACCCAATCCATGAACATAATCACCCTCCACAACACCACCCCCACCCAATCACCCAATCCATGAACACAATCACCATCCACAACACCATCCCCACCCAATTACCCAATCCATGAACACAATCACCCTCCACAACACCATCCCCACCCAATTACCCAATCCATGAACACAATCACCCTCCACAACACCACCCCCACCCAATCACCCAATCCATGAACACAATCACCATCCACAACACCATCCCCACCCAATCACCCAATCCATGAACATAATCACCCTCCACAACACCATCCCCACCCAATTACCCAATCCATGAACACAATCACCATCCACAACACCATCCCCACCCAATTACCCAATCCATGAACATAATCACCCTCCACAACACCACCCCTACCCAATCACCCAATCCATGAACACAATCACCATCCACAACACCATCCCCACCCAATTACCCAATCCATGAACATAATCACCCTCCACAACACCACCCCTACCCAATCACCCAATCCATGAACACAATCACCATCCACAACACCATCCCCACCCAATTACCCAATCCATGAACATAATCACCCTCCACAACACCATCCCCACCCAATCACCCAATCCATGAACATAATCACCCTCCACAACACCACCCCCACCCAATCACCCAATCCATGAACACAATCACCATCCACAACACCATCCCCACCCAATTACCCAATCCATGAACACAATCACCCTCCACAACACCATCCCCACCCAATTACCCAATCCATGAACACAATCACCCTCCACAACACCATCCCCACCCAATCACCCAATCCATGAACACAATCACCCTCCACAACACCATCCCCACCCAATCACCCAATCCATGAACACAATCACCCTCCACAACACCACCCCCACCCAATTACCCAATCCATGAACACAATCACCCTCCACAACACCATCCCCACCCAATCACCCAATCCATGAACACAATCACCCTCCACAACACCACCCCCACCCAATCACCCAATCCATGAACACAATCACCCTCCACAACACCATCCCCACCCAATCACCCAATCCATGAACACAATCACCCTCCACAACACCACCCCCACCCAATTACCCAATCCATGAACACAATCACCATCCACAACACCATCCCCACCCAATTACCCAATCCATGAACACAATCACCCTCCACAACACCATCCCCACCCAATTACCCAATCCATGAACACAATCACCCTCCACAACACCACCCCCACCCAATCACCCAATCCATGAACACAATCACCCTCCACAACACCATCCCCACCCAATCACCCAATCCATGAACACAATCACCCTCCACAACACCACCCCCACCCAATTACCCAATCCATGAACACAATCACCCTCCACAACACCACCCCCACCCAATCACCCAATCCATGAACACAATCACCCTCCACAACACCATCCCCACCCAATCACCCAATCCATGAACATAATCACCCTCCACAACACCATCCCCACCCAATCACCCAATCCATGAACATAATCACCCTCCACAACACCATCCCCACCCAATCACCCAATCCATGAACATAATCACCCTCCACAACACCATCCCCACCCAATCACCCAATCCATGAACACAATCACCCTCCACAACACCATCCCCACCCAATCACCCAATCCATGAACATAATCACCCTCCACAACACCATCCCCACCCAATTACCCAATCCATGAACACAATCACCCTCCACAACACCATCCCCACCCAATTACCCAATCCATGAACACAATCACCCTCCACAACACCATCCCCACCCAATCACCCAATCCATGAACATAATCACCCTCCACAACACCATCCCCACCCAATTACCCAATCCATGAACACAATCACCCTCCACAACACCATCCCCACCCAATTACCCAATCCATGAACACAATCACCATCCACAACACCATCCCCACCCAATTACCCAATCCATGAACACAATCACCATCCACAACACCATCCCCACCCAATTACCCAATCCATGAACATAATCACCATCCACAACACCATCCCCACCCAATTACCCAATCCATGAACACAATCACCATCCACAACACCATCCCCACCCAATTACCCAATCCATGAACACAATCACCCTCCACAACACCATCCCCACCCAATTACCCAATCCATGAACACAATCACCATCCACAACACCATCCCCACCCAATTACCCAATCCATGAACATAATCACCCTCCACAACACCATCCCCACCCAATTACCCAATCCATGAACACAATCACCCTCCACAACACCATCCCCACCCAATTACCCAATCCATGAACATAATCACCCTCCACAACACCATCCCCACCCAATTACCCAATCCATGAACACAATCACCCTCCACAACACCATCCCCACCCAATTACCCAATCCATGAACACAATCACCATCCACAACACCATCCCCACCCAATTACCCAATCCATGAACACAATCACCCTCCACAACACCACCCCCACCCAATTACCCAATCCATGAACATAATCACCCTCCACAACACCATCCCCACCCAATTACCCAATCCATGAACACAATCACCCTCCACAACACCATCCCCACCCAATTACCCAATCCATGAACATAATCACCCTCCACAACACCATCCCCACCCAATTACCCAATCCATGAACACAATCACCCTCCACAACACCATCCCCACCCAATTACCCAATCCATGAACACAATCACCATCCACAACACCATCCCCACCCAATTACCCAATCCATGAACACAATCACCCTCCACAACACCACCCCCACCCAATTACCCAATCCATGAACACAATCACCCTCCACAACACCATCCCCACCCAATTACCCAATCCATGAACACAATCACCATCCACAACACCATCCCCACCCAATTACCCAATCCATGAACACAATCACCATCCACAACACCATCCCCACCCAATTACCCAATCCATGAACATAATCACCCTCCACAACACCATCCCCACCCAATTACCCAATCCATGAACACAATCACCATCCACAACACCATCCCCACCCAATTACCCAATCCATGAACACAATCACCCTCCACAACACCATCCCCACCCAATTACCCAATCCATGAACACAATCACCCTCCACAACACCACCCCTACCCAATTACCCAATCCATGAACACAATCACCATCCACAACACCATCCCCACCCAATCACCCAATCCATGAACACAATCACCATCCACAACACCATCCACACCCAATTACCCAATCCATGAACACAATCACCATCCACAACACCATCCCCACCCAATTACCCAATCCATGAACACAATCACCATCCACAACACCATCCCCACCCAATCACCCAATCCATGAACACAATCACCATCCACAACACCACCCCCACCCAATTACCCAATCCATGAACATAATCACCCTCCACAACACCATCCCCACCCAATTACCCAATCCATGAACATAATCACCCTCCACAACACCACCCCCACCCAATCACCCAATCCATGAGCATAATCACCCTCCACAACACCACCCCCACCCAATCACCCAATCCATGAACACAATCACCATCCACAACACCATCCCCACCCAATCACCCAATCCATGAACATAATCACCCTCCACAACACCATCCCCACCCAATCACCCAATCCATGAACATAATCACCCTCCACAACACCACCCCCACCCAATCACCCAATCCATGAACACAATCACCATCCACAACACCATCCCCACCCAATCACCCAATCCATGAACATAATCACCCTCCACAACACCACCCCCACCCAATTACCCAATCCATGAACACAATCACCATCCACAACACCACCCCCACCCAATCACCCAATCCATGAACATAATCACCATCCACAACACCATCCCCACCCAATCACCCAATCCATGAACACAATCACCATCCACAACACCATCCCCACCCAATCACCCAATCCATGAACACAATCACCATCCACAACACCATCCCCACCCAATTACCCAATCCATGAACACAATCACCCTCCACAACACCATCCCCACCCAATCACCCAATCCATGAACACAATCACCATCCACAACACCACCCCCACCCAATCACCCAATCCATGAACACAATCACCCTCGACAACACCACCCCCACCCAATCACCCAATCCATGAACACAATCACCATCCACAACACCACCCCCACCCAATCACCCAATCCATGAACACAATCACCATCCACAACACCACCCCCACCCAATCACCTAATCCATGTACACAATCACCCTCCACAACACCATCCCCACCCAATTACCCAATCCATGAACACAATCACCATCCACAACACCATCCCCACCCAATCACCCAATCCATGAACACAATCACCATCCACAACACCACCCCCACCCAATCACCCAATCCATGAACACAATCACCCTCCACAACACCATCCCCACCCAAATACCCAATCCATGAACACAATCACCATCCACAACACCATCCCCACCCAATCACCCAATCCATGAACACAATCACCCTCCACAACACCATCCCCACCCAATTACCCAATCCATGAACACAATCACCATCCACAACACCATCCCCACCCAATCACCCAATCCATGAACACAATCACCATCCACAACACCATCCACACCCAATTACCCAATCCATGAACACAATCACCATCCACAACACCATCCCCACCCAATTACCCAATCCATGAACACAATCACCATCCACAACACCATCCACACCCAATTACCCAATCCATGAACACAATCACCATCCACAACACCATCCCCACCCAATCACCCAATCCATGAACATAATCACCCTCCACAACACCACCCCCACCCAATTACCCAATCCATTAACACAATCACCATCCACAACACCACCCCCACCCAATTACCCAATCCATGAACACAATCACCCTCCACAACACCATCCCCACCCAATTACCCAATCCATGAACACAATCACCCTCCACAACACCACCCCCACCCAATTACCCAATCCATGAACACAATCACCCTCCACAACACCACCCCCACCCAATTACCCAATCCATGAACACAATCACCATCCACAACACCATCCCCACCCAATCACCCAATCCATGAACACAATCACCATCCACAACACCATCCCCACCCAATTACCCAATCCATGAACACAATCACCCTCCACAACACCATCCCCACCCAATCACCCAATCCATGAACACAATCACCATCCACAACACCATCCCCACCCAATCACCCAATCCATGAACACAATCACCATCCACAACACCATCCCCACCCAATCACCCAATCCATGAACACAATCACCCTCCACAACACCATCCCCACCCAATTACCCAATCCATGAACACAATCACCATCCACAACACCATCCCCACCCAATCACCCAATCCATGAACACAATCACCATCCACAACACCATCCCCACCCAATTACCCAATCCATGAACACAATCACCATCCACAACACCATCCCCACCCAATTACCCAATCCATGAACACAATCACCCTCCACAACACCATCCCCACCCAATCACCCAATCCATGAACACAATCACCATCCACAACACCATCCCCACCCAATTACCCAATCCATGAACACAATCACCATCCACAACACCATCCCCACCCAATCACCCAATCCATGAACACAATCACCATCCACAACACCACCCCCACCCAATTACCCAATCCATGAACATAATCACCCTCCACAACACCATCCCCACCCAATTACCCAATCCATGAACATAATCACCCTCCACAACACCACCCCCACCCAATCACCCAATCCATGAACATAATCACCCTCCACAACACCACCCCCACCCAATCACCCAATCCATGAACACAATCACCATCCACAACACCATCCCCACCCAATCACCCAATCCATGAACACAATCACCATCCACAACACCATCCCCACCCAATCACCCAATCCATGAACACAATCACCATCCACAACACCATCCCCACCCAATCACCCAATCCATGAACACAATCACCATCCACAACACCACCCCCACCCAATCACCCAATCCATGAACATAATCACCCTCCACAACACCACCCCCACCCAATCACCCAATCCATGAACACAATCACCATCCACAACACCATCCCCACCCAATCACCCAATCCATGAACATAATCACCCTCCACAACACCACCCCCACCCAATCACCCAATCCATGAACACAATCACCATCCACAACACCATCCCCACCCAATCACCCAATCCATGAACACAATCACCCTCCACAACACCACCCCCACCCAATTACCCAATCCATGAACACAATCACCATCCACAACACCACCCCCACCCAATCACCCAATCCATGAACATAATCACCCTCCACAACACCACCCCCACCCAATCACCCAATCCATGAACACAATCACCATCCACAACACCATCCCCAACCAATCACCCAATCCATGAACACAATCACCATCCACAACACCATCCCCACCCAATTACCCAATCCATGAACATAATCACCATCCACAACACCATCCCCACCCAATTACCCAATCCATGAACATAATCACCCTCCACAACACCACCCCTACCCAATCACCCAATCCATGAACACAATCACCATCCACAACACCATCCCCACCCAATTACCCAATCCATGAACATAATCACCCTCCACAACACCACCCCTACCCAATCACCCAATCCATGAACACAATCACCATCCACAACACCATCCCCACCCAATTACCCAATCCATGAACATAATCACCCTCCACAACACCACCCCCACCCAATTACCCAATCCTTGAACACAATCACCATCCACAACACCATCCCCACCCAATCACCCAATCCATGAACATAATCACCCTCCACAACACCACCCCCACCCAATCACCCAATCCATGAACACAATCACCATCCACAACACCATCCCCACCCAATTACCCAATCCATGAACACAATCACCCTCCACAACACCACCCCCACCCAATTACCCAATCCATGAACACAATCACCCTCCACAACACCATCCCCACCCAATTACCCAATCCATGAACACAATCACCATCCACAACACCATCCCCACCCAATCACCCAATCCATGAACACAATCACCCTCCACAACACCACCCCCACCCAATCACCCAATCCATGAACACAATCACCCTCCACAACACCATCCCCACCCAATCACCCAATCCATGAACATAATCACCCTCCACAACACCATCCCCACCCAATCACCCAATCCATGAACATAATCACCCTCCACAACACCATCCCCACCCAATTACCCAATCCATGAACATAATCACCCTCCACAACACCATCCCCACCCAATTACCCAATCCATGAACATAATCACCCTCCACAACACCATCCCCACCCAATCACCCAATCCATGAACACAATCACCCTCCACAACACCATCCCCACCCAATCACCCAATCCATGAACATAATCACCCTCCACAACACCATCCCCACCCAATTACCCAATCCATGAACACAATCACCCTCCACAACACCATCCCCACCCAATTACCCAATCCATGAACATAATCACCCTCCACAACACCATCCCCACCCAATTACCCAATCCATGAACATAATCACCCTCCACAACACCATCCCCACCCAATTACCCAATCCATGAACACAATCACCCTCCACAACACCATCCCCACCCAATCACCCAATCCATGAACATAATCACCCTCCACAACACCATCCCCACCCAATTACCCAATCCATGAACACAATCACCCTCCACAACACCATCCCCACCCAATCACCCAATCCATGAACATAATCACCCTCCACAACACCATCCCCACCCAATTACCCAATCCATGAACACAATCACCCTCCACAACACCATCCCCACCCAATTACCCAATCCATGAACACAATCACCCTCCACAACACCATCCCCACCCAATTACCCAATCCATGAACACAATCACCATCCACAACACCATCCCCACCCAATTACCCAATCCATGAACATAATCACCCTCCACAACACCATCCCCACCCAATTACCCAATCCATGAACACAATCACCATCCACAACACCATCCCCACCCAATTACCCAATCCATGAACACAATCACCCTCCACAACACCATCCCCACCCAATTACCCAATCCATGAA
The DNA here is from genome assembly GCF_964187855.1 of Myxine glutinosa. NCBI lineage: Eukaryota > Metazoa > Chordata > Myxini > Myxiniformes > Myxinidae > Myxine > Myxine glutinosa. The sequence continues at coordinate 292,242,003 of NC_136261.1, read as the reverse complement.
CACAATCACCCTCCACAACACCACCCCTACCCAATCACCCAATCCATGAACACAATCACCATCCACAACACCATCCCCACCCAATTACCCAATCCATGAACATAATCACCCTCCACAACACCACCCCCACCCAATTACCCAATCCTTGAACACAATCACCCTCCACAACACCATCCCCACCCAATCACCCAATCCATGAACATAATCACCCTCCACAACACCACCCCCACCCAATCACCCAATCCATGAAGACAATCACCATCCACAACACCATCCCCACCCAATTACCCAATCCATGAACACAATCACCCTCCACAACACCATCCCCACCCAATTACCCAATCCATGAACACAATCACCCTCCACAACACCACCCCCACCCAATCACCCAATCCATGAACACAATCACCATCCACAACACCATCCCCACCCAATCACCCAATCCATGAACACAATCACCCTCCACAACACCACCCCCACCCAATCACCCAATCCATGAACACAATCACCCTCCACAACACCATCCCCACCCAATCACCCAATCCATGAACACAATCACCCTCCACAACACCACCCCCACCCAATCACCCAATCCATGAACACAATCACCCTCCACAACACCACCCCCACCCAATCACCCAATCCATGAACACAATCACCCTCCACAACACCATCCCCACCCAATCACCCAATCCATGAACATAATCACCCTCCACAACACCATCCCCACCCAATTACCCAATCCATGAACACAATCACCCTCCACAACACCATCCCCACCCAATCACCCAATCCATGAACACAATCACCCTCCACAACACCATCCCCACCCAATTACCCAATCCATGAACACAATCACCCTCCACAACACCATCCCCACCCAATCACCCAATCCATGAACACAATCACCATCCACAACACCACCCCCACCCAATCACCCAATCCATGAACACAATCACCCTCGACAACACCACCCCCACCCAATCACCCAATCCATGAACACAATCACCATCCACAACACCACCCCCACCCAATCACCCAATCCATGAACACAATCACCATCCACAACACCACCCCCACCCAATCACCCAATCCATGTACACAATCACCCTCCACAACACCATCCCCACCCAATTACCCAATCCATGAACACAATCACCATCCACAACACCATCCCCACCCAATTACCCAATCCATGAACACAATCACCATCCACAACACCATCCCCACCCAATCACCCAATCCATGAACACAATCACCATCCACAACACCACCCCCACCCAATCACCCAATCCATGAACACAATCACCCTCCACAACACCATCCCCACCCAATCACCCAATCCATGAACACAATCACCCTCCACAACACCATCCCCACCCAATCACCCAATCCATGAACACAATCACCCTCCACAACACCATCCCCACCCAATTACCCAATCCATGAACACAATCACCATCCACAACACCATCCCCACCCAATCACCCAATCCATGAACACAATCACCCTCCACAACACCATCCACACCCAATCACCCAATCCATGAACACAATCACCATCCACAACACCACCCCCACCCAATCACCCAATCCATGAACACAATCACCCTCCACAACACCATCCCCACCCAATCACCCAATCCATGAACACAATCACCCTCCACAACACCATCCCCACCCAATTACCCAATCCATGAACACAATCACCATCCACAACACCATCCCCACCCAATCACCCAATCCATGAACACAATCACCATCCACAACACCATCCCCACCCAATTACCCAATCCATGAACACAATCACCATCCACAACACCATCCCCACCCAATTACCCAATCCATGAACACAATCACCATCCACAACACCATCCACACCCAATTACCCAATCCATGAACACAATCACCATCCACAACACCATCCCCACCCAATCACCCAATCCATGAACATAATCACCCTCCACAACACCACCCCCACCCAATTACCCAATCCATGAACACAATCACCATCCACAACACCATCCCCACCCAATTACCCAATCCATTAACACAATCACCATCCACAACACCACCCCCACCCAATTACCCAATCCATGAACACAATCACCCTCCACAACACCATCCCCACCCAATTACCCAATCCATGAACACAATCACCCTCCACAACACCACCCCCACCCAATTACCCAATCCATGAACACAATCACCATCCACAACACCATCCCCACCCAATCACCCAATCCATGAACACAATCACCCTCCACAACACCACCCCCACCCAATTACCCAATCCATGAACACAATCACCCTCCACAACACCATCCCCACCCAATTACCCAATCCATGAACACAATCACCCTCCACAACACCATCCCCACCCAATCACCCAATCCATGAACACAATCACCCTCCACAACACCACCCCCACCCAATTACCCAATCCATGAACACAATCACCCTCCACAACACCATCCCCACCCAATTACCCAATCCATGAACACAATCACCCTCCACAACACCACCCCCACCCAATTACCCAATCCATGAACACAATCACCATCCACAACACCATCCCCACCCAATCACCCAATCCATGAACACAATCACCATCCACAACACCATCCCCACCCAATTACCCAATCCATGAACACAATCACCCTCCACAACACCATCCCCACCCAATCACCCAATCCATGAACACAATCACCATCCACAACACCATCCCCACCCAATCACCCAATCCATGAACACAATCACCATCCACAACACCATCCCCACCCAATCACCCAATCCATGAACACAATCACCCTCCACAACACCATCCCCACCCAATTACCCAATCCATGAACACAATCACCATCCACAACACCATCCCCACCCAATCACCCAATCCATGAACACAATCACCATCCACAACACCATCCCCACCCAATCACCCAATCCATGAACACAATCACCATCCACAACACCACCCCCACCCAATTACCCAATCCATGAACATAATCACCCTCCACAACACCATCCCCACCCAATTACCCAATCCATGAACATAATCACCCTCCACAACACCACCCCCACCCAATCACCCAATCCATGAACATAATCACCCTCCACAACACCACCCCCACCCAATCACCCAATCCATGAACACAATCACCATCCACAACACCATCCCCACCCAATCACCCAATCCATGAACACAATCACCATCCACAACACCATCCCCACCCAATCACCCAATCCATGAACACAATCACCATCCACAACACCATCCCCACCCAATCACCCAATCCATGAACACAATCACCATCCACAACACCACCCCCACCCAATCACCCAATCCATGAACATAATCACCCTCCACAACACCACCCCCACCCAATCACCCAATCCATGAACACAATCACCATCCACAACACCATCCCCACCCAATCACCCAATCCATGAACATAATCACCCTCCACAACACCACCCCCACCCAATCACCCAATCCATGAACACAATCACCATCCACAACACCATCCCCACCCAATCACCCAATCCATGAACACAATCACCCTCCACAACACCATCCCCACCCAATCACCCAATCCATGAACATAATCACCCTCCACAACACCACCCCCACCCAATTACCCAATCCATGAACACAATCACCATCCACAACACCACCCCCACCCAATCACCCAATCCATGAACATAATCACCCTCCACAACACCACCCCCACCCAATCACCCAATCCATGAACACAATCACCATCCACAACACCATCCCCAACCAATCACCCAATCCATGAACACAATCACCATCCACAACACCATCCCCACCCAATTACCCAATCCATGAACATAATCACCATCCACAACACCATCCCCACCCAATTACCCAATCCATGAACATAATCACCCTCCACAACACCACCCCTACCCAATCACCCAATCCATGAACACAATCACCATCCACAACACCATCCCCACCCAATTACCCAATCCATGAACATAATCACCCTCCACAACACCACCCCTACCCAATCACCCAATCCATGAACACAATCACCATCCACAACACCATCCCCACCCAATTACCCAATCCATGAACATAATCACCCTCCACAACACCACCCCCACCCAATCACCCAATCCATGAACATAATCACCCTCCACAACACCACCCCCACCCAATTACCCAATCCTTGAACACAATCACCATCCACAACACCATCCCCACCCAATCACCCAATCCATGAACATAATCACCCTCCACAACACCACCCCCACCCAATCACCCAATCCATGAACACAATCACCATCCACAACACCATCCCCACCCAATTACCCAATCCATGAACACAATCACCCTCCACAACACCACCCCCACCCAATTACCCAATCCATGAACACAATCACCCTCCACAACACCATCCCCACCCAATTACCCAATCCATGAACACAATCACCCTCCACAACACCACCCCCACCCAATCACCCAATCCATGAACACAATCACCATCCACAACACCATCCCCACCCAATCACCCAATCCATGAACACAATCACCCTCCACAACACCACCCCCACCCAATCACCCAATCCATGAACACAATCACCCTCCACAACACCATCCCCACCCAATCACCCAATCCATGAACATAATCACCCTCCACAACACCATCCCCACCCAATCACCCAATCCATGAACATAATCACCCTCCACAACACCATCCCCACCCAATTACCCAATCCATGAACATAATCACCCTCCACAACACCATCCCCACCCAATCACCCAATCCATGAACACAATCACCCTCCACAACACCATCCCCACCCAATCACCCAATCCATGAACATAATCACCCTCCACAACACCATCCCCACCCAATTACCCAATCCATGAACACAATCACCCTCCACAACACCATCCCCACCCAATTACCCAATCCATGAACATAATCACCCTCCACAACACCATCCCCACCCAATTACCCAATCCATGAACACAATCACCCTCCACAACACCATCCCCACCCAATTACCCAATCCATGAACATAATCACCCTCCACAACACCATCCCCACCCAATTACCCAATCCATGAACACAATCACCATCCACAACACCATCCCCACCCAATTACCCAATCCATGAACATAATCACCCTCCACAACACCATCCCCACCCAATTACCCAATCCATGAACATAATCACCCTCCACAACACCATCCCCACCCAATTACCCAATCCATGAACATAATCACCCTCCACAACACCACCCCCACCCAATCACCCAATCCATGAACATAATCACCCTCCACAACACCATCCCCACCCAATCACCCAATCCATGAACACAATCACCCTCCACAACACCATCCCCACCCAATCACCCAATCCATGAACATAATCACCCTCCACAACACCATCCCCACCCAATCACCCAATCCATGAACATAATCACCCTCCACAACACCATCCCCACCCAATTACCCAATCCATGAACACAATCACCCTCCACAACACCATCCCCACCCAATTACCCAATCCATGAACATAATCACCCTCCACAACACCATCCCCACCCAATTACCCAATCCATGAACACAATCACCCTCCACAACACCATCCCCACCCAATTACCCAATCCATGAACATAATCACCCTCCACAACACCATCCCCACCCAATTACCCAATCCATGAACACAATCACCATCCACAACACCATCCCCACCCAATTACCCAATCCATGAACACAATCACCCTCCACAACACCATCCCCACCCAATTACCCAATCCATGAACATAATCACCCTCCACAACACCATCCCCACCCAATTACCCAATCCATGAACACAATCACCATCCACAACACCATCCCCACCCAATTACCCAATCCATGAACATAATCACCCTCCACAACACCACCCCCACCCAATTACCCAATCCTTGAACACAATCACCATCCACAACACCATCCCCACCCAATCACCCAATCCATGAACATAATCACCCTCCACAACACCATCCCCACCCAATTACCCAATCCATGAACACAATCACCCTCCACAACACCATCCCCACCCAATTACCCAATCCATGAACACAATCACCCTCCACAACACCACCCCCACCCAATCACCCAATCCATGAACACAATCACCATCCACAACACCATCCCCACCCAATCACCCAATCCATGAACACAATCACCCTCCACAACACCACCCCCACCCAATCACCCAATCCATGAACACAATCACCCTCCACAACACCATCCCCACCCAATCACCCAATCCATGAACACAATCACCCTCCACAACACCACCCCCACCCAATCACCCAATCCATGAACACAATCACCCTCCACAACACCACCCCCACCCAATCACCCAATCCATGAACACAATCACCCTCCACAACACCATCCCCACCCAATCACCCAATCCATGAACATAATCACCCTCCACAACACCATCCCCACCCAATCACCCAATCCATGAACATAATCACCCTCCACAACACCATCCCCACCCAATTACCCAATCCATGAACACAATCACCCTCCACAACACCATCCCCACCCAATCACCCAATCCATGAACACAATCACCATCCACAACACCATCCCCACCCAATCACCCAATCCATGAACACAATCACCCTCCACAACACCATCCCCACCCAATCACCCAATCCATGAACATAATCACCCTCCACAACACCATCCCCACCCAATCACCCAATCCATGAACATAATCACCCTCCACAACACCACCCCCACCCAATTACCCAATCCATGAACACAATCACCCTCCACAACACCATCCCCACCCAATCACCCAATCCATGAACACAATCACCATCCACAACACCATCCCCACCCAATCACCCAATCCATGAACACAATCACCCTCCACAACACCATCCCCACCCAATCACCCAATCCATGAACATAATCACCCTCCACAACACCATCCCCACCCAATCACCCAATCCATGAACATAATCACCCTCCACAACACCATCCCCACCCAATCACCCAATCCATGAACACAATCACCATCCACAACACCATCCCCACCCAATCACCCAATCCATGAACACAATCACCCTCCACAACACCATCCCCACCCAATCACCCAATCCATGAACACAATCACCATCCACAACACCATCCCCACCCAATCACCCAATCCATGAACACAATCACCATCCACAACACCATCCCCACCCAATCACCCAATCCATGAACACAATCACCATCCACAACACCATCCCCACCCAATCACCCAATCCATGAACACAATCACCCTCCACAACACCATCCCCACCCAATCACCCAATCCATGAACACAATCACCATCCACAACACCATCCCCACCCAATCACCCAATCCATGAACACAATCACCCTCCACAACACCATCCCCACCCAATCACCCAATCCATGAACACAATCACCCTCCACAACACCATCCCCACCCAATTACCCAATCCATGAACACAATCACCCTCCACAACACCATCCCCACCCAATTACCCAATCCATGAACACAATCACCCTCCACAACACCATCCCCACCCAATTACCCAATCCATGAACACAATCACCCTCCACAACACCATCCCCACCCAATTACCCAATCCATGAACACAATCACCCTCCACAACACCATCCCCACCCAATCACCCAATCCATGAACATAATCACCCTCCACAACACCATCCCCACCCAATTACCCAATCCATGAACACAATCACCCTCCACAACACCATCCCCACCCAATTACCCAATCCATGAACACAATCACCCTCCACAACACCATCCCCACCCAATCACCCAATCCATGAACACAATCACCCTCCACTACACCACCCCCACCCAATTACCCAATCCATGAACACAATCACCCTCCACAACACCATCCCCACCCAATTACCCAATCCATGAACATAATCACCATCCACAACACCACCCCCACCCATTCACCCAATCCATGAACACAATCACCATCCACAACACCACCCCCACCCAATTACCCAATCCATGAACACAATCACCCTCCACAACACCATCCCCACCCAATTACCCAATCCATGAACACAATCACCCTCCACAACACCATCCCCACCCAATCACCCAATCCATGAACACAATCACCCTCCACTACACCACCCCCACCCAATTACCCAATCCATGAACACAATCACCCTCCACAACACCATCCCCACCCAATTACCCAATCCATGAACATAATCACCATCCACAACACCACCCCCACCCATTCACCCAATCCATGAACACAATCACCATCCACAACACCATCCCCACCCAATCACCCAATCCATGAACATAATCACCCTCCACAACACCATCCCCACCCAATCACCCAATCCATGAACATAATCACCCTCCACAACACCATCCCCACCCAATTACCCAATCCATGAACACAATCACCCTCCACAACACCATCCCCACCCAATCACCCAATCCATGAACATAATCACCCTCCACAACACCATCCCCACCCAATCACCCAATCCATGAACATAATCACCCTCCACAACACCATCCCCACCCAATTACCCAATCCATGAACATAATCACCCTCCACAACACCATCCCCACCCAATTACCCAATCCATGAACATAATCACCCTCCACAACACCATCCCCACCCAATCACCCAATCCATGAACACAATCACCCTCCACAACACCATCCCCACCCAATCACCCAATCCATGAACATAATCACCCTCCACAACACCACCCCCACCCAATCACCCAATCCATGAACACAATCACCATCCACAACACCACCCCCACCCAATTACCCAATCCATGAACACAATCACCCTCCACAACACCATCCCCACCCAATTACCCAATCCATGAACATAATCACCATCCACAACACCATCCCCACCCAATTACCCAATCCATGAACACAATCACCATCCACAACACCATCCCCACCCAATTACCCAATCCATGAACACAATCACCCTCCACAACACCATCCCCACCCAATCACCCAATCCATGAACATAATCACCCTCCACAACACCATCCCCACCCAATCACCCAATCCATGAACATAATCACCCTCCACAACACCATCCCCACCCAATCACCCAATCCATGAACATAATCACCCTCCACAACACCATCCCCACCCAATTACCCAATCCATGAACACAATCACCCTCCACAACACCATCCCCACCCAATCACCCAATCCATGAACACAATCACCCTCCACAACACCACCCCCACCCAATTACCCAATCCATGAACACAATCACCCTCCACAACACCATCCCCACCCAATTACCCAATCCATGAACATAATCACCCTCCACAACACCATCCCCACCCAATCACCCAATCCATGAACATAATCACCCTCCACAACACCATCCCCACCCAATCACCCAATCCATGAACATAATCACCCTCCACAACACCATCCCCACCCAATCACCCAATCCATGAACATAATCACCCTCCACAACACCATCCCCACCCAATTACCCAATCCATGAACATAATCACCCTCCACAACACCATCCCCACCCAATTACCCAATCCATGAACATAATCACCCTCCACAACACCATCCCCACCCAATCACCCAATCCATGAACACAATCACCCTCCACAACACCATCCCCACCCAATCACCCAATCCATGAACATAATCACCCTCCACAACACCACCCCCACCCAATCACCCAATCCATGAACACAATCACCATCCACAACACCACCCCCACCCAATTACCCAATCCATGAACACAATCACCCTCCACAACACCATCCCCACCCAATTACCCAATCCATGAACACAATCACCATCCACAACACCACCCCCACCCAATTACCCAATCCATGAACATAATCACCCTCCACAACACCATCCCCACCCAATTACCCAATCCATGAACACAATCACCCTCCACAACACCATCCCCACCCAATCCATGAACACAATCACCATCCACAACACCACCCCCACCCAATTACCCAATCCATGAACACAATCACCCTCCACAACACCATCCCCACCCAATCACCCAATCCATGAACACAATCACCATCCACAACACCACCCCCACCCAATTACCCAATCCATGAACATAATCACCCTCCACAACACCATCCCCACCCAATCACCCAATCCATGAACACAATCACCATCCACAACACCATCCCCACCCAATCACCCAATCCATGAACACAATCACCCTCCACAACACCATCCCCACCCAATCACCCAATCCATGAACATAATCACCCTCCACAACACCATCCCCACCCAATCACCCAATCCATGAACATAATCACCCTCCACAACACCATCCCCACCCAATCACCCAATCCATGAACACAATCACCCTCCACAACACCACCAACCCAATCACCCAATCCATGAACATAATCACCCTCCACAACACCATCCCCACCCAATTACCCAATCCATGAACACAATCACCATCCACAACACCATCCCCACCCAATCACCCAATCCATGAACACAATCACCCTCCACAACACCACCCCCACCCAATTACCCAATCCATGAACATAATCACCCTCCACAACACCATCCCCACCCAATCACCCAATCCATGAACATAATCACCCCCCACAACACCATCCCCACCCAATCACCCAATCCATGAACACAATCACCCTCCACAACACCACCCCCACCCAATTACCCAATCCATGAACATAATCACCCTCCACAACACCATCCCCACCCAATTACCCAATCCATGAACATAATCACCCTCCACAACACCATCCCCACCCAATTACCCAATCCATGAACATAATCACCCTCCACAACACCATCCCCACCCAATTACCCAATCCATGAACACAATCACCCTCCACAACACCACCCCCACCCAATTACCCAATCCATGAACATAATCACCCTCCACAACACCATCCCCACCCAATCACCCAATCCATGAACATAATCACCCTCCACAACACCATCCCCACCCAATTACCCAATCCATGAACATAATCACCCTCCACAACACCACCCCCACCCAATTACCCAATCCATGAACACAATCACCATCCACAACACCATCCCCACCCAATCACCCAATCCATGAACACAATCACCATCCACAACACCATCCCCACCCAATTACCCAATCCATGAACACAATCACCATCCACAACACCTCCCCCACCCAATTACCCAATCCATTAACACAATCACCATCCACAACACCATCCCCACCCAATCACCCAATCCATGAACACAATCACCATCCACAACACCATCCCCACCCAATTACCCAATCCATGAACACAATCACCACCCACAACACCATCCCCACCCAATTACCCAATCCATGAACACAATCACCATCCACAACACCATCCCCACCCAATCACCCAATCCATGAACACAATCACCCTCCACAACACCATCCCCACCCAATCCATGAACACAATCACCATCCACAACACCATCCCCACCCAATCACCCAATCCATGAACACAATCACCCTCCACAACACCATCCCCACCCAATCCATGAACACAATCACCATCCACAACACCATCCCCACCCAATCACCCAATCCATGAACACAATCACCATCCACAACACCATCCCCACCCAATCACCCAATCCATGAACACAATCACCCTCCACAACACCACCCCCACCCAATTACCCAATCCATGAACACAATCACAATCCACAACACCATCCCCACCCAATCACCCAATCCATGAACACAATCACAATCCACAACACCATCCCCACCCAATTACCCAATCCATGAACATAATCACCCTCCACAACACCACCCCCACCCAATTACCCAATCCATGAACACAATCACCCTCCACAACACCATCCCCACCCAATTACCCAATCCATGAACATAATCACCCTCCACAACACCACCCCCACCCAATTACCCAATCCATGAACACAATCACCCTCCACAACACCACCCCCACCCAATTACCCAATCCATGAACACAATCACCATCCACAACACCATCCCCACCCAATCACCCAATCCATGAACACAATCACCCTCCACAACACCACCCCCACCCAATTACCCAATCCATGAACACAATCACCATCCACAACACCATCCCCACCCAATCACCCAATCCATGAACACAATCACCCTCCACAACACCATCCCCACCCAATCACCCAATCCATGAACACAATCACAATCCACAACACCATCCCCACCCAATTACCCAATCCATGAACATAATCACCCTCCACAACACCATCCCCACCCAATTACCCAATCCATGAACATAATCACCCTCCACAACACCATCCCCACCCAATCACCCAATCCATGAACATAATCACCCTCCACAACACCATCCCCACCCAATCACCCAATCCATGAACACAATCACCATCCACAACACCATCCCCACCCAATCACCCAATCCATGAACACAATCACCATCCACAACACCACCCCCACCCAATCACCCAATCCATGAACACAATCACCCTCCACAACACCATCCCCACCCAATCACCCAATCCATGAACACAATCACCATCCACAACACCACCCCCACCCAATTACCCAATCCATGAACACAATCACCATCCACAACACCATCCCCACCCAATCACCCAATCCATGAACACAATCACCATCCACAACACCATCCCCACCCAATCACCCAATCCATGAACACAATCACCATCCACAACACCATCCCCACCCAATTACCCAATCCATGAACATAATCACCCTCCACAACACCATCCCCACCCAATCACCCAATCCATGAACACAATCACCCTCCACAACACCATCCCCACCCAATCACCCAATCCATGAACATAATCACCCTCCACAACACCACCCCCACCCAATCACCCAATCCATGAACACAATCACCATCCACAACACCACCCCCACCCAATTACCCAATCCATGAACACAATCACCCTCCACAACACCATCCCCACCCAATTACCCAATCCATGAACACAATCACCATCCACAACACCACCCCCACCCAATTACCCAATCCATGAACATAATCACCATCCACAACACCATCCCCACCCAATTACCCAATCCATGAACACAATCACCATCCACAACACCATCCCCACCCAATTACCCAATCCATGAACACAATCACCCTCCACAACACCATCCCCACCCAATCACCCAATCCATGAACACAATCACCCTCCACAACACCATCCCCACCCAATCACCCAATCCATGAACACAATCACCCTCCACAACACCATCCCCACCCAATTACCCAATCCATGAACACAATCACCATCCACAACACCACCCCCACCCAATCACCCAATCCATGAACACAATCACCCTCCACAACACCACCCCCACCCAATCACCCAATCCATGAACACAATCACCCTCCACAACACCATCCCCACCCAATCACCCAATCCATGAACACAATCACCCTCCACAACACCATCCCCACCCAATTACCCAATCCATGAACACAATCACCCTCCACAACACCATCCCCACCCAATCACCCAATCCATGAACACAATCACCCTCCACAACACCATCCCCACCCAATTACCCAATCCATGAACACAATCACCATCCACAACACCACCCCCACCCAATCACCCAATCCATGAACATAATCACCCTCCACAACACCATCCCCACCCAATCACCCAATCCATGAACATAATCACCCTCCACAACACCACCCCCACCCAATCACCCAATCCATGAACACAATCACCATCCACAACACCACCCCCACCCAATTACCCAATCCATGAACACAATCACCCTCCACAACACCATCCCCACCCAATTACCCAATCCATGAACACAATCACCATCCACAACACCATCCCCACCCAATCACCCAATCCATGAACACAATCACCCTCCACAACACCATCCCCACCCAATTACCCAATCCATGAACATAATCACCATCCACAACACCATCCCCACCCAATTACCCAATCCATGAACACAATCACCATCCACAACACCATCCCCACCCAATTACCCAATCCATGAACACAATCACCATCCACAACACCATCCCCACCCAATTACCCAATCCATGAACATAATCACCCTCCACAACACCATCCCCACCCAATTACCCAATCCATGAACATAATCACCATCCACAACACCATCCCCACCCAATTACCCAATCCATGAACATAATCACCATCCACAACACCATCCCCACCCAATTACCCAATCCATGAACACAATCACCATCCACAACACCATCCCCACCCAATCACCCAATCCATGAACACAATCACCCTCCACAACACCATCCCCACCCAATTACCCAATCCATGAACATAATCACCATCCACAACACCACCCCCACCCAATTACCCAATCCATGAACACAATCACCATCCACAACACCATCCCCACCCAATCACCCAATCCATGAACACAATCACCCTCCACAACACCATCCCCACCCAATTACCCAATCCATGAACATAATCACCATCCACAACACCATCCCCACCCAATTACCCAATCCATGAACACAATCACCCTCCACTACACCACCCCCACCCAATTACCCAATCCATGAACACAATCACCCTCCACAACACCATCCCCACCCAATTACCCAATCCATGAACATAATCACCCTCCACAACACCATCCCCACCCAATTACCCAATCCATGAACATAATCACCCTCCACAACACCACCCCCACCCAATCACCCAATCCATGAACATAATCACCCTCCACAACACCATCCCCACCCAATCACCCAATCCATGAACACAATCACCCTCCACTACACCACCCCCACCCAATTACCCAATCCATGAACACAATCACCCTCCACAACACCATCCCCACCCAATCACCCAATCCATGAACATAATCACCCTCCACAACACCATCCCCACCCAATTACCCAATCCATGAACATAATCACCCTCCACAACACCATCCCCACCCAATCACCCAATCCATGAACACAATCACCCTCCACAACACCATCCCCACCCAATCACCCAATCCATGAACACAATCACCCTCCACAACACCATCCCCACCCAATCACCCAATCCATGAACATAATCACCCTCCACAACACCACCCCCACCCAATTACCCAATCCATGAACATAATCACCCTCCACAACACCATCCCCACCCAATCACCCAATCCATGAACATAATCACCCTCCACAACACCACCCCCACCCAATTACCCAATCCATGAACATAATCACCCTCCACAACACCATCCCCACCCAATCACCCAATCCATGAACACAATCACCCTCCACAACACCATCCCCACCCAATCACCCAATCCATGAACATAATCACCCTCCACAACACCATCCCCACCCAATTACCCAATCCATGAACACAATCACCATCCACAACACCATCCCCACCCAATCACCCAATCCATGAACATAATCACCCTCCACAACACCATCCCCACCCAATCACCCAATCCATGAACACAATCACCCTCCACAACACCATCCCCACCCAATCACCCAATCCATGAACACAATCACCCTCCACAACACCATCCCCACCCAATCACCCAATCCATGAACACAATCACCCTCCACAACACCATCCCCACCCAATCACCCAATCCATGAACATAATCACCCTCCACAACACCATCCCCACCCAATCACCCAATCCATGAACATAATCACCCTCCACAACACCATCCCCACCCAATTACCCAATCCATGAACATAATCACCCTCCACAACACCACCCCCACCCAATCACCCAATCCATGAACACAATCACCATCCACAACACCACCCCCACCCAATTACCCAATCCATGAACACAATCACCCTCCACAACACCATCCCCACCCAATTACCCAATCCATGAACACAATCACCATCCACAACACCACCCCCACCCAATTACCCAATCCATGAACACAATCACCCTCCACAACACCATCCCCACCCAATCACCCAATCCATGAACACAATCACCATCCACAACACCATCCCCACCCAATCACCCAATCCATGAACATAATCACCCTCCACAACACCATCCCCACCCAATTACCCAATCCATGAACACAATCACCCTCCACAACACCATCCCCACCCAATCACCCAATCCATGAACACAATCACCCTCCACAACACCATCCCCACCCAATCACCCAATCCATGAACACAATCACCCTCCACAACACCATCCCCACCCAATCACCCAATCCATGAACACAATCACCCTCCACAACACCATCCCCACCCAATCACCCAATCCATGAACATAATCACCCTCCACAACACCATCCCCACCCAATCACCCAATCCATGAACATAATCACCCTCCACAACACCATCCCCACCCAATCACCCAATCCATGAACATAATCACCCTCCACAACACCATCCCCACCCAATTACCCAATCCATGAACATAATCACCCTCCACAACACCACCCCCACCCAATCACCCAATCCATGAACACAATCACCATCCACAACACCACCCCCACCCAATTACCCAATCCATGAACACAATCACCCTCCACAACACCATCCCCACCCAATTACCCAATCCATGAACACAATCACCATCCACAACACCACCCCCACCCAATTACCCAATCCATGAACACAATCACCCTCCACAACACCATCCCCACCCAATCACCCAATCCATGAACACAATCACCATCCACAACACCATCCCCACCCAATCACCCAATCCATGAACATAATCACCCTCCACAACACCATCCCCACCCAATTACCCAATCCATGAACACAATCACCCTCCACAACACCATCCCCACCCAATCACCCAATCCATGAACACAATCACCCTCCACAACACCATCCCCACCCAATCACCCAATCCATGAACATAATCACCCTCCACAACACCATCCCCACCCAATCACCCAATCCATGAACATAATCACCCTCCACAACACCATCCCCACCCAATCACCCAATCCATGAACATAATCACCCTCCACAACACCACCCCCACCCAATCACCCAATCCATGAACACAATCACCATCCACAACACCACCCCCACCCAATTACCCAATCCATGAACATAATCACCATCCACAACACCATCCCCACCCAATTACCCAATCCATGAACACAATCACCCTCCACAACACCATCCCCACCCAATCACCCAATCCATGAACATAATCACCCTCCACAACACCATCCCCACCCAATTACCCAATCCATGAACACAATCACCCTCCACAACACCATCCCCACCCAATCACCCAATCCATGAACACAATCACCCTCCACAACACCATCCCC
Organism: Myxine glutinosa; assembly: GCF_964187855.1. Lineage (NCBI taxonomy): Eukaryota > Metazoa > Chordata > Myxini > Myxiniformes > Myxinidae > Myxine > Myxine glutinosa. Next base: position 292,224,651 of record NC_136261.1, on the reverse strand, counting down.
ACCCAATTACCCAATCCATGAACACAATCACCCTCCACAACACCATCCCCACCCAATCACCCAATCCATGAACATAATCACCCTCCACAACACCACCCCCACCCAATCACCCAATCCATGAACACAATCACCATCCACAACACCACCCCCACCCAATTACCCAATCCATGAACACAATCACCCTCCACAACACCATCCCCACCCAATTACCCAATCCATGAACACAATCACCATCCACAACACCATCCCCACCCAATCACCCAATCCATGAACACAATCACCCTCCACAACACCATCCCCACCCAATTACCCAATCCATGAACATAATCACCATCCACAACACCATCCCCACCCAATTACCCAATCCATGAACACAATCACCCTCCACAACACCATCCCCACCCAATCACCCAATCCATGAACATAATCACCCTCCACAACACCACCAACCCAATCACCCAATCCATGAACATAATCACCCTCCACAACACCATCCCCACCCAATCACCCAATCCATGAACACAATCACCCTCCACAACACCATCCCCACCCAATTACCCAATCCATGAACACAATCACCCTCCACAACACCACCCCCACCCAATCACCCAATCCATGAACATAATCACCCTCCACAACACCATCCCCACCCAATCACCCAATCCATGAACACAATCACCATCCACAACACCACCCCCACCCAATTACCCAATCCATGAACATAATCACCCTCCACAACACCATCCCCACCCAATCACCCAATCCATGAACACAATCACCATCCACAACACCATCCCCACCCAATCACCCAATCCATGAACACAATCACCCTCCACAACACCATCCCCACCCAATCACCCAATCCATGAACATAATCACCCTCCACAACACCATCCCCACCCAATCACCCAATCCATGAACATAATCACCCTCCACAACACCATCCCCACCCAATCACCCAATCCATGAACACAATCACCATCCACAACACCATCCCCACCCAATCACCCAATCCATGAACACAATCACCCTCCACAACACCACCCCCACCCAATTACCCAATCCATGAACATAATCACCCTCCACAACACCATCCCCACCCAATCACCCAATCCATGAACATAATCACCCTCCACAACACCATCCCCACCCAATCACCCAATCCATGAACACAATCACCCTCCACAACACCACCCCCACCCAATTACCCAATCCATGAACATAATCACCCTCCACAACACCATCCCCACCCAATCACCCAATCCATGAACATAATCACCCTCCACAACACCATCCCCACCCAATCACCCAATCCATGAACATAATCACCCTCCACAACACCATCCCCACCCAATCACCCAATCCATGAACATAATCACCCCCCACAACACCATCCCCACCCAATCACCCAATCCATGAACACAATCACCCTCCACAACACCACCCCCACCCAATTACCCAATCCATGAACATAATCACCCTCCACAACACCATCCCCACCCAATTACCCAATCCATGAACACAATCACCCTCCACAACACCACCCCCACCCAATTACCCAATCCATGAACATAATCACCCTCCACAACACCATCCCCACCCAATTACCCAATCCATGAACATAATCACCCTCCACAACACCACCCCCACCCAATCACCCAATCCATGAACACAATCACCATCCACAACACCACCCCCACCCAATTACCCAATCCATGAACATAATCACCATCCACAACACCATCCCCACCCAATTACCCAATCCATGAACACAATCACCATCCACAACACCATCCCCACCCAATTACCCAATCCATGAACACAATCACCCTCCACAACACCATCCCCACCCAATCACCCAATCCATGAACATAATCACCCTCCACAACACCACCCCCACCCAATTACCCAATCCATGAACACAATCACCATCCACAACACCACCCCCACCCAATTACCCAATCCATGAACATAATCACCCTCCACAACACCACCCCCACCCAATCACCCAATCCATGAACACAATCACCATCCACAACACCACCCCCACCCAATTACCCAATCCATGAACATAATCACCATCCACAACACCATCCCCACCCAATTACCCAATCCATGAACACAATCACCATCCACAACACCATCCCCACCCAATTACCCAATCCATGAACATAATCACCCTCCACAACACCATCCCCACCCAATTACCCAATCCATGAACACAATCACCCTCCACAACACCATCCCCACCCAATCACCCAATCCATGAACACAATCACCCTCCACAACACCATCCCCACCCAATTACCCAATCCATGAACACAATCACCCTCCACAACACCATCCCCACCCAATCACCCAATCCATGAACATAATCACCCTCCACAACACCACCCCCACCCAATCACCCAATCCATGAACACAATCACCATCCACAACACCACCCCCACCCAATTACCCAATCCATGAACACAATCACCCTCCACAACACCATCCCCACCCAATCACCCAATCCATGAACACAATCACCCTCCACAACACCATCCCCACCCAATTACCCAATCCATGAACATAATCACCATCCACAACACCATCCCCACCCAATTACCCAATCCATGAACACAATCACCCTCCACAACACCATCCCCACCCAATCACCCAATCCATGAACATAATCACCCTCCACAACACCATCCCCACCCAATTACCCAATCCATGAACACAATCACCATCCACAACACCATCCCCACCCAATCACCCAATCCATGAACACAATCACCATCCACAACACCATCCCCACCCAATTACCCAATCCATGAACACAATCACCATCCACAACACCATCCCCACCCAATCACCCAATCCATGAACACAATCACCCTCCACAACACCATCCCCACCCAATTACCCAATCCATGAACATAATCACCATCCACAACACCATCCCCACCCAATTACCCAATCCATGAACACAATCACCCTCCACAACACCATCCCCACCCAATTACCCAATCCATGAACATAATCACCATCCACAACACCATCCCCACCCAATTACCCAATCCATGAACACAATCACCCTCCACAACACCATCCCCACCCAATCACCCAATCCATGAACATAATCACCCTCCACAACACCATCCCCACCCAATTACCCAATCCATGAACACAATCACCCTCCACAACACCATCCCCACCCAATCACCCAATCCATGAACACAATCACCCTCCACAACACCATCCCCACCCAATCACCCAATCCATGAACACAATCACCCTCCACAACACCACCCCCACCCAATTACCCAATCCATGAACACAATCACCCTCCACAACACCACCCCCACCCAATCACCCAATCCATGAACATAATCACCCTCCACAACACCATCCCCACCCAATCACCCAATCCATGAACACAATCACCATCCACAACACCACCCCCACCCAATTACCCAATCCATGAACATAATCACCCTCCACAACACCATCCCCACCCAATCACCCAATCCATGAACACAATCACCATCCACAACACCATCCCCACCCAATCACCCAATCCATGAACACAATCACCCTCCACAACACCATCCCCACCCAATCACCCAATCCATGAACATAATCACCCTCCACAACACCATCCCCACCCAATCACCCAATCCATGAACATAATCACCCTCCACAACACCATCCCCACCCAATCACCCAATCCATGAACACAATCACCCTCCACAACACCACCAACCCAATCACCCAATCCATGAACATAATCACCCTCCACAACACCATCCCCACCCAATCACCCAATCCATGAACACAATCACCATCCACAACACCATCCCCACCCAATCACCCAATCCATGAACACAATCACCCTCCACAACACCACCCCCACCCAATTACCCAATCCATGAACATAATCACCCTCCACAACACCATCCCCACCCAATCACCCAATCCATGAACATAATCACCCTCCACAACACCATCCCCACCCAATCACCCAATCCATGAACATAATCACCCCCCACAACACCATCCCCACCCAATCACCCAATCCATGAACACAATCACCCTCCACAACACCACCCCCACCCAATTACCCAATCCATGAACATAATCACCCTCCACAACACCATCCCCACCCAATTACCCAATCCATGAACACAATCACCCTCCACAACACCACCCCCACCCAATTACCCAATCCATGAACATAATCACCCTCCACAACACCATCCCCACCCAATTACCCAATCCATGAACACAATCACCATCCACAACACCATCCCCACCCAATCACCCAATCCATGAACACAATCACCATCCACAACACCATCCCCACCCAATAACCCAATCCATGAACACAATCACCATCCACAACACCATCCCCACCCAATAACCCAATCCATGAACACAATCACCATCCACAACACCATCCCCACCCAATCACCCAATCCATGAACACAATCACCATCCACAACACCATCCCCACCCAATTACCCAATCCATGAACACAATCACCCTCCACAACACCACCCCCACCCAATCACCCAATCCATGAACATAATCACCCTCCACAACACCATCCCCACCCAATCACCCAATCCATGAACATAATCACCCCCCACAACACCATCCCCACCCAATCACCCAATCCATGAACACAATCACCCTCCACAACACCACCCCCACCCAATTACCCAATCCATGAACATAATCACCCTCCACAACACCATCCCCACCCAATTACCCAATCCATGAACATAATCACCCTCCACAACACCATCCCCACCCAATTACCCAATCCATGAACACAATCACCCTCCACAACACCACCCCCACCCAATTACCCAATCCATGAACATAATCACCCTCCACAACACCATCCCCACCCAATCACCCAATCCATGAACATAATCACCATCCACAACACCATCCCCACCCAATAACCCAATCCATGAACACAATCACCATCCACAACACCATCCCCACCCAATTACCCAATCCATGAACACAATCACCCTCCACAACACCACCCCCACCCAATTACCCAATCCATGAACACAATCACCCTCCACAACACCACCCCCACCCAATTACCCAATCCATGAACACAATCACCCTCCACAACACCACCCCCACCCAATTACCCAATCCATGAACATAATCACCCTCCACAACACCACCCCCACCCAATCACCCAATCCATGAACACAATCACCATCCACAACACCATCCCCACCCAATCACCCAATCCATGAACACAATCACCATCCACAACACCATCCCCACCCAATTACCCAATCCATGAACACAATCACCACCCACAACACCATCCCCACCCAATTACCCAATCCATGAACACAATCACCATCCACAACACCATCCCCACCCAATCACCCAATCCATGAACACAATCACCCTCCACAACACCATCCCCACCCAATCCATGAACATAATCACCCTCCACAACACCATCCCCACCCAATCACCCAATCCATGAACACAATCACCCTCCACAACACCACCCCCACCCAATTACCCAATCCATGAACACAATCACAATCCACAACACCATCCCCACCCAATCACCCAATCCATGAACACAATCACAATCCACAACACCATCCCCACCCAATTACCCAATCCATGAACATAATCACCCTCCACAACACCACCCCCACCCAATTACCCAATCCATGAACACAATCACCCTCCACAACACCATCCCCACCCAATTACCCAATCCATGAACATAATCACCCTCCACAACACCACCCCCACCCAATTACCCAATCCATGAACACAATCACCCTCCACAACACCACCCCCACCCAATTACCCAATCCATGAACACAATCACCATCCACAACACCATCCCCACCCAATCACCCAATCCATGAACACAATCACCCTCCACAACACCACCCCCACCCAATTACCCAATCCATGAACACAATCACCATCCACAACACCATCCCCACCCAATCACCCAATCCATGAACACAATCACCCTCCACAACACCATCCCCACCCAATCACCCAATCCATGAACACAATCACAATCCACAACACCATCCCCACCCAATTACCCAATCCATGAACATAATCACCCTCCACAACACCATCCCCACCCAATCACCCAATCCATGAACATAATCACCCTCCACAACACCATCCCCACCCAATCACCCAATCCATGAACATAATCACCCTCCACAACACCATCCCCACCCAATCACCCAATCCATGAACACAATCACCATCCACAACACCATCCCCACCCAATCACCCAATCCATGAACACAATCACCATCCACAACACCACCCCCACCCAATCACCCAATCCATGAACACAATCACCCTCCACAACACCATCCCCACCCAATCACCCAATCCATGAACACAATCACCATCCACAACACCACCCCCACCCAATTACCTAATCCATGAACACAATCACCATCCACAACACCATCCCCACCCAATCACCCAATCCATGAACACAATCACCATCCACAACACCATCCCCACCCAATCACCCAATCCATGAACACAATCACCATCCACAACACCACCCCCACCCAATCACCCAATCCATGAACACAATCACCCTCCACAACACCATCCCCACCCAATCACCCAATCCATGAACACAATCACCCTCCACAACACCACCCCCACCCAATCACCCAATCCATGAACACAATCACCCTCCACAACACCATCCCCACCCAATCACCCAATCCATGAACACAATCACCATCCACAACACCATCCCCACCCAATCACCCAATCCATGAACACAATCACCATCCACAACACCATCCCCACCCAATCACCCAATCCATGAACACAATCACCATCCACAACACCACCCCCACCCAATCACCCAATCCATGAACACAATCACCCTCCACAACACCATCCCCACCCAATCACCCAATCCATGAACACAATCACCATCCACAACACCACCCCCACCCAATCACCCAATCCATGAACACAATCACCCTCCACAACACCATCCCCACCCAATCACCCAATCCATGAACACAATCACCCTCCACAACACCATCCCCACCCAATCACCCAATCCATGAACACAATCACCCTCCACAACACCATCCCCACCCAATCACCCAATCCATGAACACAATCACCATCCACAACACCACCCCCACCCAATCACCCAATCCATGAACACAATCACCATCCACAACACCACCCCCACCCAATCACCCAATCCATGAACACAATCACCATCCACAACACCACCCCCACCCAATCACCCAATCCATGAACACAATCACCCTCCACAACACCATCCCCACCCAATCACCCAATCCATGAACACAATCACCATCCACAACACCATCCCCACCCAATTACCCAATCCATGAACACAATCACCCTCCACAACACCATCCCCACCCAATCACCCAATCCATGAACACAATCACCATCCACAACACCACCCCCACCCAATCACCCAATCCATGAACACAATCACCATCCACAACACCACCCCCACCCAATCACCCAATCCATGAACACAATCACCATCCACAACACCACCCCCACCCAATCACCCAATCCATGAACACAATCACCATCCACAACACCACCCCCACCCAATCACCCAATCCATGAACACAATCACCCTCCACAACACCATCCCCACCCAATCACCCAATCCATGAACACAATCACCATCCACAACACCATCCCCACCCAATCACCCAATCCATGAACACAATCACCATCCACAACACCACCCCCACCCAATCACCCAATCCATGAACACAATCACCATCCACAACACCACCCCCACCCAATCACCCAATCCATGAACACAATCACCATCCACAACACCATCCCCACCCAATCACCCAATCCATGAACACAATCACCATCCACAACACCACCCCCACCCAATCACCCAATCCATGAACACAATCACCCTCCACAACACCATCCCCACCCAATCACCCAATCCATGAACACAATCACCATCCACAACACCATCCCCACCCAATCACCCAATCCATGAACACAATCACCATCCACAACACCACCCCCACCCAATCACCCAATCCATGAACACAATCACCATCCACAACACCACCCCCACCCAATCACCCAATCCATGAACACAATCACCCTCCACAACACCATCCCCACCCAATCACCCAATCCATGAACACAATCACCATCCACAACACCATCCCCACCCAATTACCCAATCCATGAACACAATCACCCTCCACAACACCATCCCCACCCAATCACCCAATCCATGAACACAATCACCATCCACAACACCATCCCCACCCAATTACCCAATCCATGAACACAATCACCATCCACAACACCACCCCCACCCAATCACCCAATCCATGAACACAATCACCCTCCACAACACCATCCCCACCCAATCACCCAATCCATGAACACAATCACCATCCACAACACCATCCCCACCCAATTACCCAATCCATGAACACAATCACCATCCACAACACCATCCCCACCCAATCACCCAATCCATGAACACAATCACCATCCACAACACCATCCCCACCCAATCACCCAATCCATGAACACAATCACCATCCACAACACCATCCCCACCCAATTACCCAATCCATGAACACAATCACCATCCACAACACCACCCCCACCCAATTACCCAATCCATGAACATAATCACCCTCCACAACACCATCCCCACCCAATCACCTAATCCATGAACACAATCACCATCCACAACACCACCCCCACCCAATCACCCAATCCATGAACACAATCACCCTCCACAACACCATCCCCACCCAATCACCCAATCCATGAACATAATCACCATCCACAACACCACCCCCACCCAATCACCCAATCCATGAACATAATCACCCTCCACAACACCATCCCCACCCAATCACCCAATCCATGAACACAATCACCATCCACAACACCACCCCCACCCAATCACCCAATCCATGAACACAATCACCATCCACAACACCATCCCCACCCAATCACCCAATCCATGAACACAATCACCATCCACAACACCACCCCCACCCAATCACCCAATCCATGAACACAATCACCATCCACAACACCATCCCCACCCAATCACCTAATCCATGAACACAATCACCATCCACAACACCACCCCCACCCAATCACCCAATCCATGAACACAATCACCCTCCACAACACCATCCCCACCCAATCACCCAATCCATGAACATAATCACCATCCACAACACCACCCCCACCCAATCACCCAATCCATGAACATAATCACCCTCCACAACACCATCCCCACCCAATCACCCAATCCATGAACACAATCACCATCCACAACACCATCCCCACCCAATCACCCAATCCATGAACACAATCACCATCCACAACACCACCCCCCACCCAATCACCCAATCCATGAACACAATCACCCTCCACAACACCATCCCCACCCAATCACCCAATCCATGAACACAATCACCATCCACAACACCACCCCCACCCAATTACCCAATCCATGAACATAATCACCCTCCACAACACCATCCCCACCCAATTACCCAATCCATGAACATAATCACCCTCCACAACACCACCCCCACCCAATCACCCAATCCATGAACACAATCACCATCCACAACACCACCCCCACCCAATCACCCAATCCATGAACACAATCACCCTCCACAACACCATCCCCACCCAATTACCCAATCCATGAACATAATCACCCTCCACAACACCACCCCCACCCAATTACCCAATCCATGAACACAATCACCCTCCACAACACCATCCCCACCCAATTACCCAATCCATGAACATAATCACCCTCCACAACACCATCCCCACCCAATCACCCAATCCATGAACACAATCACCATCCACAACACCATCCCCACCCAATCACCCAATCCATGAACACAATCACCATCCACAACACCACCCCCACCCAATCACCCAATCCATGAACACCATCACCCTCCACAACACCATCCCCACCCAATCACCCAATCCATGAACACAATCACCGTCCACAACACCATCCCCACCCAATCACCCAATCCATGAACACAATCACCATCCACAACACCACCCCCACCCAATCACCCAATCCATGAACACAATCACCCTCCACAACACCATCCCCACCCAATCACCCAATCCATGAACACAATCACCATCCACAACACCATCCCCACCCAATCACCCAATCCATGAACACAATCACCCTCCACAACACCATCCCCACCCAATCACCCAATCCATGAACACAATCACCCTCCACAACACCATCCCCACCCAATCACCCAATCCATGAACACAATCACCCTCCACAACACCATCCCCACCCAATCACCCAATCCATGAACACAATCACCCTCCACAACAGCATCCCCACCCAATCACCCAATCCATGAACACAATCACCCTCCACAACACCATCCCCACCCAATTACCCAATCCATGTACACAATCACCATCCACAACACCATCCCCACCCAATTACCCAATCCATGAACACAATCACCATCCCCACCCAATCACCCAATCCATGAACACAATCACCATCCACACCCAATCACCCAATCCATGAACACAATCACCATCCACACCCAATTACCCAATCCATGAACACAATCACCATCCACACCCAATCACCCAATCCATGAACACAATCACCATCCACAACACCATCCCCACCCAATTACCCAATCCATGAACACAATCACCATCCACAACACCACCAACCCAATCACCCAATCCATGAACACAATCACCATCCCCACCCAATCACCCAATCCATGAACATAATCACCCTCCACAACACCATCCCCACCCAATTACCCAATCCATGAACACAATCACCATCCACAACACCATCCCCACCCAATTACCCAATCCATGAACACAATCACCATCCCCACCCAATCACCCAATCCATGAACACAATCACCATCCACAACACCACCAACCCAATCACCCAATCCATGAACAGAATCACCCTCCACAACACCACCCCCACCCAATCACCCAATCCATGAACACAATCACCCTCCACAACACCATCCCCACCCAATCACCCAATCCATGAACACAATCACCCTCCACAACACCTCCCCCACCCAATCACCCAATCCATGAACACAATCACCCTCCACAACACCACCCCCACCCAATCACCCAATCCATGAACACAATCACCATCCACAACACCATCCCCACCCAATCACCCAATCCATGAACACAATCACCATCCACAACACCATCCCCACCCAATCACCCAATCCATGAACACAATCACCCTCCACAACACCACCCCCACCCAATCACCCAATCCATGAACACAATCACCATCCACAACACCACCCCCACCCAATCACGCAATCCATGAACACAATCACCATCCACAACACCATCCCCACCCAATCACCCAATCCATGAACACAATCACCATCCACAACACCACCCCCACCCAATCACCCAATCCATGAACAGAATCACCCTCCACAACACCACCCCCACCCAATCACCCAATCCATGAACACAATCACCATCCCCACCCAATCACCCAATCCATGAACACAATCACCATCCACAACACCACCAACCCAATCACCCAATCCATGAACAGAATCACCCTCCACAACACCATCCCCACCCAATCACCCAATCCATGAACACAATCACCCTCCACAACACCATCCCCACCCAATCACCCAATCCATGAACACAATCACCATCCACAACACCATCCCCACCCAATCACCCAATCCATGAACACAATCACCCTCCACAACACCACCCCCACCCAATCACCCAATCCATGAACACAATCACCCTCCACAACACCATCCCCACCCAATCACCCAATCCATGAACACAATCACCATCCACAACACCACCCCCACCCAATCACCCAATCCATGAACACAATCACCCTCCACAACACCATCCCCACCCAATCACCCAATCCATGAACACAATCACCATCCACAACACCATCCCCACCCAATCACCCAATCCATGAACACAATCACCATCCACAACACCACCCCCACCCAATCACCCAATCCATGAACACAATCACCCTCCACAACACCATCCCCACCCAATCACCCAATCCATGAACACAATCACCATCCACAACACCATCCCCACCCAATCACCCAATCCATGAACACAATCACCATCCACAACACCATCCCCACCCAATCACCCAATCCATGAACACAATCACCATCCACAACACCACCCCCACCCAATCACCCAATCCATGAACACAATCACCCTCCACAACACCATCCCCACCCAATCACCCAATCCATGAACACAATCACCATCCACAACACCACCCCCACCCAATCACCCAATCCATGAACACAATCACCCTCCACAACACCATCCCCACCCAATCACCCAATCCATGAACACAATCACCATCCACAACACCACCCACACCCAATCACCCAATCCATGAACACAATCACCCTCCACAACACCATCCCCACCCAATCACCCAATCCATGAACACAATCACCGTCCACAACACCATCCCCACCCAATCACCCAATCCATGAACACAATCACCCTCCACAACACCATCCCCACCCAATCACCCAATCACCATCCACAACACCACCCCCACCCAATTACCCAATCCATGAACACAATCACCCTCCACAACACCATCCCCACCCAATCACCCAATCCATGAACACAATCACCCTCCACAACACCACCCCCACCCAATCACCCAATCCATGAACACAATCACCATCCACAACACCACCCCCACCCAATCACCCAATCCATGAACACAATCACCCTCCACAACACCATCCCCACCCAATCACCCAATCCATGAACACAATCACCCTCCACAACACCACCCCCACCCAATCACCCAATCCATGAACACAATCACCATCCACAACACCACCCACACCCAATCACCCAATCCATGAACACAATCACCCTCCACAACACCATCCCCACCCAATCACCCAATCCATGAACACAATCACCATCCACAACACCACCCCCACCCAATTACCCAATCCATGAACACAATCACCCTCCACAACACCATCCCCACCCAATCACCCAATCCATGAACACAATCACCCTCCACAACACCACCCCCACCCAATCACCCAATCCATGAACACAATCACCATCCACAACACCACCCACACCCAATCACCCAATCCATGAACACAATCACCCTCCACAACACCATCCCCACCCAATCACCCAATCCATGAACACAATCACCATCCACAACACCACCCCCACCCAATCACCCAATCCATGAACACAATCACCCTCCACAACACCATCCCCACCCAATCACCCAATCCATGAACACAATCACCATCCACAACACCACCCCCACCCAATTACCCAATCCATGAACACAATCACCCTCCACAACACCATCCCCACCCAATCACCCAATCCATGAACACAATCACCGTCCACAACACCATCCCCACCCAATCACCCAATCCATGAACACAATCACCCTCCACAACACCATCCCCACCCAATCACCCAATCCATGAACACAATCACCCTCCACAACACCATCCCCACCCAATTACCCAATCCATGAACACAATCACCATCCACAACACCACCCCCACCCAATCACCCAATCCATGAACACAATCACCATCCACAACACCATCCCCACGCAATCACCCAATCCATGAACACAATCACCCTCCACAACACCATCCCCACCCAATTACCCAATCCATGAACACAATCACCATCCACAACACCATCCCCACCCAATCACCCAATCCATGAACACAATCACCCTCCACAACACCATCCCCACCCAATCACCCAATCCATGAACACAATCACCATCCACAACACCATCCCCACCCAATTACCCAATCCATGAACACAATCACCATCCACAACACCATCCCCACCCAATCACCCAATCCATGAACACAATCACCATCCACAACACCATCCCCACCCAATTACCCAATCCATGAACACAATCACCATCCACAACACCACCCCCACCCAATCACCCAATCCATGAACACAATCACCCTCCACAACACCATCCCCACCCAATCACCCAATCCATGAACACAATCACCCTCCACAACACCATCCCCACCCAATCACCCAATCCATGAACATAATCACCCTCCACAACACCATCCCCACCCAATCACCCAATCCATGAACACAATCACCATCCACAACACCATCCCCACCCAATTACCCAATCCATGAACACAATCACCATCCACAACACCATCCCCACCCAATTACCCAATCCATGAACACAATCACCATCCACAACACCATCCCCACCCAATTACCCAATCCATGAACACAATCACCCTCCACAACACCACCCCCACCCAATCACCCAATCCATGAACACAATCACCCTCCACAACACCACCAACCCAATCACCCAATCCATGAACACAATCACGATCCACAACACCACCCCCACCCAATCACCCAATCCATGAACACAATCACCCTCCACAACACCACCCCCACCCAATTACCCAATCCATGAACACAATCACGATCCACAACACCACCCCAACCCAATCACCCAATCCATGAACACAATCACGATCCACAACACCACCCCCACCCAATTACCCAATCCATGAACACAATCACTCTCCACAACACCACCCCCACCCAATTACCCAATCCATGAACACAATCACCATCCACAACACCATCCCCACCCAATTACCCAATCCATGAACACAATCACCATCCACAACACCTCCCCCACCCAATTACCCAATCCATGAACACAATCACACTCCACAACACCATCCCCTCCCAATTACCCAATCCATGAACACAATCACCCTCCACAACACCATCCCCACCCAATTACCCAATCCATGAACATAATCACCCTCCACAACACCATCCCCACCCAATCACCCAATCCATGAACACAATCACCATCCACAACACCACCCCCACCCAATCACCCAATCACCCAATCCATGAACACAATCACACTCCACAACACCATCCCCACCCAATCACCCAATCCATGAACACAATCACCATCCACAACACCACCCCCACCCAATTACCCAATCCATGAACACAATCACTCTCCACAACACCACCCCCACCCAATTACCCAATCCATGAACAAAATCACCCTCCACAACACCACCCCCACCCAATTACCCAATCCATGAACACAATCACCCTCCACTACACCACCCCCACCCAATCACCCAATCCATGAACCCAATCACCCTCCACAACACCATCCCCACCCAATTACCCAATCCATGAACACAATCACCCTCCACAACACCTCCCCCACCCAATTACCCAATCCATGAACACAATCACCCTCCACAACACCATCCCCACCCAATCACCTAATCCATGAACACAATCATCATCCACAACACCATCCCCACCCAATTACCCAATCCATGAACACAATCACCCTCCACAACACCATCCCCACCCAATTACCTAATCCATGAACACAATCACCATCCACAACACCATCCCCACCCAATCACCCAATCCATGAACACAATCACCCTCCACAACACCATCCCCACCCAATTACCCAATCCATGAACACAATCACCCTCCACAACACCACCCCCACCCAATTACCCAATCCATGAACACAATCACCATCCACAACACCTCCCCCACCCAATTACCCAATCCATGAACACAATCACACTCCACAACACCATCCCCTCCCAATTACCCAATCCATGAACACAATCACCCTCCACAACACCATCCCCACCCAATTACCCAATCCATGAACACAATCACCATCCACAACACCACCCCCACCCAATTACCCAATCCATGAACACAATCACCCTCCACAACACCACCCCCACCCAATTACCCAATCCATGAACACAATCACCCTCCACAACACCATCCCCACCCAATTACCCAATCCATGAACACAATCACCCTCCACAACACCACCCCCACCCAATTACCCAATCCATGAACACAATCACCCTCCACAACACCATCCCCACCCAATTACCCAATCCATGAACACAATCACCCTCCACAACACCATCCCCACCCAATTACCCAATCCATGAACACAATCACCATCCACAACACCACCCCCACCCAATTACCCAATCCATGAACACAATCACCCTCCACAACACCACTCCCACCCAATTACCCAATCCATGAACACAATCACCATCCACAACACCACCCCCACCCAATTACCCAATCCATGAACACAATCACCATCCACAACACCACCCCCACCCAATTACCCAATCCATGAACACAATCACCCTCCACAACACCATCCCCACCCAATTACCCAATCCATGAACACAATCACCATCCACAACACCTCCCCCACCCAATTACCCAATCCATGAACACAATCACCCTCCACAACACCACCCCCACCCAATTACCCAATCCATGAACACAATCACCCTCCACAACACCATCCCCACCCAATTACCCAATCCATGAACACAATCACCATCCACAACACCTCCCCCACCCAATTACCCAATCCATGAACACAATCACCCTCCACAACACCACCCCCACCCAATTACCCAATCCATGAACACAATCACCCTCCACAACACCATCCCCACCCAATCACCCAATCCATGAACACAATCACCCTCCACAACACCACCAACCCAATCACCCAATCCATGAACACAATCACCCTCCACAACACCACCCCCACCCAATCACCCAATCCATGAACACAATCACCATCCACAACACCATCCCCACCCAATTACCAAATCCATGAACACAATCACCATCCACAACACCATCCCCACCCAATTACCCAATCCATGAACACAATCACCATCCACAACACCATCCCCACCCAATTACCCAATCCATGAACACAATCACCCTCCACAACACTGTAGGGGAATTTTGTAGGGGAATTTGTAGCGGGGGACTCAAGACTCCAATGACTGGACACAGGTTTTACAAAAGGTCTGGTTTATTAACTGGTTATTCACTTCATTCCATTTACCAAATAATACCGCTTAATTCAATGGACCAAGTTAACTCTTTTTGCATGGTCCTTCTCGTTCGGCCGATGTTCCTCCGCCACTCCCGTCGGTCAGAGCTCCTCGTGACAAGTCCTGTTGACTCAACGTTTGCTCTCGTTTATATGGACAAACTGGACTTAATCCCCTGTCCGCTGACCGTTAATCCTTTCTCCGCTAATGCCGCGAGGTCATGCATGTACCAAGTCCTGGCATCAGGTCGCTCCCCTCCTGCTGTGAGTTCCGTTTACCAAACGATAGGGGGGTGTTCCAGCCAGGGGCTGTGACCAGGTGGACAAGAGATTATCATGTTCGGGCACATTCCTGACACTCATTTACGAACTCGTCTTTCACAGAGTTTGCAGGTAAAATGTATCTGCTTCGTTACCAGTGTTAATTAATAAGTTACCAGTGCCAATTAATAAGTTACACTGAGTTACACTTCCACAATTCCCTCATCTTTTTGTTTTTGTTTATATTAACCATTAATCTAAACATCAGTATAAGTAAACAATCAATCACTACAAGTAAACATCATTACAAGTATAAGTAAATAATCAATCACTTTGGTAATCAAATTCCCTTGGGCATACACCGTCATCCTGCAAGAATCACAAAACATTTCGTTGGTCATTGACTCCTTCCATATCGTTCAATCTATTGCATTTGCATCACAAATATATTTTCAAAACAACACTTCACCATCACCAAGATACAACAATTTCACTTCATTTTCAAGTTTTGTAAAGCATCTGTACCATCTGGCAAAAACGTTTGCCTCCACACAAATGTTGACTTTGTTTGAAAGGAAGGGCTGATCACTTGTGTTTGAATCCTGGTATGAAACATTTTCTCCTAATGTCTTCATAGCTCCTGCACTACTTCGTGTAGGATTTCGCTGTTGTGGTAACATTGCGGAGTCATAGACTGACCCGGCTCTCCTTGTAGCATTCTTGCCACTTTTTGCTGTAAACCATAGTAATTCCTGAACAAGGCCTTCACCCAGTTGTAGTCGACTTGCCTCCTCCCTCATTGTGAGTGGGCAGCAAGTATTGGTGTGACGTTGATTGGCCAGCAAGATGTGGAACAGGGATGCCGGATGCATCCACAATGATGTTGGGACCATGGTGTTCAGGTCATTCATGGTCCTTACCAGGAGCAACCAGCAGAATCGTGCACAGCTGTTGTGACAAGGGCACAGCCGTTTTTTTGCAGCTCCATGCTGGTTCCCCGGACGTTGGTGAAGTAATAACATATGTCCCCGCATTTCACAGAGGTTGCAGGTAAAATGTCGTTATCCTGCAACTTCTGATGTGGTGAATGTTCGAAGCCTTCGAACAAGAGTAAGTGATCGCCTTTCTTTCATATGTTGCAGTGTGATCCAGGCAAATGGTCACATTAATTTCCTTGGTGAAGGTAAGCATTCATCTCCAAGTTACACGGGAGAATGTCTTCATCATTCTTTGAGAAAGAGGGTGTATGCAATGATTAACTTCATTTTTTAGCCACAAATTTTCTTTCTCGAACTTCTTCCCAATTCCGTTAGCACTCCCTTCAAAATGTGATCTCGTCTTATCCTTATGCTCAGTCACATCTGAATCTACTTTCCGCACACACTGAATCAGATAGGGTACATCTTACCATGAAATCAGCATAATCATGTATATCTTCCGACAGTTTCACATTCAACAATTTGTTGTTTTTCCCTAACACATTCAAAAAGTTATATTCATTTATATGCGTCACACAAATAATATTCAATCAGGTATGTATTTCATTACTAAACTAAGAATAGCATCCACAATTGCTTTCAGGTTAATATAGTTCAAAAATTAACTCATGCAGGTATTTTAGCACTACTCTAAGAAAATAAATTGTATATGATTACAATCACAAACGGGAATACCTAATTCCCAACAACAATTTTCCCAAATCAACAAATTAAACATAATGTATTATTACCATAATTCCTCTCCACTTTTTCTTTTCCCTCTTTTTTTTTTTTTTTTTCCTAACAGTGTGTCACTCGTGGTGATATGAGTTCACTGATATTGTAATTGACACAACTCATAACATTGTCGTTATGCCATTATCTTAATTCTACTGTATTCACTATTCATTTGCAACATCACTTGATTCATTCTTTTAATCTCGGTATTATTTATATCATCATAACAATCTTTCTATTTTAGGTCCATATTTGTTTCTATTCTTATCAACCTCCTACGGTTTATCAATTTGTTCCAAAACACTGCAACCAAAGGTTTTAACCAAAGCGCTACCAAACTGTTTCCAATTTGAACTCAAAATGCTAATTTAAACAACAATTCAAAGAATTAACTTCAATGGGTCAACAAACTCATTTTATAAACAGATCTAATTTTCCCATCCAATAATTTTCCTTGCCAAATGTCATATTGCAACACTTTAATAAACCTTCGAAAAATGTCTCCCAAATCAATAAATTACCTTTTTACTTCCCAAATACTCATCTGTAAATTACATATTCAATTACAGTTTCTCCCTATTTGTTCGGCCTAAATGGCCACCGAAGTGGCTGCCAACATGCAGTACCGTTTTTATCTACCAAGCAAGTATTCGTCCACATAAGATCTCTACCAAAATGTTGTTTGTAAAAAACAAATCTGGGATTTCTGATTACATGGATGCACACTCTCAGGACATTTCAGGCTGCTTGTTAACAATCCACTACGATAAATTAATTCCTTTACCCACAATCAAATAATTAGTACAAATTGAGGATATTATCCCTATCACATTCATTTATAGATTCATTATGTTGGATCTAAATTTTCTCCCACTGCTGCAAGGAAGAACAATAGCTCTAATAAGTCTTTGTAATATCTCACTTCATTTACCCAGCATCGAAGAATTTATTTACTATCCATTCCCATCTGTTAACCAGTGACTTTGTTTGAACTCCAAAACTTAATTTGATGAATCCCATGTGTACAGCTACCACTTATTGAAACCCATACTTTTGTAGAAAATATCCAAGTAAGTGTTTTTATTTTAAACCCCCTTAACTGTTGCTCATCCATTTCTATGCACCCAGTGAGTACTACTGACACCAGTATGCCAATATAGGTGTGCGAGTTTAACAAATATGTTGCAGGTACACGTGACATCGCGTTCTGAGTATAAATAACGTAACCGCGCGTTCATGGCTGCCCCTTGGTTTAAGATTCACAATGCATTCCGTTTTAAAACTCACAATAGTTCAAATCAGCAAGATTTTCTTTACTATTTTCCCATATCATCTATGCCTAATACACATCCATACATGCAGCACAATTTATATGCTGATAAAATTCAAGTTTATATATATATATATAAATCCATGAGCAGAGTATTCTGGGAAGTCAGTGTAAGACCTCTCCCAAATTTGGATAATTTTGTACTCCCTCATTTCCTTTTATGAAGCTCATATCCATAAATAGATGTTATTCTCATATAAATTCTATCAAAAATGGAATCCCAAAATTACTCACAATTTTACTATTAATTAATGGCTGCTCATAACCCAGCACATCAAATCTTTATATTCCATTTCCCTTGACAAAAGAGATAATGTTCATAATCAAATTATATTTCTATTTTATTTTACGGATTCTCTGGATATTCAATCCCATCCACATAAAACTATCCATTTCCAGACAGGCACACTGTCGGTGTCAACAATCTTGTAAGATTGATATACAAAACAACAAAAACAAAAACACTAACATTGACACACATAAACACACACACACATGCATTATGCGTATTTGTTTGCGTTGGAACCATTATTTACAGATCAAGATGGGTGTCAATTTTATTTCAATTTCATAAATGCTAATACACAAATAGACCAAAAAGTTTATTCTTAGAAACCCCCTATAATGTCACATTGAAATTACCCTTTCAGTTCCCACCATAATTTATCCAAATTTGACTACACACCCATTTGCATGTCAGTCGACCACTGACCTATCAATCATGCGGAACACTAGTCCGAAATTCCCACCTGATCATCATGTGACTCTTGTCACTTAGTTTCAAAAATTTGCAAAGCAATTGTTCCAACTTTGTAAATTTAAAATTGTGTGCCCAACATAAAAGATCCAATTTTGGCATTTGATCAATTAATTACTAATTTGCTTACAAGCAAAAGAAAGAATGAATAATTCTTGCTCCGAAAACTTTTCAGACCCAAGAATCATCGACAGTTATTCATGTTTGTCCAGTAATCTAATTTGTTGAGGCCAATCGTCATTTGGGATTTGTCGCAATGAAGGCCTAATCATTGTCTGAGGTATCGGTCAGCACTGGTACCCTTGATCTTGGTTTACCCTATTAACTTGTCTTCCTTTTGGTATACGGACATCCTCTTTTCCAATGTCCCATCCGTCCACACTTGAAACACCGGTTTCTGTCGTTGCCTGGGCTGTGCACCTGTGCACTTGTATTGCTGGGCTGCATCTCTACATCCCTGAGTTGCCACTGCAATCTCTCGTTATCTCCTGAAACACGAAAAAATTCTCTGTACCGTCCTTTTTGGGGAGACAACTGGAAATCAGATGGGACAACTGTCACTTTCATTCCTAATTTCGAGGGCAGTTGTGCATTTGTCTCCTCCACTGTATCCTGTATCCTTTTTATTTTAAATTCTAGATCCGTTATCCGTTCTTGCTGTTCCCGTTGTCTGGATTCACCATCCCAAAGATGGAATGCAAGCCAGTCTACCGTTAGATACTGTCTCTTTCTGGCTTTCAATCTTTGTTCTAATCTTTCCAATCGACTTCGCTCAAATGTACCATCTCTTGGAAACTCCTCATCATGTCCCTTTGTCCACAAATACCAATTCTCGACCTGCCTTATAGCTTCGGCACCATAACGGTCGTACATATGATGTGTACAAGTACCTTTTTGTGGAATGTCTGGTTGTCCTTGTGTATTCTTGCAGGCTCCATTTCCCATTCTGCCTTTTATCAAAGTAGCGTTGGATGTGTTGTAGTTTGTTCCTCTAAAGCTTCGCTCGTACCTCCAGGAAGGGTCTCTCCACGTGTTCACACGGTGATTTCCAGAGAATCTCCCTCAGCCGTGGCTTTTGCACAATCCAATCTCACAGATCAGTATTTGCAGATGAGCCGGAGGGTCAGTATGAAATGGGTGAATCCTCAGGTGTCCGCTCTGTTGACGGGGAAATCACACAATGGTAACCGCACATATATATCTGTATATAAACTCACCACCTTGCTCAATTTTCCCAGGTTGTCTCCACATTGTTAATATCTCGCAAAGATATCAAAGCTTCTTTCTTGAGACCGCATTTTCATCAATCAAACAATCAATATATTCAAATCAATTTATTCAGTTCAATTTATTCAGTTAAATTTATTCAATTAAATTCAATCAATTAGATTCAATCAATTAACAATTCAATCAATTATTCAATTTCAATTAATTCATCAATATTCATCAATAAATCAAATTAATCATTTTGGATGACTCCTTGCATAAGCCCTTTCCCCAATGATGTCAGGAGAGGTCCATCCATTGACTGAGATCGAATCTCATCGGTCGTCACCTCTGGTTCGTACCTCATGTTAATTGATGAATCACCGTCCTGTCCTAGGGTCATATCTGACATATTTCCCCATTTTGCCTGGTCTCCACAAATTTTTTTTTTTTTTTTTTTTTTTTTTTTTTTGTATACAAGATCGAGGCTCGTGAGAGAGCGAACATTAATCACACAGAAAGACAAACAGACACATAAAACAAATAACATCGGGAGCGGTAGACAAGATGGGGAGAGAGGGGGAAGGACACAAACACAACATTTGAGAGCAGGGACCGAGAGACATGGAGACATCGAGAGATCTGTGGGAGGGAGAGGGCTTTGGGGGGGAGGCATGTGAAGGGGGGGAGGCATGTGAAGGGGGGGGAGGCATGTGAAGGGGGGGGGGGTGGGAGAGGTATAAACATATGGACACTGCCAGGATTTCCAGGAAATAAGTTGGAATTTCAAACAAGGTGGATCTGGGGTGAATTAGTGGGGGTAGAAAAGATCAAGGTTATGGATGGGGGAAGATAAGAGATGGTGGTGAACAGCTGTTTTAAAGACCTGGAGGGAGGAGAGGGATTGAAGGGAGTGTGGGAGTTTGTTCCACAGGCGGGAGAAAAGAGGAATGAAAGAGTGAAGGTGAGCAGAGAGCCGAGATTTCGGCAGTTTAACCATCAGAGGGTTGCTGGCAGATCTTGTGCGACCTGTAGGAATATTTGGGGGACAGAGCACAGAGAGAGCTGGGGGAGCAAGGCCGGAGAGGAGTCGGTAGAAGACAGAAAGACCACCTACCTGCCTGCGGTGAGTGAGTGAAAGGCCCTCAGAGATAGCTTCATCGCGGGAGATTCCAATGATTTTGAAAGCTTTGGATTCAACAGCGTGAAGCCGAGCCAGGTGTGAGGCAGGAGCACCAGCCCATAGGGGAGAACAGTATTCCATTGAGCTGCGGATGAAAGCCTTGTATGTGGTGAGGAGCTCAGGTGTGCCGAGGAAGGACTTCGCACGACGGAGGATGCCCAGTCGGCGACTGGCTTTGGAGGCCAGCTTGGAAATGTGGTTTTCCCAAGAAAGATCATGGCAGATAGTGAGACCCAAAAGCTTGAGTGACAGAACTTCTTGGAGGGGATTGTTGAGAAAGTAGATGGGAGGGTTGTCCAGTCGATCTTTTCGGAGAGACATAGTAAGAGAGTGAGATTTGGCAGGATTGAAAGACATGTTCCACTTGTTTGACCAGTCTGTGATTTTGTCCAGGTCTTCAGAGAGTGAGGAGGCTGCAGACTGCCGATCTGAGGGAAGAGGAATGGAGCGGCAGAGAGTGGAGTCATCAGCAAAGAGATAGAGAGGATTTTCCAGAGAGTCAGAGAGATCATTGATAAAGACCAGAAAAAGCACAGGGCCCAGCACACTTCCTTGGGGAACTCCAGCCTGAACAGGAAGGGGAGATGAGAGAAATCCATTCAGGGCCACACGTTGACTACGACCAGAGAGGAAGTCCGCAAGCCATGCATGGAGATTTCCATGGATACCATAGGAGGAGAGTTTGGTGAGCAGAGCTGGGTGCCAGACCGTATCAAAGGCCCTTGATATGTCAAGGGAGACAGCTCTGATTTCCTGTTTGGCATTGAGGACCTCCATCCATTGTTGAGACAGCAGAAGCAGCATGTCCAGAGTAGAGTGACCTGGTCTGAAACCAAATTGATGATCAGAGATCAATCCATTGGAGAAGAGGAAAGATTTCATATCCGAAGCAATGATGGATTCCATGACTTTGCTGATAATTGGGAGCAGGCTGATTGGTCTGTAGTTGCAAGGATCTGTTTTTGCACCTTTTTTGTGTAAAGCGGTAATGTTAGCTGATTTCCAGGATGCTGGCAGATGACCTTGAGCAAAAGATAGGGTGAAAAGAACAGAGAGAGGGTGAGATAGAGCGGCAGAGCAGGATTTTAGGACCCGTGGGCTGATGCCGTCTGGTCCAGTTGCAGAATCAGAGTCGAGGTTTGACAAAAACTCCTCCACCTTGTCAGGAGAGAAGGACACAGAGTCCAGGAGCAGTTGGGTTCGACTGGGAAAGGTGGGAACAGAGAGAGATGGGTTTGGGACTAAGGATTTCGAGGCGAACACAGAGTTGAGGCATTCGGCTTTGTCACGTGCGATGTCAACTGTGTGGCCATTTGAGGTAAGGGAGGGGATGGAGGGGGAACAAACACCAGAAACGGATTTGACCAGACGCCACCAGGATTTGGAGGAAGGAGACAGGTTTGAGAGTTCATTCTTGAGTGAGGAGAGATAGTGCTTCCTGGCACTCCTGAGGGTAGACACACACTTGTTCCGAGCTTGGTGGAAGGAACTGAGATTTCCTTCAGTTGGATTAGCCTTCCAAGAGGCAAAGGCAAGTTGTTTCAGGGCAACTGCCTCACCACAAGATTCAGTGTACCATGGACGGGAGGAAGGGTAAGACAACTGAAGGCGAGATGGGATAAATCTGTGCATGAGAGAGATCAGTTTGCTTTGGAAGAATTCCCAGGAAGAATTGATGTCAGAGGCAGTGGAGATGGGAGACCAATCCAGACGATTGATGGCTGCTTGAAGACCGTCCCAGTCGGCCTGAGTGAAATGCCAGACTCGTCGACGCTGAGGAGGCTCTCTGAGAATGGCCAGAGAGATGTCCACTTTGACAAGCACATGATCAGAAGAACCGATTGGAGCAGAAGAAGAGCAGCAGACATTAGCAGGGAAGTTTGTCATAACCAAGTCTAGAAGAGAAGATACTCCATTGGCTGAGATCCGGGTCGGGAAATTGACAGATTGTGTCAATCCCAGTGAGTCACAGAAGTCCTTTGCTGAGGTGCCATGACTAGTGAGAGAGGAACCCACACCCAACCAGGTGGCATGATGACAGTTGAAGTCACCACATATGAGGAAGAGAGAGTTGGGATGAGTGGATAGAAGTTGGTCCATGTTGTCAGACATTGAAATGTAGATGGAGTCATCACTGTTTGGGGGACGGTACA
This sequence comes from Myxine glutinosa, assembly GCF_964187855.1. Classification (NCBI taxonomy): domain Eukaryota; kingdom Metazoa; phylum Chordata; class Myxini; order Myxiniformes; family Myxinidae; genus Myxine; species Myxine glutinosa. The sequence goes on along the minus strand of NC_136261.1, from coordinate 292,198,960 downwards.
GAACACATATGAACAAAAGGTGGGAGCGGAGAGGAAGCCGTAACCAGAGGTACTCCTGCGGGTGAGGAGGAAAGAGAGCAGTGCAAGGAGAGTGAGGAAGAGAGTTTTTGACAAAGATAGCCACCCCACCACCAGGCCGAGGCTTAGGTCTATCATACCGGAGGAGGGAGTAACCAGGAAGAGATATTAAGGAATCAGAGACATCTTGAAGGAGGAAAGTCTCTGTTAAGCAGATCAAGTCTGGATTGTCAGAAGCAACCTGTATGGAGAGATCAGTCAGGTTTGAGCGAAGGCCCCGGATGTTTGAGGTCCATACCGTTAATGAAGAGAGAGGGGGAGCATCGGGTACAGGACAGGGGAGGGGAGGAGTAGGGTAAGATGAAGGATGAGAGGGGGAGGTAGGGAGAGCAGTTGATAGTGTTTCAGATGTTGCAGAAGAGTTCCCAGAAAGGGAAGGATGAGGAGGATGAAAGGTTTGCTGGTGAAGGGATGCAGCACAGTGAGGGGTTGTTTGAGGGGGGGCAGAGGAAAGTAGAAGGTTTGGGGGGGTGGAGGTATGAGATAGAAGGGAGACGAAGTGGGGAGGAGGCAGCTTGGAGGAGGAGGGGGGAGGAGAGAGAATTGGAGAGGAATGGTATGGGGGGAGAATTGAATGGGAGGGATTGGGGGGGAGTTTTGAAGGGGAGGAGTGAGGGGGGAGTTTAGGAGGGGAGGGGCAAGGGGGGAGTTTCGGAGGGAAGGGGAAAGGGGGGAGATCAGGAGTGGACGGGCAAGGGGGGGGATTAGGAGGGGAGGGGCAAAGGGGAAGTTTAGGAGGGGAAGGGCAAGGGGGGAGTTTAAGAGTGGAGGGGCAAGGGGGAAGTTTCGGAGTGTAGGTGCAAGGGGGGGGGGGATTTGGATGGGAGGGGCAAGAGCGGAGTTTAGAAAGTGGATGATTAATGAAAGACGAACATTGATAACAATTTGGGTTTGTTGTGATTTTCAAGTTAGCAATCCGGTTCAGGATGATGGAGGAGGGATGGAATGAATGTGAATTTAGACCATGTAGTGAGGGAGACGTATAAGATATTGAATTTCTTTTTTTTGAAGAGGAATGAGTTGGAGAGGAAATTGAGAAAAGCCTTTTAAATAGGAAGAAAAACAGCGTGTTGTAATATACCACTGAATAAAAAACAGAAGGGGAAAGGTTAAACATATTTAAAAATATTTAAACAGAACTATGAACAATCTTATATGCACAAAAATACCAACGGGGGGAGAGCCGAGAGGGACCACCACGAGTCACATGAACAGGGCAAACGGTGGATGGCAAGGAGATAATGGGGGTGGGGCGAACAGCACACCTGGACAGAAAATACAGGATGAGACAACAGTACACGTGGAGAAAATAAAATAAATGTTTTTGTTTTTTTTTGTTTTTTTGGGGGGGGGGGGGGGGTGGGGATTTAGAACGTTGGACAGTATTATGTTCGGGGTAGAAGGGAAAAAACCAAGAGCCAAGCAAAACACACTTAAGTTAACAAAACACCGACGGGGGTACAACTACAGGGCCACACACGAGGAGCAGAACACGATTAATTAATTACGAGTTACAGGAAATTCAAACCAAAACTAACTATAATCAAACAATATCGCATGGACGATAAAATAACGAATTGAAATTTGACAATCTATCTGGGGAAATGGGGGAGAAACACGTGGTCGAAGAACGAACGAACGAATAAGAATGAATAAACGAATGAGCACAGAGAAGGTAGTCTTTTTTTTTTGTTTTTTTGAGTTGAGATTTACATAAGGAAATAGGCTTTGGGGTGGAAAGACTGCGAAAACAGAGAACGAAAGTTATTGGATCACAAACGACAGGCGCTGAGAGAAAAACAAAGCCTCAAGGTTGTACTTGTACAGTGTACACTGTACAAGACCTCGAGACGACACGAATTAACGCGATTTTCAATACAGGTATGAAAGATTTGCACCGAAAATCTTTGATGGGACAATAAACGTACATACACCATAAAAGAAATACAGTTATAACGAAAATACAAATTGGAACAATGACTTAACTTCGATTTCGATGGAGAGCGTGGAGACCTGCGAAAAAACGAACCGTCGCCAGCAAGACCGGAAACGGAAGAAGAAGACCACTTTGCAACCACTAAAGGCAACTCATCCTTCATTCGTGAGACAGCCAAAATGGATGGCAGATATTAAAGTTCATTGGAAAAAATATCTCATCATTTTTTCCTTTAATAGTACCCAAAATCTCTTGGCAATTTAAATTTCGTAAAACTCCTGAAATAAGACTGTAAAATTCCTTCAATCATGCTGAATTTTGAAACTCCATCGCTTGTAACACCCAATTTATCCCATAGGGCTTGAAAGTTCTTTCCCAAGTTCATGCAATCATTCTGCATTTGAACCCTATGATATCATTCATAATAATCATCATGATTTTATAGTCATGGTCATATCATAATCATCTATTTAAAACTAACATTTCCTTTATCACCACAGCTATGTGGTATAATCAACACTCGAATAAAACTGTACATAGCAACAGGCTACCTCATGGCCACTTAGTATACCTATTGACAATAAGTCATAACAATATCGAATAATCATTGAACAATTCAAAAATCGCTTCCACTGCTCCAGCCGCAGCATTCGTCATTTTGTCTGCTCGTCCGCATGACCAAAACGAAATAAAGGGAGCTCAACCATTACACAGCGCTTTTAATGGCGCATGCCATAGGACCTCAACGCAATTTCGACTCAGCCAGAAAACGAGCAAATTTTGCAGGATGTTAACTGGAATTAGTCGTGAAAATATATCCAAAATACACAAAAAATTACACACCCACAAAAATAAACAACAAACCCAAACAAACCCAAGGTCGACCCTCTTACACAGTAAATTACATCATTTCAGCATCGCATTGATTGCTGAAATATTCCAGGGTTTATACACACCTTAAAAGAGGTATGCGTGGTGTTGCCCCCTCCCACGTTTATTCCAGGGTTTATACACACCTTAAAAGAGGTATGCGTGGTGTTGCCCCCTCCCACTTTTAATTCCTCATTAAATTCCTCATTAAATTACTTATTAAATTACTTATTAAATTACTCATTAAATTACTCATTAAATTACTCATTAAATTACTCATTAAATTACTTATTAAATTGCTCATTTAATTACTCATTAAATTACTTATTAAATTACTCATTTAATTACTCATTAAATTACTTATTAAATTACTCATTAAATTGCTCATTAAATTACTCATTAAATTACTCATTAAGTTACTCATTAAATTACTCATTAACTTAACTTACATAGTTTCAGCATTGTATTGATTGCTGAAATATTCCAGGGTTTATACACACCTTAAAAGAGGTATGCGTGGTGTTGCCCCCTCCCACGTTTATTCCAGGGTTTATACACACCTTAAAAGAGGTATGCGTGGTGTTGCCCCCTCCCACTTTTAATTACTCATTACATCGTTTCCATTTAAAAAAAACATCGCTTCTACTGCTCCAGCCGCAGCATTTGTCACTTTGTTTGCTCATCCGCATGACCAAAACGAAATAAAGGGAGCTCAACCATTACACAGCGCTTTTAATGGCGCATGCCATAGGACCTCAACGCAATTTCGACTCGGCCAGCAAACGAGCAAATTTTGCAGGATGTTAACTGGAATTAGTCGTGAAAAATATATCCAAAATACACAAAAATACACACCCACACAAATAAACAACATTTATTCCGTTCAACAGAACAAACATTTCCTCTATCATGACATGCATGTCTTCAAAATTATATGACCAAGAGAAAAAAGTAAAACTAATTAACACTGCGGGCAGTGATGATCCGGGGACCATACTGCTCCATCCTGATTGGATGAGTGCGTGCTAGAGTCGTTAACAACGACAGTCCAGATCCGATTGTTCAAAATTTCAACTCAATCGATCGAAAAATGAACGCAGGGATGCATTTTAAAGGTGCAGTGGCACTAACTGAGTTGCCACGAATATGGCCACGAAATTGCCAATATGGCCATCACAAAATATTTTCCTTAATCAATTGGCTCATAGCATAACCAATCTGTAAGTATTTCATCCGAAGATGTATCTCTGAGGACTTTTAATTAAATAAGTCATTTATAAATCAACGAGTTAATTTATTAAATGATTAATCAATAAATCAATATTTTCCTTGACAGCCACATCCCTTGGTCAGTGTCATGTCCAAATATCAGCTTCCTTACTCAAAAGGTGCCTGAGTTAATGTAATGTAATTACTGTAATAAGATTACTGCAATTACTGTAATGATTACTGTAATTACTGTAATTACCGGAACTGTAATTACTGTAATTACCTCAGGTAATTACTGTAATGTAATTACTGTAATTTAATAAGAAATGTAATTAATTAAATAAGTACTTCATTAATCGCTCATAATTAAATAACTCGTGAATTCTTATCCGATTTACTTAACATTTGAGTGTCCCCAAAACGTTGGAGCAAAACGTTGCAACAACGAAAGTGAAACGTTGTAGCGACGTTGTGGAAACGTTAGCTAAACCCAACATTTAAATGTTCACAAAACGTTGGAGCAAGACGTTGCAACAACGAAAGTGAAACGTTGTGGCGACGTTGTGGAAACGTCAGCAAAACCCAACATTTGAATGTTCCCAAAATGTTGGAGCAAAACGTTGCAACAACGAAAGTGAAACGTTGTAGCGACGTTGTGGAAACGTTAGCAAAACCCAACATTTAAATGTTCACAAAACGTTGGAGCAAGACGTTGCAACAACGAAAGTGAAACGTTGTGGCGACGTTGTGGAAACGTCAGCAAAACCCAACATTTAAATGTTCACAAAACGTTGGAGCAAAACGTTGCAACAACGAAAGTGAAACGTTGTAGCGACGTTGTGGAAACGTTAGCAAAACCCAACATTTAAATGTTCACAAAACGTTGGAGCAAAACGTTGCAACAACGAAAGTGAAACGTTGTAGCGACGTTGTGGAAACGTTAGCAAAACCCAACATTTAAATGTTCACAAAACGTTGGAGCAAAACGTTGCAACAACGAAAGTGAAACGTTGTGGCGACGTTGTGGAAACGTCAGCAAAACCCAACATTTAAATGTTCACAAAACGTTGGAGCAAAACGTTGCAACAACGAAAGTGAAACGTTGTAGCGACGTTGTGGAAACGTTAGCAAAACCCAACATTTAAATGTTCACAAAACGTTGGAGCAAAACGTTGCAACAACGAAAGTGAAACGTTGTAGCGACGTTGTGGAAACGTCAGCAAAACCCAACATTTAAATGTTCACAAAACGTTGGAGCAAAACGTTGCAACAACGAAAGTGAAACGTTGTAGTTATCACATTGCAATGACCTCTAAACATTCCTAAACCAATATCCCATTAAAATCCCATTTAAATCCCATTAAAATCCCATATCTTGTCACCCTTTGCATTGTTGAAAGCAATTAATTCCATAACTCAATATTACCTCAATTTATATATACTAGGGCGTGCCCGCACGTACGTGCTTGCCCGTACGTGCTTGCAAAAAACATGCGTGCGAACCACAACAACAAAAAACTTTGAAACCACGTGGCAGTAACGACCACAGAACCCCCCCCCCCCCTCTATTTACATGAAATGGTTTGGTCCATTCGCAAAGCCAAAGCGAACGACCACAGAACCCCCCCCTCTATTTACATGAAAAGGTTTGGTCCATTCGCAAAGCCAAAGCGAACGACCACAGAACCCCCCCCCCCTCTATTTACATGAAATGGTTTGGTCCATTCGCAAAGCCAAAGCGAACGGCTTGCGAGTACGGTGACCATACCTTGGGACCCACTTGTCCGATTAATTTCAAACCTTGAAAAGGCACATCCTCGGGTCTCCAGCAATATACCTGGCAAGTTTCAAGTATATCGGACTGGTAGTTTGTCGAGAAACAGCGGTCGCATTCAGACAGACCGACACACACACAACTAGAACGACGCTCAGTAGAGAGCATATCTCCGCCTTGGTGAACAGTTTATGTTTTGTATCCCACTGATAGGCCGGATCTGGATTCGGACCTGAACCAAAATGGAATCGGCGTGTTTTTTGTCACCTCCCCAACTCATCCACCAGGTTCATTCACTCATCCATAACTTTTTTTAATATATGAATAATATTAAAATAATAACATTAATAAGTATATTATGTTAAATATAATGTATATCGCTTTTCACCCGATCTCTTGATGGTGAAGAATCACTTTAAACAATTCTCGTAGCCGGATTCGCACCTGGGTCTTCACCAAAATCCAATCATTTCGTCCGTGTCACCCATGCTATCTATCTGGCAAATTTCGTCAAAAAAAAAACAACAGCACTGGTTTTGTTTCCTGGAAGCTTCCTGCAAAACGCTTTGCTTCTCGCAAAACGTCCGCCAATGGGAAGTAAAGGGAGGGAGAAGGAGCGGGAGCAAGAGACAGGGTGCCGGAATGGACATGAGGGACAATGAGGGACAGTGAGGGAGTGTTGGTATGCAATTTTTATCCAATCGCCATCTTTCACAATAATTCTGGACCGGCATGAGGTGGGATTGTCTGTCATGAATTTATTTGTTGATCGAACGAGTTTTAATTTGTCTAAATCCGACCAGTCGTTCCAAAGATATAAGCCGTTTTGTCGCAATACCATAAATTGGAATGAGGTAAAAATATATATATATAAATATAATTCCCTTTCCCGGTTCCCTGTCGCTCGCCGAGCAAGTCGAGTGCTTTGAACAAGTGCAAAAAAAAAAAAAAAAAAAATCCTTTACCGGCCTTACACGTCTTGGAAGCAAATGGTCGCATGGTGCACGCATGCTCCGTTTGCTCCCAGGTCACAGTAAGGCCTTTAATGACCAGCGCCGACCTTGTGCATTTGTATTTAGACAGCGCAAAAATACGTATTTACAGAAATCATTTAGGAAAACACGAATAAATAGAATCATTTAACACGTTTCATCCTTGTATTACCTATGGACAATCGCAAGTCCCACACACCAAATCCTCCATCTTCAGAATTCATATTTCATAATGGACAGATCCCCAAGACGTCATGCTTACCTTGACGACGTCCACTCGAAATTCCAGCGGTGCCTCCAGATTGTAGGGGAATTTGTAGCGGGGGACTCAAGACTCCAATGACCGGACACAGGTTTTACAAAAGGTCTGGTTTATTAACTGGTTATTCACTTCATTCCATTTACCAAATAATACCGCTTAATTCAATGGACCAAGTTAACTCTTTTCGCATGGTCCTTCTCGTTCGGCCGATGTTCCTCCACCACTCCCGTCGGTCAGAGCTCCTCGTGACAAGTCCTGTCGACTCAACGTTTGCTCTCGTTTATATGGACAAACTGGACTTAATCCCCTGTCCGCTGACCGTTAATCCTTTCTCCGCTAATGCCCCGAGGTCATGCATGTACCAAGTCCTGGCATCAGGTCGCTCCCCTCCTGCTGTGAGTTCCGTTTACCAAACGATAGGGGGGTGTTCCAGCCAGGGGCTGTGACCAGGTGGACAAGAGATTATCATGTTCGGGCACATTCCTGACACTCATTTACGAACTCGGCTTTCACAGAGTTTGCAGGTAAAATGTATCTGCTTCGTTACCAGTGTTAATTAATAAGTTACCAGTGCCAATTAATAAGTTACACTGAGTTACACTTCCACAACACCATCCCCACCCAATTACCCAATCCATGAACACAATCACCCTCCACAACACCACCCCCACCCAATTACCCAATCCATGAACACAATCACCCTCCACAACACCATCCCCACCCAATTACCCAATCCATGAACACAATCACCCTCCACAACACCACCCCCACCCAATCACCCAATCCATGAACACAATCACCATCCACAACACCATCCCCACCCAATCACCCAATCCATGAACACAATCACCATCCACAACACCATCCCCACCCAATCACCCAATCCATGAACACAATCACCCTCCACAACACCACCCCCACCCAATCACCCAATCCATGAACACAATCACCCTCCACAACACCACCCCCTCCCAATTACCCAATCCATGAACACAATCACCCTCCACAACACCACCCCCACCCAATTTTTTTTTTTTTTTTTTTTTTTTTTTGTATACAAGGTCGAGGCTCGTGAAAGAGCGAACATTAATCACACAGAAAGACAAACCGACACATAAAACATATAACATAGGGAGCGGTAGACAAGATGGGGAGAGAGGGGGAAGGACACAAACACAACATTTGAGAGCAGGGACCGAGAGACATGGAGACATCGAGAGATCTGAGAGAGGGCGAGGGCTTTGGGGGGGGGGCGTGGGAAGGGGGCGGTGGGAGAGGTATAAAACATATGGACACTGCCAGGACTTCCAGGAAAGAAGTTGGAATTTCAAACAAGGTGGATCTGGGGTGAATTAGCGGGGGTAGAAAAGATCAAGGTTTTGGATGGGGGAAGATAAGAGATGGTGGTGAACAGCTGTTTTAAAGACCTGGAGGGAGGAGTGGGATTGAAGGGAGTGAGGGAGTTTGTTCCAGAGGCGGGAGAAAAGAGGAATGAAAGAGTGAAGGTGAGCAGAGAGCCGAGATTTCGGCAGTTTAACCATCAGAGGGTTGCTGGCAGATCTTGTGCGACCTGTAGGAATATTTGGGGGACAGAGCACAGAGAGAGCTGGGGGTGCAAGGCCGGAGAGGAGTCGGTAGAAGACAGAAAGACCACCTACCTGCCTGCGGTGAGTGAGTGAAAGGCCCTCAGAGATAGCTTCATCGCGGGAGCTTCATCGCAATTACCCAATCCATGAACACAATCACCCACCACAACACCACCCCCTCCCAATTACCCAATCCATGAACACAATCACCCTCCACAACACCATCCCCACCCAATTACCCAATCCATGAACACAATCACCCTCCACAACACCATCCCCACCCAATCACCCAATCCATGAACACAATCACCATCCACAACACCATCCCCACCCAATTACCCAATCCATGAACACAATCACCCTCCACAACACCATCCCCACCCAATCACCCAATCCATGAACACAATCACCCTCCACAACACCACCCCCACCCAATCACCCAATCCATGAACACAATCACCATCCACAACACCACCCCCACCCAATCACCCAATCCATGAACACAATCACCCTCCACAACACCATCCCCACCCAATTACCCAATCCATGAACACAATCACCCTCCACTACACCACCCCCACCCAATCACCCAATCCATGAACACAATCACCCTCCACAACACCACCCCCACCCAATCACCAAATCCATGAATACAATCACCCTCCACAACACCACCAACCCAATCACCCAATCCATGAACACAATCACCATCCACAACACCATCCCCACCCAATCCCCACCGTCCAACATCCCCACCGTCCAACACAATCACCATGAATCCATGAACACCACCCCCACCCTCCACAACACCACCCCCACCCAATCACCCAATCCATGAACACAATCACCCTCCACAACACCACCAACCCAATCACCCAGTCCATGAACACAATCACCATCCACAACACCATCCCCACCCAATCACCCAATCCATGAACACAATCACCCTCCACAACACCACCAACCCAATCACCCAATCCATGAACACAATCACCATCCACAACACCATCCCCACCCAATCACCCAATCCATGAACACAATCACCCTCCACAACACCACCAACCCAATCACCGAATCCATGAACACAATCACGATCCACAACACCACCCCCACCCAATCACCCAATCCATGAACACAATCACCCTCCACAACACCACCAACCCAATCACCCAATCCATGAACACAATCACCATCCACAACACCACCCCCACCCAATTACCCAATCCATGAACACAATCAGCCTCCACAACACCACCAACCCAATCACCCAATCCATGAACACAATCACCATCCACAACACCATCCCCACCCAATCACCCAATCCATGAACACAATCACCATCCACAACACCACCTCCACCCAATTACCCAATCCATGAACACAATCACCCTCCACAACACCACCCCCACCCAATCACCCAATCCATGAACACAATCACCATCCACAACACCACCCCCACCCAATCACCCAATCCATGAACACAATCACCCTCCACAACACCACCAACCCAATCACCCAATCCATGAACACAATCACCATCCACAACACCACCCCCACCCAATCACCCAATCCATGAACACAATCACCCTCCACAACACCACCAACCCAATCACCCAATCCATGAACACAATCACCATCCACAACACCACCCCCACCCAATCACCCAATCTATGAACACAATCACCCTCCACAACACCATCCCCACCCAATTACCCAATCCATGAACACAATCACCATCCACAACACCATCCCCACCCAATTACCCAATCCATGAACACAATCACCCTCCACAACACCATCCCCACCCAATTACCCAATCCATGAACACAATCACCATCCACAACACCATCCCCACCCAATTACCCAATCCATGAACACAATCACGATCCACAACACCATCCCCACCCAATCACCCAATCCATGAACACAATCACCATCCACAACACCATCCCCACCCAATTACCCAATCCATGAACACAATCACGATCCACAACACCATCCCCACCCAATTACCCAATCCATGAACACAATCACGATCCACAACACCATCCCCACCCAATCACCCAATCCATGAACACAATCACCCTCCACAACACCACCAACCCAATCACCCAATCCATGAACACAATCACCCTCCACAACACCACCCCCACCCAATTACTCAATCCATGAACACTATCACCATCCACAACACCACCCCCACCCAATTACCCAATCCATGAACACAATCACAATCCACAACACCACCCCCACCCAATTACCCAATCCATGAACACAATCACCATCCACAACACCACCCCCACCCAATTACCCAATCCATGAACACAATCACAATCCACAACACCATCCCCACCCAATCACCCAATCCATGAACACAATCACCATCCCCACCCAATTACCCAATCCATGAACACAATCACCCTCCACAACACCACCCCCACCCAATTACCCAATCCATGAACACAATCACGATCCACAACACCATCCCCACCCAATCACCCAATCCATGAACACAATCACCATCCACAACACCATCCCCACCCAATTACCCAATCCATGAACACAATCACGATCCACAACACCATCCCCACCCAATTACCCAATCCATGAACACAATCACCATCCACAACACCATCCCCACCCAATTACCCAATCCATGAACACAATCACGATCCACAACACCACCCCCACCCAATTACCCAATCCGTGAACACAATCACCATCCACAACACCATCCCCACCCAATTACCCAATCCATGAACACAATCACGATCCACAACACCATCCCCACCCAATCACCCAATCCATGAACACAATCACCATCCACAACACCATCCCCACCCAATTACCCAATCCATGAACACAATCACGATCCACAACACCATCCCCACCCAATTACCCAATCCATGAACACAATCACCATCCACAACACCACCCCCACCCAATTACTCAATCCATGAACACAATCACCATCCACAACACCACCCCCACCCAATTACCCAATCCATGAACACAATCACAATCCACAACACCACCCCCACCCAATTACCCAATCCATGAACACAATCACCATCCACAACACCACCCCCACCCAATTACCCAATCCATGAACACAATCACAATCCACAACACCATCCCCACCCAATCACCCAATCCATGAACACAATCACCATCCCCACCCAATTACCCAATCCATGAACACAATCACCCTCCACAACACCACCCCCACCCAATTACCCAATCCATGAACACAATCACAATCCACAACACCATCCCCACCCAATTACCCAATCCATGAACACAATCACCCTCCACAACACCACCCCCACCCAATCACCCAATCCATGAACACAATCACCCTCCACAACACCACCCCCACCCAATCACCCAATCCATGAACACAATCACCACCACCACCCAATCACCCAATCCATGAACACAATCACCATCCACAACACCATCCCCACCCAATCACCCAATCCATGAACACAATCACCCTCCACAACACCACCCCCACCCAATCACCCAATCCATGAACACAATCACCCTCCATAACGCCACCCCCACCCAATCACCCAATCCATGAACACAATCACCCTCCACAACACCACCCCCACCCAATCACCCAATCCATGAACACAATCACCCTCCATAACGCCACCCCCACCCAATCACCCAATCCATGAACACAATCACCCTCCATAACGCCACCCCCACCCAATCACCCAATCCATGAACACAATCACCCTCCACAACACCACCCCCACCCAATCACCCAATCCATGAACACAATCACCCTCCACAACACCACCCCCACCCAATCACCCAATCCATGAACACAATCACCACCACCCAATCACCCAATCCATGAACACAATCACCATCCACAACACCATCCCCACCCAATTACCCAATCCATGAACACAATCACCCTCCACAACACCACCCCCAACCAATCACCCAATCCATGAACACAATCACCCTCCATAACGCCACCCCCACCCAATCACCCAATCCATGAACACAATCACCCTCCACAACACCACCCCCACCCAATCACCCAATCCATGAACACAATCACCCTCCATAACGCCACCCCCACCCAATCACCCAATCCATGAACACAATCACCCTCCACAACACCACCCCCACCCAATCACCCAATCCATGAACACAATCACCCTCCATAACGCCACCCCCACCCAATCACCCAATCCATGAACACAATCACCCTCCATAACGCCACCCCCACCCAATCACCCAATCCATGAACACAATCACCCTCCACAACACCACCCCCACCCAATCACCCAATCCATGAACACAATCACCCTCCACAACACCACCCCCACCCAATCACCCAATCCATGAACACAATCACCACCACCCAATCACCCAATCCATGAACACAATCACCATCCACAACACCACCCCCACCCAATTACCCAATCCATGAACACAATCACAATCCACAACACCATCCCCACCCAATCACCCAATCCATGAACACAATCACCATCCCCACCCAATTACCCAATCCATGAACACAATCACCCTCCACAACACCACCCCCACCCAATTACCCAATCCATGAACACAATCACAATCCACAACACCATCCCCACCCAATTACCCAATCCATGAACACAATCACCCTCCACAACACCACCCCCACCCAATCACCCAATCCATGAACACAATCACCCTCCACAACACCACCCCCACCCAATCACCCAATCCATGAACACAATCACCACCACCACCCAATCACCCAATCCATGAACACAATCACCATCCACAACACCATCCCCACCCAATCACCCAATCCATGAACACAATCACCCTCCACAACACCACCCCCACCCAATCACCCAATCCATGAACACAATCACCCTCCATAACGCCACCCCCACCCAATCACCCAATCCATGAACACAATCACCCTCCACAACACCACCCCCACCCAATCACCCAATCCATGAACACAATCACCCTCCATAACGCCACCCCCACCCAATCACCCAATCCATGAACACAATCACCCTCCATAACGCCACCCCCACCCAATCACCCAATCCATGAACACAATCACCCTCCACAACACCACCCCCACCCAATCACCCAATCCATGAACACAATCACCCTCCACAACACCACCCCCACCCAATCACCCAATCCATGAACACAATCACCACCACCCAATCACCCAATCCATGAACACAATCACCATCCACAACACCATCCCCACCCAATTACCCAATCCATGAACACAATCACCCTCCACAACACCACCCCCAACCAATCACCCAATCCATGAACACAATCACCCTCCATAACGCCACCCCCACCCAATCACCCAATCCATGAACACAATCACCCTCCACAACACCACCCCCACCCAATCACCCAATCCATGAACACAATCACCCTCCATAACGCCACCCCCACCCAATCACCCAATCCATGAACACAATCACCCTCCATAACGCCACCCCCACCCAATCACCCAATCCATGAACACAATCACCCTCCACAACTCCACCCCCACCCAATCACCCAATCCATGAACACAATCACCATCCACAACACCACCCCCACCCAATCACCCAATCCATGAACACAATCACCCTCCATAACGCCACCCCCACCCAATCACCCAATCCATGAACACAATCACCCTCCACAACACCATCCCCACCCAATCACCCAATCCATGAACACAATCACCCTCCACAACACCACCCCCACCCAATTACCCAATCCATGAACACAATCACCCTCCACAACACCATCCCCACCCAATTACCCAATCCATGAACACAATCACCCTCCACAACACCACCCCCACCCAATTACCCAATCCATGAACACAATCACCATCCACAACACCATCCCCACCCAATCACCCAATCCATGAACACAATCACCATCCACAACACCATCCCCACCCAATCACCCAATCCATGAACACAATCACCATCCACAACACCATCCCCACCCAATCACCCAATCCATGAACACAATCACCCTCCACAACACCATCCCCACCCAATCACCCAATCCATGAACACAATCACCATCCACAACACCATCCCCACCCAATTACCCAATCCATGAACACAATCACCCTCCACAACACCATCCCCACCCAATCACCCAATCCATGAACACAATCACCATCCACAACACCATCCCCACCCAATCACCCAATCCATGAACACAATCACCATCCACAACACCATCCCCACCCAATCACCCAATCCATGAACACAATCACCCTCCACAACACCATCCCCACCCAATTACCCAATCCATGAACACAATCACCATCCACAACACCATCCCCACCCAATCACCCAATCCATGAACACAATCACCATCCACAACACCATCCCCACCCAATTACCCAATCCATGAACACAATCACCATCCACAACACCATCCCCACCCAATCACCCAATCCATGAACACAATCACCATCCACAACACCACCCCCACCCAATTACCCAATCCATGAACATAATCACCCTCCACAACACCATCCCCACCCAATTACCCAATCCATGAACATAATCACCCTCCACAACACCACCCCCACCCAATCACCCAATCCATGAACATAATCACCCTCCACAACACCACCCCCACCCAATCACCCAATCCATGAACACAATCACCATCCACAACACCATCCCCACCCAATCACCCAATCCATGAACACAATCACCATCCACAACACCATCCCCACCCAATCACCCAATCCATGAACACAATCACCATCCACAACACCATCCCCACCCAATCACCCAATCCATGAACACAATCACCATCCACAACACCACCCCCACCCAATCACCCAATCCATGAACATAATCACCCTCCACAACACCACCCCCACCCAATCACCCAATCCATGAACACAATCACCATCCACAACACCATCCCCACCCAATCACCCAATCCATGAACATAATCACCCTCCACAACACCACCCCCACCCAATCACCCAATCCATGAACACAATCACCATCCACAACACCATCCCCACCCAATCACCCAATCCATGAACACAATCACCCTCCACAACACCATCCCCACCCAATCACCCAATCCATGAACATAATCACCCTCCACAACACCACCCCCACCCAATTACCCAATCCATGAACACAATCACCATCCACAACACCACCCCCACCCAATCACCCAATCCATGAACATAATCACCCTCCACAACACCACCCCCACCCAATCACCCAATCCATGAACACAATCACCATCCACAACACCATCCCCAACCAATCACCCAATCCATGAACACAATCACCATCCACAACACCATCCCCACCCAATTACCCAATCCATGAACATAATCACCATCCACAACACCATCCCCACCCAATTACCCAATCCATGAACATAATCACCCTCCACAACACCACCCCTACCCAATCACCCAATCCATGAACACAATCACCATCCACAACACCATCCCCACCCAATTACCCAATCCATGAACATAATCACCCTCCACAACACCACCCCTACCCAATCACCCAATCCATGAACACAATCACCCTCCACAACACCACCCCCACCCAATTACCCAATCCTTGAACATAATCACCCTCCACAACACCACCCCTACCCAATTACCCAATCCTTGAACATAATCACCCTCCACAACACCATCCCCACCCAATTACCCAATCCATGAACATAATCACCCTCCACAACACCACCCCCACCCAATTACCCAATCCATGAACACAATCACCCTCCACAACACCACCCCCACCCAATTACCCAATCCATGAACACAATCACCCTCCACAACACCACCCCCACCCAATCACCCAATCCATGAACACAATCACCCTCCACAACACCACCCCCACCCAATTACCCAATCCTTGAACATAATCACCCTCCACAACACCATCCCCACCCAATTACCCAATCCATGAACATAATCACCCTCCACAACACCACCCCTACCCAATCACCCAATCCATGAACACAATCACCCTCCACAACACCACCCCCACCCAATCACCCAATCCATGAACATAATCACCCTCCACAACACCACCCCTACCCAATTACCCAATCCATGAACACAATCACCATCCACAACACCACCCCCACCCAATTACCCAATCCATGAACATAATCACCCTCCACAACACCACCCCCACCCAATCACCCAATCCATGAACATAATCACCCTCCACAACACCACCCCCACCCAATTACCCAATCCATGAACACAATCACCATCCACAACACCACCCCCACCCAATCACCCAATCCATGAACATAATCACCCTCCACAACACCACCCCCACCCAATCACCCAATCCATGAACACAATCACCATCCACAACACCATCCCCAACCAATCACCCAATCCATGAACACAATCACCATCCACAACACCATCCCCACCCAATTACCCAATCCATGAACATAATCACCATCCACAACACCATCCCCACCCAATTACCCAATCCATGAACATAATCACCCTCCACAACACCACCCCTACCCAATCACCCAATCCATGAACATAATCACCCTCCACAACACCACCCCCTCCCAATTACCCAATCCATGAACACAATCACCCTCCACAACACCATCCCCACCCAATTACCCAATCCATGAACACAATCACCCTCCACAACACCATCCCCACCCAATCACCCAATCCATGAACACAATCACCATCCACAACACCATCCCCACCCAATTACCCAATCCATGAACACAATCACCCTCCACAACACCATCCCCACCCAATCACCCAATCCATGAACACAATCACCCTCCACAACACCACCCCCACCCAATCACCCAATCCATGAACACAATCACCATCCACAACACCACCCCCACCCAATCACCCAATCCATGAACACAATCACCCTCCACAACACCATCCCCACCCAATTACCCAATCCATGAACACAATCACCCTCCACTACACCACCCCCACCCAATCACCCAATCCATGAACACAATCACCCTCCACAACACCACCCCCACCCAATCACCAAATCCATGAATACAATCACCCTCCACAACACCACCAACCCAATCACCCAATCCATGAACACAATCACCATCCACAACACCATCCCCACCCAATCCCCACCGTCCAACATCCCCACCGTCCAACACAATCACCATGAATCCATGAACACCACCCCCACCCTCCACAACACCACCCCCACCCAATCACCCAATCCATGAACACAATCACCCTCCACAACACCACCAACCCAATCACCCAGTCCATGAACACAATCACCATCCACAACACCATCCCCACCCAATCACCCAATCCATGAACACAATCACCCTCCACAACACCACCAACCCAATCACCCAATCCATGAACACAATCACCATCCACAACACCATCCCCACCCAATCACCCAATCCATGAACACAATCACCCTCCACAACACCACCAACCCAATCACCGAATCCATGAACACAATCACGATCCACAACACCACCCCCACCCAATCACCCAATCCATGAACACAATCACCCTCCACAACACCACCAACCCAATCACCCAATCCATGAACACAATCACCATCCACAACACCACCCCCACCCAATTACCCAATCCATGAACACAATCAGCCTCCACAACACCACCAACCCAATCACCCAATCCATGAACACAATCACCATCCACAACACCATCCCCACCCAATCACCCAATCCATGAACACAATCACCATCCACAACACCACCTCCACCCAATTACCCAATCCATGAACACAATCACCCTCCACAACACCACCCCCACCCAATCACCCAATCCATGAACACAATCACCATCCACAACACCACCCCCACCCAATCACCCAATCCATGAACACAATCACCCTCCACAACACCACCAACCCAATCACCCAATCCATGAACACAATCACCATCCACAACACCACCCCCACCCAATCACCCAATCCATGAACACAATCACCCTCCACAACACCACCAACCCAATCACCCAATCCATGAACACAATCACCATCCACAACACCACCCCCACCCAATCACCCAATCTATGAACACAATCACCCTCCACAACACCATCCCCACCCAATTACCCAATCCATGAACACAATCACCATCCACAACACCATCCCCACCCAATTACCCAATCCATGAACACAATCACCCTCCACAACACCATCCCCACCCAATTACCCAATCCATGAACACAATCACCATCCACAACACCATCCCCACCCAATTACCCAATCCATGAACACAATCACGATCCACAACACCATCCCCACCCAATCACCCAATCCATGAACACAATCACCATCCACAACACCATCCCCACCCAATTACCCAATCCATGAACACAATCACGATCCACAACACCATCCCCACCCAATTACCCAATCCATGAACACAATCACGATCCACAACACCATCCCCACCCAATCACCCAATCCATGAACACAATCACCCTCCACAACACCACCAACCCAATCACCCAATCCATGAACACAATCACCCTCCACAACACCACCCCCACCCAATTACTCAATCCATGAACACTATCACCATCCACAACACCACCCCCACCCAATTACCCAATCCATGAACACAATCACAATCCACAACACCACCCCCACCCAATTACCCAATCCATGAACACAATCACCATCCACAACACCACCCCCACCCAATTACCCAATCCATGAACACAATCACAATCCACAACACCATCCCCACCCAATCACCCAATCCATGAACACAATCACCATCCCCACCCAATTACCCAATCCATGAACACAATCACCCTCCACAACACCACCCCCACCCAATTACCCAATCCATGAACACAATCACGATCCACAACACCATCCCCACCCAATCACCCAATCCATGAACACAATCACCATCCACAACACCATCCCCACCCAATTACCCAATCCATGAACACAATCACGATCCACAACACCATCCCCACCCAATTACCCAATCCATGAACACAATCACCATCCACAACACCATCCCCACCCAATTACCCAATCCATGAACACAATCACGATCCACAACACCACCCCCACCCAATTACCCAATCCGTGAACACAATCACCATCCACAACACCATCCCCACCCAATTACCCAATCCATGAACACAATCACGATCCACAACACCATCCCCACCCAATCACCCAATCCATGAACACAATCACCATCCACAACACCATCCCCACCCAATTACCCAATCCATGAACACAATCACGATCCACAACACCATCCCCACCCAATTACCCAATCCATGAACACAATCACCATCCACAACACCACCCCCACCCAATTACTCAATCCATGAACACAATCACCATCCACAACACCACCCCCACCCAATTACCCAATCCATGAACACAATCACAATCCACAACACCACCCCCACCCAATTACCCAATCCATGAACACAATCACCATCCACAACACCACCCCCACCCAATTACCCAATCCATGAACACAATCACAATCCACAACACCATCCCCACCCAATCACCCAATCCATGAACACAATCACCATCCCCACCCAATTACCCAATCCATGAACACAATCACCCTCCACAACACCACCCCCACCCAATTACCCAATCCATGAACACAATCACAATCCACAACACCATCCCCACCCAATTACCCAATCCATGAACACAATCACCCTCCACAACACCACCCCCACCCAATCACCCAATCCATGAACACAATCACCCTCCACAACACCACCCCCACCCAATCACCCAATCCATGAACACAATCACCACCACCACCCAATCACCCAATCCATGAACACAATCACCATCCACAACACCATCCCCACCCAATCACCCAATCCATGAACACAATCACCCTCCACAACACCACCCCCACCCAATCACCCAATCCATGAACACAATCACCCTCCATAACGCCACCCCCACCCAATCACCCAATCCATGAACACAATCACCCTCCACAACACCACCCCCACCCAATCACCCAATCCATGAACACAATCACCCTCCATAACGCCACCCCCACCCAATCACCCAATCCATGAACACAATCACCCTCCATAACGCCACCCCCACCCAATCACCCAATCCATGAACACAATCACCCTCCACAACACCACCCCCACCCAATCACCCAATCCATGAACACAATCACCCTCCACAACACCACCCCCACCCAATCACCCAATCCATGAACACAATCACCACCACCCAATCACCCAATCCATGAACACAATCACCATCCACAACACCATCCCCACCCAATTACCCAATCCATGAACACAATCACCCTCCACAACACCACCCCCAACCAATCACCCAATCCATGAACACAATCACCCTCCATAACGCCACCCCCACCCAATCACCCAATCCATGAACACAATCACCCTCCACAACACCACCCCCACCCAATCACCCAATCCATGAACACAATCACCCTCCATAACGCCACCCCCACCCAATCACCCAATCCATGAACACAATCACCCTCCATAACGCCACCCCCACCCAATCACCCAATCCATGAACACAATCACCCTCCACAACTCCACCCCCACCCAATCACCCAATCCATGAACACAATCACCATCCACAACACCACCCCCACCCAATCACCCAATCCATGAACACAATCACCCTCCATAACGCCACCCCCACCCAATCACCCAATCCATGAACACAATCACCCTCCACAACACCATCCCCACCCAATCACCCAATCCATGAACACAATCACCCTCCACAACACCACCCCCACCCAATTACCCAATCCATGAACACAATCACCCTCCACAACACCATCCCCACCCAATTACCCAATCCATGAACACAATCACCCTCCACAACACCACCCCCACCCAATTACCCAATCCATGAACACAATCACCATCCACAACACCATCCCCACCCAATCACCCAATCCATGAACACAATCACCATCCACAACACCATCCCCACCCAATCACCCAATCCATGAACACAATCACCATCCACAACACCATCCCCACCCAATCACCCAATCCATGAACACAATCACCCTCCACAACACCATCCCCACCCAATCACCCAATCCATGAACACAATCACCATCCACAACACCATCCCCACCCAATTACCCAATCCATGAACACAATCACCCTCCACAACACCATCCCCACCCAATCACCCAATCCATGAACACAATCACCATCCACAACACCATCCCCACCCAATCACCCAATCCATGAACACAATCACCATCCACAACACCATCCCCACCCAATCACCCAATCCATGAACACAATCACCCTCCACAACACCATCCCCACCCAATTACCCAATCCATGAACACAATCACCATCCACAACACCATCCCCACCCAATCACCCAATCCATGAACACAATCACCATCCACAACACCATCCCCACCCAATTACCCAATCCATGAACACAATCACCATCCACAACACCATCCCCACCCAATCACCCAATCCATGAACACAATCACCATCCACAACACCACCCCCACCCAATTACCCAATCCATGAACATAATCACCCTCCACAACACCATCCCCACCCAATTACCCAATCCATGAACATAATCACCCTCCACAACACCACCCCCACCCAATCACCCAATCCATGAACATAATCACCCTCCACAACACCACCCCCACCCAATCACCCAATCCATGAACACAATCACCATCCACAACACCATCCCCACCCAATCACCCAATCCATGAACACAATCACCATCCACAACACCATCCCCACCCAATCACCCAATCCATGAACACAATCACCATCCACAACACCATCCCCACCCAATCACCCAATCCATGAACACAATCACCATCCACAACACCACCCCCACCCAATCACCCAATCCATGAACATAATCACCCTCCACAACACCACCCCCACCCAATCACCCAATCCATGAACACAATCACCATCCACAACACCATCCCCACCCAATCACCCAATCCATGAACATAATCACCCTCCACAACACCACCCCCACCCAATCACCCAATCCATGAACACAATCACCATCCACAACACCATCCCCACCCAATCACCCAATCCATGAACACAATCACCCTCCACAACACCATCCCCACCCAATCACCCAATCCATGAACATAATCACCCTCCACAACACCACCCCCACCCAATTACCCAATCCATGAACACAATCACCATCCACAACACCACCCCCACCCAATCACCCAATCCATGAACATAATCACCCTCCACAACACCACCCCCACCCAATCACCCAATCCATGAACACAATCACCATCCACAACACCATCCCCAACCAATCACCCAATCCATGAACACAATCACCATCCACAACACCATCCCCACCCAATTACCCAATCCATGAACATAATCACCATCCACAACACCATCCCCACCCAATTACCCAATCCATGAACATAATCACCCTCCACAACACCACCCCTACCCAATCACCCAATCCATGAACACAATCACCATCCACAACACCATCCCCACCCAATTACCCAATCCATGAACATAATCACCCTCCACAACACCACCCCTACCCAATCACCCAATCCATGAACACAATCACCCTCCACAACACCACCCCCACCCAATTACCCAATCCTTGAACATAATCACCCTCCACAACACCACCCCTACCCAATTACCCAATCCTTGAACATAATCACCCTCCACAACACCATCCCCACCCAATTACCCAATCCATGAACATAATCACCCTCCACAACACCACCCCCACCCAATTACCCAATCCATGAACACAATCACCCTCCACAACACCACCCCCACCCAATTACCCAATCCATGAACACAATCACCCTCCACAACACCACCCCCACCCAATCACCCAATCCATGAACACAATCACCCTCCACAACACCACCCCCACCCAATTACCCAATCCTTGAACATAATCACCCTCCACAACACCATCCCCACCCAATTACCCAATCCATGAACATAATCACCCTCCACAACACCACCCCTACCCAATCACCCAATCCATGAACACAATCACCCTCCACAACACCACCCCCACCCAATCACCCAATCCATGAACATAATCACCCTCCACAACACCACCCCTACCCAATTACCCAATCCATGAACACAATCACCATCCACAACACCACCCCCACCCAATTACCCAATCCATGAACATAATCACCCTCCACAACACCACCCCCACCCAATCACCCAATCCATGAACATAATCACCCTCCACAACACCACCCCCACCCAATTACCCAATCCATGAACACAATCACCATCCACAACACCACCCCCACCCAATCACCCAATCCATGAACATAATCACCCTCCACAACACCACCCCCACCCAATCACCCAATCCATGAACACAATCACCATCCACAACACCATCCCCAACCAATCACCCAATCCATGAACACAATCACCATCCACAACACCATCCCCACCCAATTACCCAATCCATGAACATAATCACCATCCACAACACCATCCCCACCCAATTACCCAATCCATGAACATAATCACCCTCCACAACACCACCCCTACCCAATCACCCAATCCATGAACACAATCACCATCCACAACACCATCCCCACCCAATTACCCAATCCATGAACATAATCACCCTCCACAACACCACCCCTACCCAATCACCCAATCCATGAACACAATCACCCTCCACAACACCATCCCCACCCAATTACCCAATCCATGAACATAATCACCCTCCACAACACCACCCCCACCCAATTACCCAATCCTTGAACACAATCACCATCCACAACACCATCCCCACCCAATCACCCAATCCATGAACATAATCACCCTCCACAACACCACCCCCACCCAATCACCCAATCCATGAACACAATCACCATCCACAACACCATCCCCACCCAATTACCCAATCCATGAACACAATCACCCTCCACAACACCACCCCCACCCAATTACCCAATCCATGAACACAATCACCCTCCACAACACCACCCCCACCCAATTACCCAATCCATGAACACAATCACCCTCCACAACACCATCCCCACCCAATTACCCAATCCATGAACACAATCACCCTCCACAACACCACCCCCACCCAATCACCCAATCCATGAACACAATCACCATCCACAACACCATCCCCACCCAATCACCCAATCCATGAACACAATCACCCTCCACAACACCACCCCCACCCAATCACCCAATCCATGAACACAATCACCCTCCACAACACCATCCCCACCCAATCACCCAATCCATGAACATAATCACCCTCCACAACACCATCCCCACCCAATCACCCAATCCATGAACATAATCACCCTCCACAACACCATCCCCACCCAATTACCCAATCCATGAACATAATCACCCTCCACAACACCATCCCCACCCAATTACCCAATCCATGAACATAATCACCCTCCACAACACCATCCCCACCCAATCACCCAATCCATGAACACAATCACCCTCCACAACACCATCCCCACCCAATCACCCAATCCATGAACATAATCACCCTCCACAACACCATCCCCACCCAATTACCCAATCCATGAACACAATCACCCTCCACAACACCATCCCCACCCAATTACCCAATCCATGAACATAATCACCCTCCACAACACCACCCCCACCCAATTACCCAATCCATGAACACAATCACCCTCCACAACACCATCCCCACCCAATCACCCAATCCATGAACACAATCACCCTCCACAACACCATCCCCACCCAATTACCCAATCCATGAACACAATCACCCTCCACAACACCATCCCCACCCAATTACCCAATCCATGAACATAATCACCCTCCACAACACCATCCCCACCCAATTACCCAATCCATGAACACAATCACCCTCCACAACACCATCCCCACCCAATCACCCAATCCATGAACACAATCACCCTCCACAACACCATCCC
Source organism: Myxine glutinosa (assembly GCF_964187855.1). Classification (NCBI taxonomy): domain Eukaryota; kingdom Metazoa; phylum Chordata; class Myxini; order Myxiniformes; family Myxinidae; genus Myxine; species Myxine glutinosa. The sequence goes on along the minus strand of NC_136261.1, from coordinate 292,173,237 downwards.
CACCCAATTACCCAATCCATGAACATAATCACCCTCCACAACACCATCCCCACCCAATTACCCAATCCATGAACACAATCACCATCCACAACACCATCCCCACCCAATTACCCAATCCATGAACATAATCACCCTCCACAACACCATCCCCACCCAATTACCCAATCCATGAACACAATCACCATCCACAACACCATCCCCACCCAATTACCCAATCCATGAACACAATCACCCTCCACAACACCATCCCCACCCAATTACCCAATCCATGAACATAATCACCCTCCACAACACCATCCCCACCCAATTACCCAATCCATGAACACAATCACCATCCACAACACCATCCCCACCCAATTACCCAATCCATGAACACAATCACCCTCCACAACACCACCCCTACCCAATCACCCAATCCATGAACACAATCACCATCCACAACACCATCCCCACCCAATTACCCAATCCATGAACATAATCACCCTCCACAACACCACCCCCACCCAATTACCCAATCCTTGAACACAATCACCCTCCACAACACCATCCCCACCCAATTACCCAATCCATGAACATAATCACCCTCCACAACACCACCCCCACCCAATTACCCAATCCTTGAACACAATCACCCTCCACAACACCATCCCCACCCAATTACCCAATCCTTGAACACAATCACCCTCCACAACACCATCCCCACCCAATTACCCAATCCATGAACATAATCACCATCCACAACACCATCCCCACCCAATTACCCAATCCATGAACACAATCACCCTCCACAACACCACCCCTACCCAATCACCCAATCCATGAACACAATCACCATCCACAACACCATCCCCACCCAATTACCCAATCCATGAACATAATCACCATCCACAACACCATCCCCACCCAATTACCCAATCCATGAACATAATCACCCTCCACAACACCATCCCCACCCAATCACCCAATCCATGAACATAATCACCCTCCACAACACCATCCCCACCCAATTACCCAATCCATGAACACAATCACCCTCCACAACACCATCCCCACCCAATTACCCAATCCATGAACACAATCACCCTCCACAACACCACCCCCACCCAATCACCCAATCCATGAACACAATCACCATCCACAACACCATCCCCACCCAATCACCCAATCCATGAACACAATCACCCTCCACAACACCACCCCCACCCAATCACCCAATCCATGAACACAATCACCCTCCACAACACCATCCCCACCCAATCACCCAATCCATGAACACAATCACCCTCCACAACACCACCCCCACCCAATCACCCAATCCATGAACACAATCACCCTCCACAACACCATCCCCACCCAATCACCCAATCCATGAACATAATCACCCTCCACAACACCATCCCCACCCAATCACCCAATCCATGAACACAATCACCCTCCACAACACCATCCCCACCCAATCACCCAATCCATGAACATAATCACCCTCCACAACACCATCCCCACCCAATTACCCAATCCATGAACATAATCACCCTCCACAACACCATCCCCACCCAATTACCCAATCCATGAACATAATCACCCTCCACAACACCATCCCCACCCAATCACCCAATCCATGAACATAATCACCCTCCACAACACCATCCCCACCCAATCACCCAATCCATGAACACAATCACCCTCCACAACACCATCCCCACCCAATTACCCAATCCATGAACACAATCACCCTCCACAACACCATCCCCACCCAATCACCCAATCCATGAACACAATCACCATCCACAACACCATCCCCACCCAATCACCCAATCCATGAACACAATCACCCTCCACAACACCATCCCCACCCAATCACCCAATCCATGAACATAATCACCCTCCACAACACCATCCCCACCCAATCACCCAATCCATGAACATAATCACCCTCCACAACACCATCCCCACCCAATCACCCAATCCATGAACACAATCACCATCCACAACACCATCCCCACCCAATCACCCAATCCATGAACACAATCACCATCCACAACACCATCCCCACCCAATCACCCAATCCATGAACACAATCACCCTCCACAACACCATCCCCACCCAATCACCCAATCCATGAACACAATCACCCTCCACAACACCATCCCCACCCAATCACCCAATCCATGAACACAATCACCATCCACAACACCATCCCCACCCAATCACCCAATCCATGAACACAATCACCCTCCACAACACCATCCCCACCCAATTACCCAATCCATGAACACAATCACCCTCCACAACACCATCCCCACCCAATTACCCAATCCATGAACACAATCACCCTCCACAACACCATCCCCACCCAATTACCCAATCCATGAACACAATCACCCTCCACAACACCATCCCCACCCAATCACCCAATCCATGAACATAATCACCCTCCACAACACCATCCCCACCCAATTACCCAATCCATGAACACAATCACCCTCCACAACACCATCCCCACCCAATCACCCAATCCATGAACACAATCACCCTCCACAACACCATCCCCACCCAATTACCCAATCCATGAACACAATCACCCTCCACAACACCATCCCCACCCAATTACCCAATCCATGAACACAATCACCCTCCACAACACCATCCCCACCCAATCACCCAATCCATGAACATAATCACCCTCCACAACACCATCCCCACCCAATTACCCAATCCATGAACACAATCACCCTCCACAACACCATCCCCACCCAATTACCCAATCCATGAACACAATCACCCTCCACAACACCATCCCCACCCAATCACCCAATCCATGAACACAATCACCCTCCACTACACCACCCCCACCCAATTACCCAATCCATGAACACAATCACCCTCCACAACACCATCCCCACCCAATTACCCAATCCATGAACATAATCACCATCCACAACACCACCCCCACCCATTCACCCAATCCATGAACACAATCACCATCCACAACACCACCCCCACCCAATTACCCAATCCATGAACACAATCACCCTCCACAACACCATCCCCACCCAATTACCCAATCCATGAACACAATCACCCTCCACAACACCATCCCCACCCAATCACCCAATCCATGAACACAATCACCCTCCACTACACCACCCCCACCCAATTACCCAATCCATGAACACAATCACCCTCCACAACACCATCCCCACCCAATTACCCAATCCATGAACACAATCACCCTCCACAACACCATCCCCACCCAATTACCCAATCCATGAACATAATCACCCTCCACAACACCACCCCCACCCATTCACCCAATCCATGAACACAATCACCATCCACAACACCATCCCCACCCAATCACCCAATCCATGAACATAATCACCCTCCACAACACCATCCCCACCCAATCACCCAATCCATGAACATAATCACCCTCCACAACACCATCCCCACCCAATTACCCAATCCATGAACATAATCACCCTCCACAACACCATCCCCACCCAATTACCCAATCCATGAACATAATCACCCTCCACAACACCATCCCCACCCAATCACCCAATCCATGAACACAATCACCCTCCACAACACCATCCCCACCCAATCACCCAATCCATGAACATAATCACCCTCCACAACACCACCCCCACCCAATCACCCAATCCATGAACACAATCACCATCCACAACACCACCCCCACCCAATTACCCAATCCATGAACACAATCACCCTCCACAACACCATCCCCACCCAATTACCCAATCCATGAACATAATCACCATCCACAACACCATCCCCACCCAATTACCCAATCCATGAACACAATCACCATCCACAACACCATCCCCACCCAATTACCCAATCCATGAACACAATCACCCTCCACAACACCATCCCCACCCAATCACCCAATCCATGAACATAATCACCCTCCACAACACCATCCCCACCCAATTACCCAATCCATGAACACAATCACCCTCCACAACACCATCCCCACCCAATCACCCAATCCATGAACACAATCACCCTCCACAACACCATCCCCACCCAATCACCCAATCCATGAACACAATCACCCTCCACAACACCACCCCTACCCAATTACCCAATCCATGAACACAATCACCCTCCACAACACCATCCCCACCCAATTACCCAATCCATGAACACAATCACCCTCCACAACACCATCCCCACCCAATTACCCAATCCATGAACACAATCACCCTCCACAACACCATCCCCACCCAATTACCCAATCCATGAACACAATCACCATCCACAACACCATCCCCACCCAATTACCCAATCCATGAACACAATCACCCTCCACAACACCATCCCCACCCAATCACCCAATCCATGAACATAATCACCCTCCACAACACCATCCCCACCCAATTACCCAATCCATGAACACAATCACCCTCCACAACACCATCCCCACCCAATCACCCAATCCATGAACATAATCACCCTCCACAACACCACCCCCACCCAATCACCCAATCCATGAACACAATCACCATCCACAACACCACCCCCACCCAATTACCCAATCCATGAACACAATCACCCTCCACAACACCATCCCCACCCAATTACCCAATCCATGAACACAATCACCATCCACAACACCATCCCCACCCAATCACCCAATCCATGAACACAATCACCCTCCACAACACCATCCCCACCCAATTACCCAATCCATGAACATAATCACCATCCACAACACCATCCCCACCCAATTACCCAATCCATGAACACAATCACCATCCACAACACCATCCCCACCCAATTACCCAATCCATGAACACAATCACCCTCCACAACACCATCCCCACCCAATCACCCAATCCATGAACATAATCACCCTCCACAACACCATCCCCACCCAATTACCCAATCCATGAACACAATCACCCTCCACAACACCATCCCCACCCAATCACCCAATCCATGAACACAATCACCCTCCACAACACCATCCCCACCCAATCACCCAATCCATGAACACAATCACCCTCCACAACACCACCCCCACCCAATTACCCAATCCATGAACACAATCACCCTCCACAACACCATCCCCACCCAATTACCCAATCCATGAACATAATCACCCTCCACAACACCATCCCCACCCAATTACCCAATCCATGAACATAATCACCCTCCACAACACCATCCCCACCCAATTACCCAATCCATGAACATAATCACCCTCCACAACACCATCCCCACCCAATCACCCAATCCATGAACACAATCACCCTCCACAACACCATCCCCACCCAATCACCCAATCCATGAACATAATCACCCTCCACAACACCACCCCCACCCAATCACCCAATCCATGAACACAATCACCATCCACAACACCACCCCCACCCAATTACCCAATCCATGAACACAATCACCATCCACAACACCACCCCCACCCAATTACCCAATCCATGAACACAATCACCCTCCACAACACCATCCCCACCCAATTACCCAATCCATGAACACAATCACCCTCCACAACACCACCCCCACCCAATCACCCAATCCATGAACACAATCACCATCCACAACACCACCCCCACCCAATTACCCAATCCATGAACACAATCACCATCCACAACACCATCCCCACCCAATTACCCAATCCATGAACACAATCACCATCCACAACACCACCCCCACCCAATCACCCAATCCATGAACACAATCACCATCCACAACACCACCCCCACCCAATTACCCAATCCATGAACACAATCACCATCCACAACACCATCCCCACCCAATTACCCAATCCATGAACACAATCACCATCCACAACACCACCCCCACCCAATCACCCAATCCATGAACACAATCACCCTCCACAACACCATCCCCACCCAATTACCCAATCCATGAACACAATCACCATCCACAACACCACCCCCACCCAATTACCCAATCCATGAACATAATCACCCTCCACAACACCATCCCCACCCAATTACCCAATCCATGAACACAATCACCCTCCACAACACCATCCCCACCCAATCCATGAACACAATCACCATCCACAACACCACCCCCACCCAATTACCCAATCCATGAACACAATCACCCTCCACAACACCATCCCCACCCAATCACCCAATCCATGAACACAATCACCATCCACAACACCACCCCCACCCAATTACCCAATCCATGAACATAATCACCCTCCACAACACCATCCCCACCCAATCACCCAATCCATGAACACAATCACCATCCACAACACCATCCCCACCCAATCACCCAATCCATGAACACAATCACCCTCCACAACACCATCCCCACCCAATCACCCAATCCATGAACATAATCACCCTCCACAACACCATCCCCACCCAATCACCCAATCCATGAACATAATCACCCTCCACAACACCATCCCCACCCAATCACCCAATCCATGAACACAATCACCCTCCACAACACCACCAACCCAATCACCCAATCCATGAACATAATCACCCTCCACAACACCATCCCCACCCAATTACCCAATCCATGAACACAATCACCATCCACAACACCATCCCCACCCAATCACCCAATCCATGAACACAATCACCCTCCACAACACCACCCCCACCCAATTACCCAATCCATGAACATAATCACCCTCCACAACACCATCCCCACCCAATCACCCAATCCATGAACATAATCACCCCCCACAACACCATCCCCACCCAATCACCCAATCCATGAACACAATCACCCTCCACAACACCACCCCCACCCAATTACCCAATCCATGAACATAATCACCCTCCACAACACCATCCCCACCCAATTACCCAATCCATGAACATAATCACCCTCCACAACACCATCCCCACCCAATTACCCAATCCATGAACATAATCACCCTCCACAACACCATCCCCACCCAATTACCCAATCCATGAACACAATCACCCTCCACAACACCACCCCCACCCAATTACCCAATCCATGAACATAATCACCCTCCACAACACCATCCCCACCCAATCACCCAATCCATGAACATAATCACCCTCCACAACACCATCCCCACCCAATTACCCAATCCATTAACATAATCACCCTCCACAACACCATCCCCACCCAATTACCCAATCCATGAACACAATCACCATCCACAACACCATCCCCACCCAATTACCCAATCCATGAACACAATCACCATCCACAACACCTCCCCCACCCAATTACCCAATCCATGAACACAATCACCATCCACAACACCTCCCCCACCCAATTACCCAATCCATTAACACAATCACCATCCACAACACCATCCCCACCCAATCACCCAATCCATGAACACAATCACCATCCACAACACCATCCCCACCCAATTACCCAATCCATGAACACAATCACCACCCACAACACCATCCCCACCCAATTACCCAATCCATGAACACAATCACCATCCACAACACCATCCCCACCCAATCACCCAATCCATGAACACAATCACCCTCCACAACACCATCCCCACCCAATCCATGAACACAATCACCATCCACAACACCATCCCCACCCAATTACCCAATCCATGAACACAATCACCATCCACAACACCATCCCCACCCAATCACCCAATCCATGAACACAATCACCATCCACAACACCATCCCCACCCAATCACCCAATCCATGAACACAATCACCCTCCACAACACCACCCCCACCCAATTACCCAATCCATGAACACAATCACAATCCACAACACCATCCCCACCCAATCACCCAATCCATGAACACAATCACAATCCACAACACCATCCCCACCCAATTACCCAATCCATGAACATAATCACCCTTCACAACACCACCCCCACCCAATTACCCAATCCATGAACACAATCACCCTCCACAACACCATCCCCACCCAATTACCCAATCCATGAACATAATCACCCTCCACAACACCACCCCCACCCAATTACCCAATCCATGAACACAATCACCCTCCACAACACCACCCCCACCCAATTACCCAATCCATGAACACAATCACCATCCACAACACCATCCCCACCCAATCACCCAATCCATGAACACAATCACCCTCCACAACACCACCCCCACCCAATTACCCAATCCATGAACACAATCACCATCCACAACACCATCCCCACCCAATCACCCAATCCATGAACACAATCACCCTCCACAACACCATCCCCACCCAATCACCCAATCCATGAACACAATCACAATCCACAACACCATCCCCACCCAATTACCCAATCCATGAACATAATCACCCTCCACAACACCATCCCCACCCAATTACCCAATCCATGAACATAATCACCCTCCACAACACCATCCCCACCCAATCACCCAATCCATGAACATAATCACCCTCCACAACACCATCCCCACCCAATCACCCAATCCATGAACACAATCACCATCCACAACACCATCCCCACCCAATCACCCAATCCATGAACACAATCACCATCCACAACACCACCCCCACCCAATCACCCAATCCATGAACACAATCACCCTCCACAACACCATCCCCACCCAATCACCCAATCCATGAACACAATCACCATCCACAACACCACCCCCACCCAATTACCCAATCCATGAACACAATCACCATCCACAACACCATCCCCACCCAATCACCCAATCCATGAACACAATCACCATCCACAACACCATCCCCACCCAATCACCCAATCCATGAACACAATCACCATCCACAACACCATCCCCACCCAATTACCCAATCCATGAACATAATCACCCTCCACAACACCATCCCCACCCAATCACCCAATCCATGAACACAATCACCCTCCACAACACCATCCCCACCCAATCACCCAATCCATGAACATAATCACCCTCCACAACACCACCCCCACCCAATCACCCAATCCATGAACACAATCACCATCCACAACACCACCCCCACCCAATTACCCAATCCATGAACACAATCACCCTCCACAACACCATCCCCACCCAATTACCCAATCCATGAACACAATCACCATCCACAACACCACCCCCACCCAATTACCCAATCCATGAACATAATCACCATCCACAACACCATCCCCACCCAATTACCCAATCCATGAACACAATCACCATCCACAACACCATCCCCACCCAATTACCCAATCCATGAACACAATCACCCTCCACAACACCATCCCCACCCAATCACCCAATCCATGAACATAATCACCCTCCACAACACCATCCCCACCAGTAGTGTAATAATGTTGCTTCTGGGACACCTCCGTTTAACATGGGAAATCCCTATCTAATGTCATTTACCCCCTTGTCTTTTTCAAAAATCATAAACACCTCTATTTCTCCCACCCTCATCTTTATGAACCTTTTGTCTGTAGTACCTATCCTTAATGTTGTTCATTAGACCACTCAAACACTACAAATATTTGTTTTCTCTTATAGACCTATCATCCTTCTTCTACATATCATCTGGCAGATTAATCTTTGACCCATTCACTTCCATATTGACCCTAAAGACCTCTATTTCTCTCACCCTGTTCTTTACGAACCTTCTAACCTTTTGACATGTTATCCTTATTCATTAGACCACTTAAACACCTGTGATCCTTCTGACCTCATGGACCTTTTAACCTTTTACTCTTAATATCATCTGGTGAATATAACCCACTCAAACATCGATCCGACAAATATTTGTTTATGCGTGGGAAATAATTTAATTCTCCTACAACTCTCTTCACCATCTAATATATTAACAAAAAATATGTTTGAGTTTGGTTCTTTATTAAGATATTTTAACTGAGCTAAGATAAAATGGTAAACCTCCCTCAATGTTCTTGTTTGAGCACCTCCAGTGCCACATACCATTTTAAAATTAAAGTATATATTTTCCTGACAACCATCAAAGTTTTCCGTCCACTCAAAAATATTTCCATCTTTTTTACCCAATTCACCGGTATTTAAATTAATTCTCTTATTTGTTTTGTGAATTTTTTTACCAGTTGCCTTTTCAATTATACCTATTTGATATTTTTCACATTCATTATGTTTTCCATTTATATACCAAGGTTGATTACACCTCCACTCTTTAGTCTGGTTGATACTTGGTTCTATCATTTATATAATAGTAAAAAAGGCGGCGGTAGCCCGTTAAAATCCCCAACCCCCCCCCTTTTTAACTTATCACTTATATATATCTTATCACTTATATATATATCTTATCACTTATATACTTATATAACCATAAGGGAGACTATCAATTCCATTTTCTAAAATAAACCTCTTATCATCAAAAGCCCCCAATGCTTTCTTATTTATCTCTTCTGAATATAATTGATGTTTATAACTTCTTATTCCATTAATCTTTCTAAACTCTTCTTTCTTTGTTGTTAAACAGTTATAATAATCCTTAAAGTTTATTGTTTCTTTAATAACATTTTTCTTTACACCTTTTAACTTCTTATCAGTCTTTTCAACGTTATTCACAATGTATTTATAAGCATAAGCCTTTGACCTCAATCCCACAAATTCACTCATAACATTTCCTCCTAATTCATCCTTGAACTTTCCAATCACCTTTTTATTTTTAGAAGAGAACAACTCACTCTCTGGACTGTAATTACTCGTGTCATAGATATTAATGTCTCTTTTCATGTCTGAATAAACATCGTTGGTATTAATTTTCAAAATAAAACTATCTGTATCCATATAAAGTAGATTAACATCATTTTGATATTTCTTCCTCAAGTTATTATAAAAGTAATCATACATTAATGACTTTGATAAATCAAGAATTGTTGTTCCAATATAAATAGGTTTGTTCATTTCAATACTCTCTTTAATCAAATGGATCGCACAAAAGTTCTCAGTAAAGACCTCAGCTCGAGTAAAACTCGGTCTATTAATTAATTTTGATGCTTGTTCCCAAGATGTTGATAGTCTGATATTTTGTCTTTTCCTCACATTCTCCATAGTCTTACCAAAGACCGCATTATTCATCAATTTATAAAAGTCTTTCTCAAAATCTGTTTTTGACTCTGTTCTTCTTTGTGTATTAAAATCAATGTACCCCTTTAACCAATGACTTTGATTGAACTTTAGAACCCTATGGATCTTCTCTACTCTTAGACCTTTTGATAAATATTGTCGCAAATTTCTTTGGTGTAGAACATAATTTTTCTTGTTATATAATGTAGTAAGTAATTTTTCTGTTGATTCACCTATATCAAACGATCGTTGATAATCACTCAACCATTCTTTCTTTGGACTTTCTTTCTCACAAGCAAATGGGAGATCTTTGTGTAGGTTATGGAGTTCCTCTGGATATTTTAAATCAATTTCAAAATAATAACCAACTTTTTCTTCATCCAATTCTTTTTGTGTAGAGATACATACATCTTGTAAAACGTTTTTGTAGTCTTTTTCCTTTACCCATCTAAGTTTTCCATAAGGAAGAGCCTGAGACATTGCCCAGCCATACAGGTTGTTCGCGTCATAGTACATCAAGTAAGAACTCTCTTTCGTTGGATCATAATTTGGAAGATATTTGTTATTTGCTTTTGCGTATCTACTCGAGCAGACTTGTGAAATTCCACCTCTTTTTGCCTTTTCAATCATCAAAAGCATATCAACATCGGTTATCAAATCCAAATCTTGTTTTGTCATTTTCAACATCGCACTCCAGGCCAATCCAGGTGCTGTGTAGTAGTGAGCAGGATCCAATCCATATCCAGTGCGACAAACAGATCTAAAGGCTTCAAATACATCGGCCAATAAAAGCACATCAGTTTTGAGATACAAATCGTGATACTCGCCAAGATTCTTGATGTTATATTTTTCCCAAACATTTTGTGCGTGTACATAATCTTTATCAGATATATGACTATTATTTAATTTGTTATAGAAATTTTCTTTTGAAGGAAGTTGTGTTTCATTGAATCTCTCAAATGAGTCCATATAGTCATAGGGGTAAATTCCCTTTTGTGTTAGAAAATCTTTATCTAAAAAATACTCTGAAAGACATGGAAACTCTTTTAGATTTTGAACCAAGTTAACCAATGGACTTGCCATGAATTTAAATGTATCAAGAAATCTGATATGAGTAATAGGAGATGTGTGAATTGTTTTTGTGAATGAAATGTATTTCTGATCCGTGTTTGGAATTGCTGAGATACTTCCAGAAGTCCTTGAGAGTTCCTTGATAAATAGATGTGTATCATAATGAGCGTTGTTATGAAGAAAGACAGGAATGAAAGAGGGGAGTTGATAATTAATATTACAACTTTGATGAGCCGGACCTCTATATTTACCAGTGAGATGACAATGGTCTCTAACCTTTAGACCTTTACCAATTTTCTCCTCACAAATATGACAGACATTGTTTTTTATAAATTCCCTTTTTTCTTTACTTGTTAAGGACATTGGTTTATTGGTTTCTCTCATTATCTTGGTTAATCGAACACAGTCTTTTTCTAGTCGTTTCACAAACTCCTCTGGGGTATTTGAGCCTCTATACATCTCTAACTTGTTATATTTATCACCAACGGATGATTTGATATAATAACAAAAACCACAAGGAGTATGTTTTTGATATTTATTTGTGTATGATTCTTTTGGATCTTGAGAAGCAGTATCAATTTTTTCTAAAATACTTTCAAAATCAGCATATATAACAAATGGATGTTTGATCTTTTTATTTTCATCTTTGAATGTGATCTTTGAGCCTTCTTTAGGCATATTGATTACCGTTGATTTATGTTCGCCACAATAATTTGAATGTTTATCTAATCTTTCTTGTGAATTGAAGAAGTTAAGACAACGCAAACAAATATATATTTTATTTGTTCTCTTACAGACTTGTGGTTTTATTAATTTAGCAATATCTTTGATGTATGTATAATGTGAATTTTCGCCTGAATTAAAATATAGAAGATTAATATGAGTTTGTTTACAATTGTCAGAAAGCTTTAAAACCTGGATGTTGTTTGTTTCTGTTAGACCATAAACATTAACTGATAAATTATTCATCTTTTCAAATTTAGGAATATCATTTAAAGTCATCGGAAACTTTAGATCTTTCGTATTTAATGTATTCTCATATTTTTTATAATGAGATACTCTTTCATCATGAAAATGTGGAGGATGTAAGTGTGCTAAAATAGACCAGAGAAAACATTTATTGTCTTTATTTTTGATATTGATAACTGCTTTTCTATTTTTGATAACACTGGGTAAATCAATGTAAGAAGAAGCTTTTAGAGGATCTGATTTAAGAATATGAATGTCTATGTAAATAATTTTTCCTATATTGAATCCACTTCCTACGATTGAATTATCCACATCTTGCTCTTGTTTAATAAGTTCATCATAGACTCCTGATGTTTTAAAATCTTGATATGAAGATATAAAGTGTGGCTCAGTTCTCATGTATGGTGCATCTATAACTCCTTCATCCTTTGTCATTTCTAATTTTACTCCCATATAAAATTTAAGTGGTTTCATTTCCTTTAGTGTTTTTTCAATCAACGTTTGAACAGCAGGTTTAACTATTTCTACAGCATCAACTATAGACTCTGGTTCAGGAGGTTTGAAGTTAAAGACTCTTATTTTAATATGTCCTTTGAATGCTCCATCAGAGTTTTTAGTTGTGATAAAATTTGATAAATGTAGATTTGTTTTAAGATGTATTTTGAAGCCTTTCTTGAGGATATTTTTATTACATGTAGAACAGTGTTTTGTTTCAGGTGGAAGAGGGGAAAGTTTGTTTAAAATGTTGTATGTATGTTTTGCGGTGAGAATATGTTGTTTATAATATTTTACTTCCTTCTCGCAAGTATCACAATAAACCATATTTATAGCGTGAGAAAACGTGGTGTTTTATATATATCACTGTGCTTAAAATAAAACACTTTTGAGCTTTACAGCTCCGTTTTATATATATCACTGTGCTTAAACTAAAACACTTTTTCACTCAGAATCATCTAAGTCATAACTATCACATGAATACTCAGAATCATACTCAGAGTCATCAATAAAGCTACTCTCATAACTATCATTTGAGCACAAACTATTAGTATCATAACTATCATCTGTGTTCAATGAAATACTATCATCACCATCGTCCGAGTTCAATGAAATACTATCATCACTATCGTCCGAGTTCAATGAAATAGTAAAATCTTCACTGCTGTAATGACTCATATTTAATTAGCAGAAAAAACCTTTCCATCTATACCAATATACTTTCTTTCATTAACGGATTCAATCTCTACATTTTTAATATCAAAAGTTATCTTTAAATAATCTCTAACTATCATAGAACGAAATGACATTTCACCAGAAATATTAACATCATTCATTTTACTTAGATCTACACCCTTTGGATTATTAAAGAAAATACAAATGTCTCCTCTAGAATTATTAATGGTCTTATCATTCTTTTTCAAAGTATCGTGGTCAATCACTTTTTCAAGCTTTGAATAAATTGCCAGGAGTAGAGGAGAAACTTTTGTTAGATTTACTTTAATGGATGTCTTTCCAGGTATAGTTAGAGCTCTTCCTTTAAATGAAATAGAGGGGCTCATGTTATTTTCCATAACTGGTTTTACCCAAAAATTTCCATATTTATCTTTGTTCAATTTAACATCTTTGACATATTTTTCTATATCTTCCACCGAAGTAGAGATTGATTGAAATTTGTCTTTTGTGCTTTGAAACATTGTATTTATTAATGAATAAACTTGCGTTTAGTTTAAGTAAAAATTTACCACATAAATATGATAAGTTCTGAAGGATATTTAGAATTTCCAGACTCTCCATATGATAAATTAGAGAATTGTCCGGCTTGTGATAGAGTGGGGCTTAATGATGAGGATTCATATAAACAATGTATTTTCTGTGATTTAATTTTAATTAATGATAATAAGAAATATAAAAAAATATATAACTCTTTTAAATTAGAACCAAAAATGAATTACTTTACAAGATTAATAAGAGAGATGAATGTTAAGTATTGTGATGATAATACACCATTTCTTTCAAGGGAAGAGACTAATTGTATTGAGGAAATGTATAAGGGTTTAATGATATTTATTATTCAAAATAATTTTAATGGAAATGTTAATACAAGATACTATATAAATAAAATAATGGATTATTTTGAAATTAAACCCGAACTCAGGATAAAATATAGAGTTTCTCAAATAGCTCAAAAAAAGTTGGATAACTTGTTTTCCAAATATATAAATGAATGATTTTTTACCCGTTTGGGAAAATAAGATAAAATTTAATAACCATAAAAACATTCCAAATTCATTGAGATGTCTAATAGTTGGTTCAAGCGGATGTGGAAAAACCTGTTTACTTTTAAAGATGCTCCTTGGTTCTAATTTTTTAGATTATGATAATTTAATAATTTTTACAAAGTCAAGTTTTCAACCCGAGTATCAACTACTCTCACAGGGTTTTAATGCGGGTCTTAAAAAGGAAGACATTATCGGTTTATTTAAACTTCAAAACAAACTAAATGATTATAATATTGATGATATAATACAATTATTTTGTGATACACAGAAATCAAAATCGAAACCCATAACTTGTATTCTCAGTGATAATACGGATGATATACCTTCACCTCAAGATTTAGATAAATCAAAAAAGAACCTTGTCATCTTTGATGATTGTGTTAATGAGAGAAACCAAACAGTAATGGATAGCTACTATACAAGAGGGAGACATTCTTCTTGTAATTGTATATATCTTAGTCAATCATATTTTCAACTCCCTCGACGCTCAATAAGAAACAATGCCAATACTTTTATTTTATTTAAGTTAAATTCAATAGATGTAAATAATTTTTGGAGAGATAATTGCTCTACGTTATGTAGTAAAAAAGAATTTGAAAATTATATGAAACACACGATTGGAAAATATAAATATATTGTTGTGAAACAAGATGAGATACTAAATGATATTTTTCAATAAATAAATACAGAAAATGAATACTGAAGAAAGAGAAAGAAAGTTTAAGGAACATCAACAATTAGTTTCAAAAGTTGTTAAACAACAGGAAGAGATAAAGAAGAAACGGAGACAGAAACTAACTGGTGAAGAAGCCTTTGAAAGAAAACAAGAGAAATTCTTTAAACCACTTTTGAAAACTCAACACCCTACAGTTCCCACGGTAGAATTTACTCCGAAAAAACTTCAAATGCTCAAAGATTTTAGTCAGATAACAAAACAAGAACTTGGTGAATTAGAATATGATGACGAGGGATTATTTCGGAAACTTGAGGAGGTAAATCAACCCCCTAATTATGTTGTGGAAGCTCTTCAAAACAATGAATATTCGGCGGGTTCAAAAACCAGAGCAGGTCTCATTCCAACAGAAGAACCAGCAGTGTTTCATCTTGTGGAAGAAAAGGTATTGATATTTAATGATGAATTGATGTTCTTGAGTTCTACTCAACCAAATGTTAAATTAACTCCAAGATTAATGTTTCTTCTAACAAACCCCGGATTCAGCGGTTCAAAATATTTTGAGGAACCACTTGATATGGAAAGAGAGGAAGATAGGGTATATATTGAGTTGTTAAATGCACTTGATTATGGAGTTTCTGTTGCTGGTAAAAGTAAGAAGAATGAGAAGGAGAAACATATTATTGATGCTTTAAGTAAACTTGGTTCAGGTGTTAGTTTTCTTCCAAATGACCCATCACAATTAGTTAATAGGCTATTATTGTTGTTAGGTAGTAAGAAGGCTGGAAACAACAATTGTTTTAATGAATCCTCAGCCATTTTAGATCAGTTGATGAATATGAAAATAATTAATAAATGTCAATACAAAGATATTTTATTAGATATTAAATAAGATGAGAAGCACAATTCTTAGTTTTAATTTCACAACGAGCGATTACACAGCTTCATTCCCTTACCCACTACAACTTGACCCCCTTACCTCATATGAGGCATCTTTATTGTCGATGGAAACTTATAATACCTTGTTTAATATCACAGAGAAAAACAGCAAGTTTAGTTATAATCCAGGAAGTGGATATAAAACTATAACTGTTTCACCTGGAGCTTACGAGATTTCTCAAATATCTTCAGAAGTCTCTCGCCTTATGAAAGAAAAAGGTGATGAACCAAAAAATATTGTAATAGATATTCAAAAACACACTTCAAAATCAACTATTAAACTTAAAAATAATTATAAAGTTGATTTCACGATTGAAAATTCGTTTAGAGAGCTATTGGGTTTCTCTTCAAAAAAGATTGAAAATAACGGGACGTTTTACAGTGATAATGTTATCCAAATATCCTCCGGTATAAATTCAGTATTAATTCATTGTGATTTGATTGATGGTGCTTATAACGATGGAATAAGAACAAATACAATATTTTCATTCAGTGCATACTCAACCCCGATTGGTTATAAATTTAATATGGAACCAAAAAATCTTGTCTATTTACCTGTGTCAGGAAAAACCATATACAGAGTAAATTTTAGGATAACCGACCAAGATAATCGTATGATATCCTTTAATGATGAAATTATATCCATCAGAATTCACCTACGTGAAGTTTTTCAATAAATAAATAATGGTTATTGTGAGAAAACACGAGTTGGGAAAATATAAAATAATTACAGGGGAGGGCATGTTCCTTTCACCAGACTATACAAGGTATGTGGGTAGAGGATACTATAAACCTAAGAGACAACGAGGTGTAGGTCATCAATTTCGAAATAAAGGAGATGGGATAATTGATACTCTAATGGGTATTGGTTCAACCATCCTTAAACATAAAGACCTAATTGGTTCAACTGCTTCTGCCGTGGGCTCCGTTGCGGGTGCTATAAAGAGTATAAAAGATGCTCAAAAGGAGTCTCATAAATTACAAGCAATCAAAGAAATAAAAAAAGGTAAAACTCAACTATCTTCACAAGAACGACAAAAAATCATTAAAATACTTGGGTCAGGGTTTCAACAATTTTAATGCTATATAAATACAAGTATGGAAGCGATTGATAGTATCTATGATTTGGATGATACGATTATCATTTCAAACTCCACTAAAAAGGAAGACTATTTTAAGGTAAATGCTATAACAGGAACAGACTGGAATTCAAACGGAACAAAAAGTTTTGAAATAAATAATCAACAAACTTACTTGAATATAGCTGATAGTTTCTTGCTGTGTAAATTTAAATTCACTAAGGCTGCGAATAATACTAATGCTACACTCGTAAATGATTTCTTCTGGAAAATGTTTGACAGTGTCCGCCTGTATATTGGAACACAAGAGGTTGAAGCGGTTGATTATGTCTCTGCTACATCTGAAATGATGAAATTTACACTATATTCGTTTAGTGATAGAATGGGTAAGGGAGCTGTTGAGGGTTTTATTCCTGATATGTCAACGGGTACAAACGCAGACCCTGGTTATAGTCAAAGGAAGTCAATGTATAATGATGACGCAAAAGCTGAGAATAGTTTTACCGTAGCAGTACCTCTGAAAGGTATATTTGGATTTTGTGATTATGATAAAGTTTTGTATGGGCTTAAAATTAGATTTCAACTACAAAGGAATGATAATGTAAATAGATTGCTTTTTGGGGATGAAAATGCTTTTGGAGAAAATAATAAATTTGTTATTAATGATTTGTGTTGGTATATCAGTGAATATACTCCTAATCTTAAAACGGAAGAGATGTTAAATAGAAGACTTAACTCAAAGAAACCGCTAAATGTATCATACCTTAAAAGAAGATGTCAACACGTTAAACTGGAACACACTACCTACACTTGGAATTTAGGTGTTCTTCAAGGAAAGCCACGATACCTCTGGCTCATTTTTAAAAAACCAGATGGAGAGGACGGTACTAATAAGAATAATGCCCTGAGTGATAATGCAAAGGTGAAACAACTTCGGGTTTCTCTTGATGGCACATTTTATCCGCGAGATAGATTGGAAATTGATTGGGAAAAAAATGATTATGCGGAAGCCTACAAGTCCTACCAAAAGGTGTGTGAAAGTAATGGTAATAATGATCCTATTTTGGATATGGTTGCGTTTCAAAAACTTTATACAATCTACGCAATTGACCTGAGTTCTCAAAAGGAAACTATAAAGTCTAATCGAGTGGATACTTCTCTATACATTGAAAGAGGGGAGAGTGAAGAGGTTAATGCATATTGTTTGCTTTTGGAGGAAACAGAATTACAGATTAATACAGATAATGGTGTTATGATTAATATCACATAGGTTTTTTCTCATAAATAAATGGTTGGGGTATATGTTAATCAAATCAATCTTAATAAATTAACATCTTGTATTCAAAATCAAAAGCCTTGTATTATTAATGTTAATACAATTCAAAGAAAAGGAGCTGTAAGAATTGATGTTTTACTCACACACACACAAGTAAAAACACTAAATGATGTTGGATCACTTAAAATTAAAATGACGAAACCTATGTTAAAGAAATATTCAATAGACGAGTCAAGAGGAGGATTTCTCCCGTTTCTAATTCCTTTATTTGCTGGTTTAAGTGCGGCGGGAGCATTGACTGGTGGTATTTCAGCAGCGGTAAAAACTGCTAACGAAAGGAAGGCACAACTAAAAGCTCAAAAAGAATTGGAAAGACATAACAAGGAGTTGGAGAAACAAATTAGTGGAAGTGGTGTAATTGTAGATTTTGCTCAAAAACTTGAAAGTCTACCTGATAAAGCTAGATTGTTGGTTGGAGATATGCTTTCCTCTATCGCTCAAGCGGGTGTTAAACTAACTAAACGGGGTAATGGATTGTATCTTTCTCATAAATAAATGGATAAATGGGTTAAACAATTTGGAAAGAATACAACGTCAAATATAGAACTAGCTAAGTATTGTAAAACACTAAAAATTGATAATGTGGTTATTTGTATGAGAGATGAATTAACACATATAAATAAGAATACAAAGAATATTATTATGAATTTAGACACACAGAATGGTTCTCATTGGGTTTGTATTCATAATAGTCAGGATAAATATTATTTTGATAGTTATGGTATGCCACCACCTGTTGAAGTAATACAATTCTTACAGAATGGTGTTTATCAAACATTCCAAGTTCAAGAAATTAATTCTAAATGTTGTGGCCAATTATGTTTATATGTATTATTTCAACTCAACAATAATGAAAATTTTTATGATATCATTTTTTATCTAATATAAATGACCTATGTTGGAAAAGATGGTTCTATCTTTGGAAAATCCTCTCAGGATATTGATTTATCAAATTATTATACAAAGGCACAGGCTGAACGACAAAAATATAGTGTAAGTAAAAATATTAATATGAAGAATACTTATAAATTAATCAATTATCCAAACCCTACAGATGCGAATGACTTGATTAGATTCAGTGATTTATCACAATATATATCTTTAAAGAAAACAGCACGTTTTGTGAAACAAGTAAAATTTACAACCACAACACCTGGTTATACTGACCATACACCTTTCCTCGTTGAATTTAACTACCTGCTTACAATTAAATTTTATAAAGAAGGACATTTAGTTAATATGCGAATTAATAAATGGGGGTATGATATGCCTGATTTAGGGTATAATTGGTCTTTTTCAATAAACATAGAAGACCTACATGATTTAAATCAGTCTCGTAAAGAAGAATATTATCCACTTGGTGAAGATAAGGATTTATGTGGAAGTACAATTAGTAAACAACAAATACGTGATTTTAAGAAAATAAAAATATATGATAGTATAGCGATGGTTCACATGACAAAGAAGGAAGGTAATGAGATAAGGATAGAAAGCCGAGGAATACAAACCGATTTGGTAGTGGGAAGATGGGGTGGTATTACCTGTCATAATATTAATCTCACATATATTTCTGATACATAAATGGCAGGAAGAAGACTACAAGAGAATTATAATTTTTGTATTCAAGGATACCTACAAGAAAAAGGTGCTCGGTATTACATACCTTATGATTTGGAGCATATACATGGGAATTTTGTCATAAAAAACTGGCCTTATACTGATATTGTTAAACCCACAAATAGAGACTTGTTTAAAATATTAAATAAAAATGAACTTCTCAAAGTTATGAAATATAAAACTCTTTTAGAAATCGTCAACAAATCTTATTGGTATCCTATTATGAGAAAAATAATTATAGATACAAGAATATCTCAAAATCCAGATGAGTATATGTATAATATTCTTTGGGGTTCAAACTCAAGGGTAGCAAGGGATGAGGAAGGAGTTGAAGAAGAGAAGGAGGAAAGAGAGAAAAAGGAGAAGGAGGAAAGGGAGAGGGAGGAGAAGGAGGAGAGGGAGAAAAAGGAGGAGAAGGAGGAGAGGGAGAAAAAGGAGAAGGAGGAAAGGGAGAAAAGGGAGAAGGAGGAAAGGGAGAAAAGGGACAAAAAGGAGAAGGAGGAGAGGGAGAAAATGGAGGAGGAGGAGAGGGAGCAAAGAGAGAGGGAGGAAAAATATAAAAAGATGGAAATCACTGAGATTCATAAAAGATTGAGTGTATTAAAGCAAATAAATCAATCTCAACGCACCGAAGAGGAAATTAAAGAATTAACAACTCTTATGAAGATAATGGTTTCAAAAATAAGAACGTCAATGTCTTCAATTTCAGAGATTTAAACGAGAAAGTGGTGAAGAAGAAGAAGAAGAAGAAGGAAAAGATTATGTGATTGATGATGTTGGTGTCATTGACTTTAGTTAGTTTTTATTTGTAAATAAATGGAGGAGAGAGTGAAGGCATTCCTTAGGATTCTTTATGTTTTAAAAATAAAGATTGAAATGTATATGTTGAAAACCAAAAAGGTTTTGATACTCTGTCGGAATTTTTCTGATAAATAAATATGAGTTATTGTCTCAAATGTAAAAAGAAAACTAAATCTAAAAATATCTCTTATGTTAAAGCTAAAAATAATAGAGTTTATCAAAAAGGAATATGTCAAGTATGTGGCTCTAAAAAGTGCCAATTCATCTCTCCTAAAAGAGGAGGAGACATACAAAAGTTTCTGTCAGGAAGTAAATTTACAACAACTGGAATTCCAGGGGAATTACACCTTCCAGGGTATTCTTTCTGTGGTCCAGGAACAAACTTGGATAAAAGATTAGATGAGGCTGACAATCCTAAACCTTGGTCTAAACCTACAAATAGGGTTGACGAAGTGTGTATGAAGCATGATATTGCTTATGGGAAAACCACTACGTTGACTGAAAAACATAAAGCCGACAGCGAAATGTTGTATAATTTGTCTTTGATACAAAATCCAACGTTGAGAGAGAAAGTTGATAGGTTTATTGTGAGAAATTTGATAAATGCTAAATTGAAACTTGGTCTTGGTTATTCCTCAAAAAACTATTAGGCTCTAATGATGCCATCAAGACTGAGGAGCTTTTGGCTGAAGAATTACACAAACCTATAATCACAAAGTTTAAAAGAAGGAAGGTTTATTCTAAATACACTGACCACATATGGTCCGCTGATTTAATTGAATTGAATAATGACAGGGGATACAGGTATGCTTTAACCGTTATTGATTTGAGGAGTAGATTTGCCTGGGTTGTCCCTTTAAAAAATAAAAGGGGTGATACTTTAATGTTAGCCTTTAAGCTAATATTTGATCGGGATAAAAGGAAACCAAAGAAGTTATGGACTGATGAGGGAACAGAGTTCTATAACAAAATATTCATGAAATTTCTTAAGGGGAAGGGTATTAAATTATACAGCACCTTTAATGAAGGAAAGGCAGTTGTTATTGAGCGTTTTAATCGTACTTTGAAAGAGAAATTATATAAAAAATTCACACAACTCGGTTCTCAAAAATGGGTGTATTTAATTCAGGATATTGTAGATGATTACAACAATACAGTTCATTCATCAACAAAATCAAAACCATCAGAAACATTTACAAAATTAGAATATGAAAAGGAGATTAATTTGAGAAAGCCCAAGTTCAAAGTTGGTGATATTGTAAGGATATACAAATGGAAAAGCCATTTTGAGAAAGGTTATACACAAAAATGGACTAATGAATTATTTATAATCGTTGATGTAATGGATACAGTCCCTTGGACCTACAAATTAAATGATATAAATCGAGAAGAAATCTTGGGTTCATTTTACTCGCAAGAATTACAAAAAACAAAGCTAATAATTCATTAAACAACATTTCTATTCACCCCACCCAGATTAGCTAATTTAATTAGTGGTAATAAAAAAAAATTTAAATAAATTAAAATCATAAGCCACACCCACACAGACCACGCCCACACAGACCCCGCCCACACAGACCCCGCCCACACAGACCCCGCCCACACAGACCACACCCATCATCCCCCACCCTCCGTGCACCCCCACCCTTGACCCTTCACCCCCCTCATCCCACCCCCACCTTCCCCACACACACAAGGGGAGGGGAGGGGTGGGATGAGGGGGGTGAAGGGTCTTTGGCAGGGGTGCACCTCCCCGTTCCCTCCTTTATTCTCTTTTTGTAATTAATAATTAAATAATTGTAAACAAAACAAATATATATAAATATTGAAAACATTAAAATCTTTATATTATTAAAACATTTTTCTTGAGGTATACATTCAACTTCTCCCCAGCATAAGTCATCAATTTCTTCCCAGCACAAGTCAAAGGTTGGTTCAGCAGATGTCTTCAGGTTTTGAATCTCTTTCTATTAAAGACAAGAGGGGAGAGATATTTATTTCATATTTATGTTCCATGTCAAAGCGTCTTGAAAAGCGCTATACAAAATAAATGTATTATTATTATTATTATTAATATAGGGTCGGATGCCCTTCCTGACACCAACCCTGAATCACCTCTTACGATGCGCAGGGATATGGTGTACCTATTATAAACGGTGAACCACACACACGTACACACATGCTTACCTCGAAAAAATCCAGCTTAGCGTCAAGATCGTTGAGTTGAAAATGTAGAGGTTCACAGGTTGGTAGGAAATAACCATTCCTATGGAGTCCAAAATCGTCCCACTCCAAGCTTTGGTCTTCGAGGCTGCAAACAAAATAAGGAGAAATTACTATGCTGAAGTAAGCTTGACAAAACATCACACACACACACACACACATACACACACACATACACACACACATACACACACACACACATACACACACACACACACACACACACAATCTCATTTTTTCATTTCTGTTCCTCACAATTCGATCTCTCTATTTTAATCACAGACACACATGCACACACATACACATACACACACACACATGCACACACACATGCACACACCTCTCGTTTTTTATTTTCTATCATACCTTTCACGTGAATTTTCTAAGAACGGTGAAACATTGAATTCATTCTGAGCCCACCATCTCGGAGGTAGGTTATTCAAACCCGTATTCAGTTCGTTGTGGAACTCTTGAGAAACAACTTGAAATTCTGCCAGGATATTTACAATATTTGAATTGCTGCAATGAATAGGAAAAATAAATTATTAGTTGTATAATTAATCACATACAAAGCTCTCATTAACAGTGTTTAATACCAAATGAACTTACCAATGTCCTGGCGAGTATTCTTCATCAGAGGAAAGACTGGAATAAGACAAGCTCATCTTCGTTCACAATGTTTAAATGTCCCATTCGGAGACCTCTCTTTTTATAATGAACAAAATGTATTTCGGGGAACTGAAGTGCTTGTCAGCTTTTGGAAACTGAGGGCGTGTGTTTGTGAAAAACAGGAAACAAGACAAAGAGAATTCCTTGGAAGTTATCCAAGTGAAACAACGTCATTTCTCAACAGTGAGCTATTAATTAGAAAAGGTTCGAGTGGTATATAAATGGAAAACAAAATGAATGTAAAAAATATCAAATAAGTATAATTGAAAAGGCAACTGGTAAAAAAGTTCACAAAACAAATAAGAGAATTAATTTAAATACCGGTGAGTTGGATGAGACGGTGAGGAGAGTTGTAGGAGAATTAAATTATTTCCCACGCATAAACAAATATTTGTCGGATCGATGTTTGAGTGGGTTATATTCACCAGATGATATTAAGAGTAAAAGGTTAAAAGGTCCATGAGGTCAGAAGGATCACAGGTGTTTAAGTGGTCTAATGAATAAGGATAACATGTCAAAAGGTTAGAAGGTTCGTAAAGAACAGGGTGAGAGAAATAGAGGTCTTTAGGGTCAATATGGAAGTGAATGGGTCAAAGATTAATCTGCCAGATGATATGTAGAAGAAGGATGATAGGTCTATAAGAGAAAACAAATATTTGTAGTGTTTGAGTGGTCTAATGAACAACATTAAGGATAGGTACTACAGACAAAAGGTTCATAAAGATGAGGGTGGGAGAAATAGAGGTGTTTATGATTTTTGAAAAAGACAAGGGGGTAAATGACATTAGATAGGGATTTCCCATGTTAAACGGAGGTGTCCCAGAAGCAACATTATTACACTACTCCCACCCAATTACCCAATCCATGAACACAATCACCCTCCACAACACCATCCCCACCCAATCACCCAATCCATGAACACAATCACCCTCCACAACACCATCCCCACCCAATTACCCAATCCATGAACACAATCACCATCCACAACACCACCCCCACCCAATCACCCAATCCATGAACACAATCACCCTCCACAACACCACCCCCACCCAATCACCCAATCCATGAACACAATCACCCTCCACAACACCATCCCCACCCAATCACCCAATCCATGAACACAATCACCCTCCACAACACCATCCCCACCCAATTACCCAATCCATGAACACAATCACCATCCACAACACCACCCCCACCCAATCACCCAATCCATGAACATAATCACCCTCCACAACACCATCCCCACCCAATCACCCAATCCATGAACATAATCACCCTCCACAACACCACCCCCACCCAATCACCCAATCCATGAACACAATCACCATCCACAACACCACCCCCACCCAATTACCCAATCCATGAACACAATCACCCTCCACAACACCATCCCCACCCAATTACCCAATCCATGAACACAATCACCATCCACAACACCATCCCCACCCAATCACCCAATCCATGAACACAATCACCCTCCACAACACCATCCCCACCCAATTACCCAATCCATGAACATAATCACCATCCACAACACCATCCCCACCCAATTACCCAATCCATGAACACAATCACCATCCACAACACCATCCCCACCCAATTACCCAATCCATGAACACAATCACCCTCCACTACACCACCCCCACCCAATTACCCAATCCATGAACACAATCACCCTCCACAACACCATCCCCACCCAATTACCCAATCCATGAACATAATCACCCTCCACAACACCATCCCCACCCAATTACCCAATCCATGAACATAATCACCCTCCACAACACCACCCCCACCCAATCACCCAATCCATGAACATAATCACCCTCCACAACACCATCCCCACCCAATCACCCAATCCATGAACACAATCACCCTCCACTACACCACCCCCACCCAATTACCCAATCCATGAACACAATCACCCTCCACAACACCATCCCCACCCAATCACCCAATCCATGAACATAATCACCCTCCACAACACCATCCCCACCCAATTACCCAATCCATGAACATAATCACCCTCCACAACACCATCCCCACCCAATCACCCAATCCATGAACATAATCACCCTCCACAACACCATCCCCACCCAATCACCCAATCCATGAACACAATCACCCTCCACAACACCATCCCCACCCAATCACCCAATCCATGAACACAATCACCCTCCACAACACCATCCCCACCCAATCACCCAATCCATGAACACAATCACCCTCCACAACACCATCCCCACCCAATCACCCAATCCATGAACATAATCACCCTCCACAACACCACCCCCACCCAATTACCCAATCCATGAACATAATCACCCTCCACAACACCATCCCCACCCAATCACCCAATCCATGAACATAATCACCCTCCACAACACCATCCCCACCCAATCACCCAATCCATGAACATAATCACCCTCCACAACACCATCCCCACCCAATCACCCAATCCATGAACACAATCACCCTCCACAACACCATCCCCACCCAATCACCCAATCCATGAACACAATCACCCTCCACAACACCATCCCCACCCAATCACCCAATCCATGAACACAATCACCCTCCACAACACCATCCCCACCCAATCACCCAATCCATGAACATAATCACCCTCCACAACACCATCCCCACCCAATCACCCAATCCATGAACATAATCACCCTCCACAACACCATCCCCACCCAATCACCCAATCCATGAACATAATCACCCTCCACAACACCATCCCCACCCAATTACCCAATCCATGAACATAATCACCCTCCACAACACCACCCCCACCCAATCACCCAATCCATGAACACAATCACCATCCACAACACCATCCCCACCCAATTACCCAATCCATGAACACAATCACCATCCACAACACCACCCCCACCCAATTACCCAATCCATGAACACAATCACCCTCCACAACACCATCCCCACCCAATTACCCAATCCATGAACACAATCACCATCCACAACACCACCCCCACCCAATTACCCAATCCATGAACACAATCACCCTCCACAACACCATCCCCACCCAATTACCCAATCCATGAACACAATCACCATCCACAACACCATCCCCACCCAATCACCCAATCCATGAACACAATCACCATCCACAACACCATCCCCACCCAATTACCCAATCCATGAACACAATCACCATCCACAACACCACCCCCACCCAATTACCCAATCCATGAACACAATCACCCTCCACAACACCATCCCCACCCAATTACCCAATCCATGAACACAATCACCATCCACAACACCACCCCCACCCAATTACCCAATCCATGAACACAATCACCCTCCACAACACCATCCCCACCCAATCACCCAATCCATGAACACAATCACCATCCACAACACCATCCCCACCCAATCACCCAATCCATGAACATAATCACCCTCCACAACACCATCCCCACCCAATCACCCAATCCATGAACACAATCACCCTCCACAACACCATCCCCACCCAATCACCCAATCCATGAACACAATCACCCTCCACAACACCATCCCCACCCAATCACCCAATCCATGAACACAATCACCCTCCACAACACCATCCCCACCCAATCACCCAATCCATGAACATAATCACCCTCCACAACACCATCCCCACCCAATCACCCAATCCATGAACATAATCACCCTCCACAACACCATCCCCACCCAATTACCCAATCCATGAACATAATCACCCTCCACAACACCACCCCCACCCAATCACCCAATCCATGAACACAATCACCATCCACAACACCACCCCCACCCAATTACCCAATCCATGAACACAATCACCATCCACAACACCACCCCCACCCAATTACCCAATCCATGAACACAATCACCCTCCACAACACCATCCCCACCCAATCACCCAATCCATGAACACAATCACCATCCACAACACCATCCCCACCCAATCACCCAATCCATGAACATAATCACCCTCCACAACACCATCCCCACCCAATTACCCAATCCATGAACACAATCACCCTCCACAACACCATCCCCACCCAATCACCCAATCCATGAACACAATCACCCTCCACAACACCATCCCCACCCAATCACCCAATCCATGAACATAATCACCCTCCACAACACCATCCCCACCCAATCACCCAATACATGAACACAATCACCCTCCACAACACCATCCCCACCCAATCACCCAATCCATGAACATAATCACCCTCCACAACACCACCCCCACCCAATCACCCAATCCATGAACACAATCACCATCCACAACACCACCCCCACCCAATTACCCAATCCATGAACATAATCACCATCCACAACACCATCCCCACCCAATTACCCAATCCATGAACACAATCACCATCCACAACACCATCCCCACCCAATTACCCAATCCATGAACACAATCACCCTCCACAACACCATCCCCACCCAATCACCCAATCCATGAACATAATCACCCTCCACAACACCATCCCCACCCAATTACCCAATCCATGAACACAATCACCCTCCACAACACCATCCCCACCCAATCACCCAATCCATGAACACAATCACCCTCCACAACACCATCCCCACCCAATCACCCAATCCATGAACACAATCACCCTCCACAACACCATCCCCACCCAATCACCCAATCCATGAACATAATCACCCTCCACAACACCACCCCCACCCAATCACCCAATCCATGAACACAATCACCATCCACAACACCACCCCCACCCAATTACCCAATCCATGAACACAATCACCCTCCACAACACCATCCCCACCCAATTACCCAATCCATGAACACAATCACCATCCACAACACCATCCCCACCCAATCACCCAATCCATGAACACAATCACCCTCCACAACACCATCCCCACCCAATTACCCAATCCATGAACATAATCACCATCCACAACACCATCCCCACCCAATTACCCAATCCATGAACACAATCACCATCCACAACACCATCCCCACCCAATTACCCAATCCATGAACACAATCACCATCCACAACACCACCCCCACCCAATTACCCAATCCATGAACACAATCACCATCCACAACACCATCCCCACCCAATTACCCAATCCATGAACACAATCACCATCCACAACACCACCCCCACCCAATTACCCAATCCATGAACACAATCACCCTCCACAACAACATCCCCACCCAATCACCCAATCCATGAACATAATCACCCTCCACAACACCATCCCCACCCAATTACCCAATCCATGAACACAATCACCCTCCACAACACCATCCCCACCCAATTACCCAATCCATGAACATAATCACCATCCACAACACCATCCCCACCCAATTACCCAATCCATGAACATAATCACCATCCACAACACCATCCCCACCCAATCACCCAATCCATGAACATAATCACCCTCCACAACACCATCCCCACCCAATTACCCAATCCATGAACACAATCACCCTCCACAACACCATCCCCACCCAATTACCCAATCCATGAACATAATCACCATCCACAACACCATCCCCACCCAATTACCCAATCCATGAACACAATCACCCTCCACAACACCATCCCCACCCAATTACCCAATCCATGAACATAATCACCATCCACAACACCATCCCCACCCAAATACCCAATCCATGAACACAATCACCCTCCACAACACCATCCCCACCCAATTACCCAATCCATGAACATAATCACCATCCACAACACCATCCCCACCCAATTACCCAATCCATGAACATAATCACCATCCACAACACCATCCCCACCCAATCACCCAATCCATGAACACAATCACCCTCCACAACACCATCCCCACCCAATTACCCAATCCATGAACATAATCACCATCCACAACACCATCCCCACCCAATTACCCAATCCATGAACATAATCACCATCCACAACACCATCCCCACCCAATTACCCAATCCATGAACACAATCACCATCCACAACACCATCCCCACCCAATTACCCAATCCATGAACACAATCACCATCCACAACACCACCCCCACCCAATTACCCAATCCATGAACACAATCACCCTCCACAACACCATCCCCACCCAATCACCCAATCCATGAACATAATCACCCTCCACAACACCATCCCCACCCAATTACCCAATCCATGAACACAATCACCCTCCACAACACCATCCCCACCCAATTACCCAATCCATGAACACAATCACCCTCCACAACACCACCCCCACCCAATCACCCAATCCATGAACACAATCACCATCCACAACACCACCCCCACCCAATTACCCAATCCATGAACATAATCACCCTCCACAACACCATCCCCACCCAATCACCCAATCCATGAACACAATCACCATCCACAACACCATCCCCACCCAATCACCCAATCCATGAACACAATCACCCTCCACAACACCATCCCCACCCAATCACCCAATCCATGAACATAATCACCCTCCACAACACCATCCCCACCCAATCACCCAATCCATGAACATAATCACCCTCCACAACACCATCCCCACCCAATCACCCAATCCATGAACACAATCACCCTCCACAACACCACCAACCCAATCACCCAATCCATGAACATAATCACCCTCCACAACACCATCCCCACCCAATCACCCAATCCATGAACACAATCACCATCCACAACACCATCCCCACCCAATCACCCAATCCATGAACACAATCACCCTCCACAACACCACCCCCACCCAATCACCCAATCCATGAACATAATCACCCTCCACAACACCATCCCCACCCAATCACCCAATCCATGAACACAATCACCCTCCACAACACCACCCCCACCCAATCACCCAATCCATGAACATAATCACCCTCCACAACACCATCCCCACCCAATCACCCAATCCATGAACATAATCACCCCCCACAACACCATCCCCACCCAATCACCCAATCCATGAACACAATCACCCTCCACAACACCACCCCCACCCAATTACCCAATCCATGAACATAATCACCCTCCACAACACCATCCCCACCCAATTACCCAATCCATGAACATAATCACCCTCCACAACACCATCCCCACCCAATTACCCAATCCATGAACACAATCACCCTCCACAACACCACCCCCACCCAATTACCCAATCCATGAACACAATCACCATCCACAACACCATCCCCACCCAATAACCCAATCCATGAACACAATCACCATCCACAACACCATCCCCACCCAATCACCCAATCCATGAACACAATCACCATCCACAACACCATCCCCACCCAATTACCCAATCCATGAACACAATCACCCTCCACAACACCACCCCCACCCAATTACCCAATCCATGAACACAATCACCCTCCACAACACCACCCCCACCCAATTACCCAATCCATGAACACAATCACCCTCCACAACACCACCCCCACCCAATTACCCAATCCATGAACATAATCACCCTCCACAACACCACCCCCACCCAATCACCCAATCCATGAACACAATCACCATCCACAACACCATCCCCACCCAATCACCCAATCCATGAACACAATCACCATCCACAACACCATCCCCACCCAATAACCCAATCCATGAACACAATCACCATCCACAACACCATCCCCACCCAATTACCCAATCCATGAACACAATCACCCTCCACAACACCACCCCCACCCAATTACCCAATCCATGAACACAATCACCCTCCACAACACCACCCCCACCCAATTACCCAATCCATGAACACAATCACCCTCCACAACACCACCCCCACCCAATTACCCAATCCATGAACATAATCACCCTCCACAACACCACCCCCACCCAATCACCCAATCCATGAACACAATCACCATCCACAACACCATCCCCACCCAATCACCCAATCCATGAACACAATCACCATCCACAACACCATCCCCACCCAATTACCCAATCCATGAACACAATCACCACCCACAACACCATCCCCACCCAATTACCCAATCCATGAACACAATCACCATCCACAACACCATCCCCACCCAATCACCCAATCCATGAACACAATCACCCTCCACAACACCATCCCCACCCAATCCATGAACACAATCACCATCCACAACACCATCCCCACCCAATCACCCAATCCATGAACACAATCACCCTCCACAACACCACCCCCACCCAATTACCCAATCCATGAACACAATCACAATCCACAACACCATCCCCACCCAATCACCCAATCCATGAACACAATCACAATCCACAACACCATCCCCACCCAATTACCCAATCCATGAACATAATCACCCTCCACAACACCACCCCCACCCAATTACCCAATCCATGAACACAATCACCCTCCACAACACCATCCCCACCCAATTACCCAATCCATGAACATAATCACCCTCCACAACACCACCCCCACCCAATTACCCAATCCATGAACACAATCACCCTCCACAACACCACCCCCACCCAATTACCCAATCCATGAACACAATCACCATCCACAACACCATCCCCACCCAATCACCCAATCCATGAACACAATCACCCTCCACAACACCACCCCCACCCAATTACCCAATCCATGAACACAATCACCATCCACAACACCATCCCCACCCAATCACCCAATCCATGAACACAATCACCCTCCACAACACCATCCCCACCCAATCACCCAATCCATGAACACAATCACAATCCACAACACCATCCCCACCCAATTACCCAATCCATGAACATAATCACCCTCCACAACACCATCCCCACCCAATTACCCAATCCATGAACATAATCACCCTCCACAACACCATCCCCACCCAATCACCCAATCCATGAACATAATCACCCTCCACAACACCATCCCCACCCAATCACCCAATCCATGAACATAATCACCCTCCACAACACCATCCCCACCCAATCACCCAATCCATGAACACAATCACCATCCACAACACCATCCCCACCCAATCACCCAATCCATGAACACAATCACCATCCACAACACCACCCCCACCCAATCACCCAATCCATGAACACAATCACCCTCCACAACACCATCCCCACCCAATCACCCAATCCATGAACACAATCACCATCCACAACACCACCCCCACCCAATTACCCAATCCATGAACACAATCACCATCCACAACACCATCCCCACCCAATCACCCAATCCATGAACACAATCACCATCCACAACACCATCCCCACCCAATCACCCAATCCATGAACACAATCACCATCCACAACACCACCCCCACCCAATCACCCAATCCATGAACACAATCACCCTCCACAACACCATCCCCACCCAATCACCCAATCCATGAACACAATCACCCTCCACAACACCATCCCCACCCAATCACCCAATCCATGAACACAATCACCATCCACAACACCATCCCCACCCAATTACCCAATCCATGAACACAATCACCATCCACAACACCATCCCCACCCAATCACCCAATCCATGAACACAATCACCATCCACAACACCATCCCCACCCAATTACCCAATCCATGAACACAATCACCATCCACAACACCATCCCCACCCAATTACCCAATCCATGAACACAATCACCATCCACAACACCACCCCCACCCAATTACCCAATCCATGAACATAATCACCCTCCACAACACCATCCCCACCCAATCACCTAATCCATGAACACAATCACCATCCACAACACCACCCCCACCCAATCACCCAATCCATGAACACAATCACCCTCCACAACACCATCCCCACCCAATCACCCAATCCATGAACATAATCACCCTCCACAACACCATCCCCACCCAATCACCCAATCCATGAACACAATCACCATCCACAACACCACCCCCACCCAATCACCCAATCCATGAACACAATCACCATCCACAACACCATCCCCACCCAATCACCCAATCCATGAACACAATCACCATCCACAACACCACCCCCACCCAATCACCCAATCCATGAACACAATCACCATCCACAACACCATCCCCACCCAATCACCTAATCCATGAACACAATCACCATCCACAACACCACCCCCACCCAATCACCCAATCCATGAACACAATCACCCTCCACAACACCATCCCCACCCAATCACCCAATCCATGAACATAATCACCATCCACAACACCACCCCCACCCAATCACCCAATCCATGAACATAATCACCCTCCACAACACCATCCCCACCCAATCACCCAATCCATGAACACAATCACCATCCACAACACCATCCCCACCCAATCACCCAATCCATGAACACAATCACCATCCACAACACCACCCCCCACCCAATCACCCAATCCATGAACACAATCACCCTCCACAACACCATCCCCACCCAATCACCCAATCCATGAACACAATCACCATCCACAACACCACCCCCACCCAATTACCCAATCCATGAACATAATCACCCTCCACAACACCATCCCCACCCAATTACCCAATCCATGAACATAATCACCATCCACAACACCATCCCCACCCAATCACCCAATCCATGAACACAATCACCATCCACAACACCACCCCCACCCAATCACCCAATCCATGAACACAATCACCCTCCACAACACCATCCCCACCCAATTACCCAATCCATGAACATAATCACCCTCCACAACACCACCCCCACCCAATTACCCAAACCATGAACACAATCACCCTCCACAACACCATCCCCACCCAATTACCCAATCCATGAACATAATCACCCTCCACAACACCATCCCCACCCAATCACCCAATCCATGAACACAATCACCATCCACAACACCATCCCCACCCAATCACCCAATCCATGAACACAATCACCATCCACAACACCACCCCCACCCAATCACCCAATCCATGAACACCATCACCCTCCACAACACCATCCCCACCCAATCACCCAATCCATGAACACAATCACCGTCCACAACACCATCCCCACCCAATCACCCAATCCATGAACACAATCACCATCCACAACACCACCCCCACCCAATCACCCAATCCATGAACACAATCACCCTCCACAACACCATCCCCACCCAATCACCCAATCCATGAACACAATCACCATCCACAACACCATCCCCACCCAATCACCCAATCCATGAACACAATCACCCTCCACAACACCATCCCCACCCAATCACCCAATCCATGAACACAATCACCCTCCACAACACCATCCCCACCCAATCACCCAATCCATGAACACAATCACCCTCCACAACACCACCCCCACCCAATCACCCAATCCATGAACACAATCACCCTCCACAACACCATCCCCACCCAATTACCCAATCCATGTACACAATCACCATCCACAACACCATCCCCACCCAATTACCCAATCCATGAACACAATCACCATCCCCACCCAATTACCCAATCCATGTACACAATCACCATCCACAACACCATCCCCACCCAATCACCCAATCCATGAACACAATCACCCTCCACAACAGCATCCCCACCCAATCACCCAATCCATGAACACAATCACCCTCCACAACACCATCCCCACCCAATTACCCAATCCATGTACACAATCACCATCCACAACACCATCCCCACCCAATTACCCAATCCATGAACACAATCACCATCCCCACCCAATCACCCAATCCATGAACACAATCACCATCCACACCCAATCACCCAATCCATGAACACAATCACCATCCACACCCAATTACCCAATCCATGAACACAATCACCATCCACACCCAATCACCCAATCCATGAACACAATCACCATCCACAACACCATCCCCACCCAATTACCCAATCCATGAACACAATCACCATCCACAACACCACCAACCCAATCACCCAATCCATGAACACAATCACCATCCCCACCCAATCACCCAATCCATGAACATAATCACCCTCCACAACACCATCCCCACCCAATTACCCAATCCATGAACACAATCACCATCCACAACACCATCCCCACCCAATTACCCAATCCATGAACACAATCACCATCCCCACCCAATCACCCAATCCATGAACACAATCACCATCCACAACACCACCAACCCAATCACCCAATCCATGAACACAATCACCCTCCACAACACCATCCCCACCCAATCACCCAATCCATGAACACAATCACCCTCCACAACACCTCCCCCACCCAATCACCCAATCCATGAACACAATCACCCTCCACAACACCACCCCCACCCAATCACCCAATCCATGAACACAATCACCATCCACAACACCATCCCCACCCAATCACCCAATCCATGAACACAATCACCATCCACAACACCATCCCCACCCAATCACCCAATCCATGAACACAATCACCCTCCACAACACCACCCCCACCCAATCACCCAATCCATGAACACAATCACCATCCACAACACCACCCCCACCCAATCACGCAATCCATGAACACAATCACCATCCACAACACCATCCCCACCCAATCACCCAATCCATGAACACAATCACCATCCACAACACCACCCCCACCCAATCACCCAATCCATGAACAGAATCACCCTCCACAACACCACCCCCACCCAATCACCCAATCCATGAACACAATCACCATCCCCACCCAATCACCCAATCCATGAACACAATCACCATCCACAACACCACCAACCCAATCACCCAATCCATGAACAGAATCACCCTCCACAACACCTTCCCCACCCAATCACCCAATCCATGAACACAATCACCCTCCACAACACCATCCCCACCCAATCACCCAATCCATGAACACAATCACCATCCACAACACCATCCCCACCCAATCACCCAATCCATGAACACAATCACCGTCCACAACACCATCCCCACCCAATCACCCAATCCATGAACACAATCACCCTCCACAACACCATCCCCACCCAATTACCCAATCCATGAACACAATCACCATCCACAACACCACCCCCACCCAATCACCCAATCCATGAACACAATCACCATCCACAACACCATCCCCACCCAATCACCCAATCCATGAACACAATCACCCTCCACAACACCATCCCCACCCAATTACCCAATCCATGAACACAATCACCATCCACAACACCATCCCCACCCAATCACCCAATCCATGAACACAATCACCCTCCACAACACCATCCCCACCCAATTACCCAATCCATGAACACAATCACCATCCACAACACCATCCCCACCCAATCACCCAATCCATGAACACAATCACCATCCACAACACCATCCCCACCCAATTACCCAATCCATGAACACAATCACCATCCACAACACCACCCCCACCCAATCACCCAATCCATGAACACAATCACCCTCCACAACACCATCCCCACCCAATCACCCAATCCATGAACACAATCACCCTCCACAACACCATCCCCACCCAATCACCCAATCCATGAACATAATCACCCTCCACAACACCATCCCCACCCAATCACCCAATCCATGAACACAATCACCATCCACAACACCATCCCCACCCAATTACCCAATCCATGAACACAATCACCATCCACAACACCATCCCCACCCAATTACCCAATCCATGAACACAATCACCATCCACAACACCATCCCCACCCAATTACCCAATCCATGAACACAATCACCATCCACAACACCATCCCCACCCAATCACCCAATCCATGAACACAATCACCATCCACAACACCACCCCCACCCAATCACCCAATCCATGAACACAATCACCCTCCACAACACCACCAACCCAATCACCCAATCCATGAACACAATCACGATCCACAACACCACCCCCACCCAATCACCCAATCCATGAACACAATCACCCTCCACAACACCACCAACCCAATCACCCAATCCATGAACACAATCACGATCCACAACACCACCCCCACCCAATCACCCAATCCATGAACACAATCACCCTCCACAACACCACCAACCCAATCACCCAATCCATGAACACAATCACGATCCACAACACCACCCCCACCCAATTACCCAATCCATGAACACAATCACTCTCCACAACACCACCCCCACCCAATTACCCAATCCATGAACACAATCACCATCCACAACACCATCCCCACCCAATTACCCAATCCATGAACACAATCACCATCCACAACACCTCCCCCACCCAATTACCCAATCCATGAACACAATCACACTCCACAACACCATCCCCTCCCAATTACCCAATCCATGAACACAATCACCCTCCACAACACCATCCCCACCCAATTACCCAATCCATGAACATAATCACCCTCCACAACACCATCCCCACCCAATCACCCAATCCATGAACACAATCACCATCCACAACACCACCCCCACCCAATCACCCAATCACCCAATCCATGAACACAATCACACTCCACAACACCATCCCCTCCCAATTACCCAATCCATGAACATAATCACCCTCCACAACACCATCCCCACCCAATCACCCAATCCATGAACACAATCACCATCCACAACACCACCCCCACCCAATCACCCAATCACCCAATCCATGAACACAATCACACTCCACAACACCATCCCCACCCAATCACCCAATCCATGAACACAATCACCATCCACAACACCACCCCCACCCAATTACCCAATCCATGAACACAATCACTCTCCACAACACCACCCCCACCCAATTACCCAATCCATGAACAAAATCACCCTCCACAACACCACCCCCACCCAATTACCCAATCCATGAACACAATCACCCTCCACTACACCACCCCCACCCAATCACCCAATCCATGAACCCAATCACCCTCCACAACACCATCCCCACCCAATTACCCAATCCATGAACACAATCACCCTCCACAACACCTCCCCCACCCAATTACCCAATCCATGAACACAATCACCCTCCACAACACCATCCCCACCCAATCACCTAATCCATGAACACAATCATCATCCACAACACCATCCCCACCCAATTACCCAATCCATGAACACAATCACCCTCCACAACACCATCCCCACCCAATTACCTAATCCATGAACACAATCACCATCCACAACACCATCCCCACCCAATCACCCAATCCATGAACACAATCACCCTCCACAACACCATCCCCACCCAATTACCCAATCCATGAACACAATCACCCTCCACAACACCACCCCCACCCAATTACCCAATCCATGAACACAATCACCATCCACAACACCTCCCCCACCCAATTACCCAATCCATGAACACAATCACACTCCACAACACCATCCCCTCCCAATTACCCAATCCATGAACACAATCACCCTCCACAACACCATCCCCACCCAATTACCCAATCCATGAACACAATCACCATCCACAACA
The DNA here is from genome assembly GCF_964187855.1 of Myxine glutinosa. NCBI lineage: Eukaryota > Metazoa > Chordata > Myxini > Myxiniformes > Myxinidae > Myxine > Myxine glutinosa. The sequence continues at coordinate 292,133,160 of NC_136261.1, read as the reverse complement.
CCACCCCCACCCAATTACCCAATCCATGAACACAATCACCCTCCACAACACCACCCCCACCCAATTACCCAATCCATGAACACAATCACCCTCCACAACACCATCCCCACCCAATTACCCAATCCATGAACACAATCACCCTCCACAACACCACCCCCACCCAATTACCCAATCCATGAACACAATCACCCTCCACAACACCATCCCCACCCAATTACCCAATCCATGAACACAATCACCCTCCACAACACCATCCCCACCCAATTACCCAATCCATGAACACAATCACCATCCACAACACCACCCCCACCCAATTACCCAATCCATGAACACAATCACCCTCCACAACACCACTCCCACCCAATTACCCAATCCATGAACACAATCACCATCCACAACACCACCCCCACCCAATTACCCAATCCATGAACACAATCACCATCCACAACACCACCCCCACCCAATTACCCAATCCATGAACACAATCACCCTCCACAACACCATCCCCACCCAATTACCCAATCCATGAACACAATCACCATCCACAACACCTCCCCCACCCAATTACCCAATCCATGAACACAATCACCCTCCACAACACCACCCCCACCCAATTACCCAATCCATGAACACAATCACCCTCCACAACACCATCCCCACCCAATTACCCAATCCATGAACACAATCACCATCCACAACACCTCCCCCACCCAATTACCCAATCCATGAACACAATCACCCTCCACAACACCACCCCCACCCAATTACCCAATCCATGAACACAATCACCCTCCACAACACCATCCCCACCCAATCACCCAATCCATGAACACAATCACCCTCCACAACACCACCAACCCAATCACCCAATCCATGAACACAATCACCCTCCACAACACCACCCCCACCCAATCACCCAATCCATGAACACAATCACCATCCACAACACCATCCCCACCCAATTACCAAATCCATGAACACAATCACCATCCACAACACCATCCCCACCCAATTACCCAATCCATGAACACAATCACCATCCACAACACCATCCCCACCCAATTACCCAATCCATGAACACAATCACCCTCCACAACACTGTAGGGGAATTTTGTAGGGGAATTTGTAGCGGGGGACTCAAGACTCCAATGACTGGACACAGGTTTTACAAAAGGTCTGGTTTATTAACTGGTTATTCACTTCATTCCATTTACCAAATAATACCGCTTAATTCAATGGACCAAGTTAACTCTTTTTGCATGGTCCTTCTCGTTCGGCCGATGTTCCTCCGCCACTCCCGTCGGTCAGAGCTCCTCGTGACAAGTCCTGTCGACTCAACGTTTGCTCTCGTTTATATGGACAAACTGGACTTAATCCCCTGTCCGCTGACCGTTAATCCTTTCTCCGCTAATGCCGCGAGGTCATGCATGTACCAAGTCCTGGCATCAGGTCGCTCCCCTCCTGCTGTGAGTTCCGTTTACCAAACGATAGGGGGGTGTTCCAGCCAGGGGCTGTGACCAGGTGGACAAGAGATTATCATGTTCGGGCACATTCCTGACACTCATTTACGAACTCGTCTTTCACAGAGTTTGCAGGTAAAATGTATCTGCTTCGTTACCAGTGTTAATTAATAAGTTACCAGTGCCAATTAATAAGTTACACTGAGTTACACTTCCACAATTCCCTCATCTTTTTGTTTTTGTTTATATTAACCATTAATCTAAACATCAGTATAAGTAAACAATCAATCACTACAAGTAAACATCATTACAAGTATAAGTAAATAATCAATCACTTTGGTAATCAAATTCCCTTGGGCATACACCGTCATCCTGCAAGAATCACAAAACATTTCGTTGGTCATTGACTCCTTCCATATCGTTCAATCTATTGCATTTGCATCACAAATATATTTTCAAAACAACACTTCACCATCACCAAGATACAACAATTTCACTTCATTTTCAAGTTTTGTAAAGCATCTGTACCATCTGGCAAAAACGTTTGCCTCCACACAAATGTTGACTTTGTTTGAAAGGAAGGGCTGATCACTTGTGTTTGAATCCTGGTATGAAACATTTTCTCCTAATGTCTTCATAGCTCCTGCACTACTTCGTGTAGGATTTCGCTGTTGTGGTAACATTGCGGAGTCATAGACTGACCCGGCTCTCCTTGTAGCATTCTTGCCACTTTTTGCTGTAAACCATAGTAATTCCTGAACAAGGCCTTCACCCAGTTGTAGTCGACTTGCCTCCTCCCTCATTGTGAGTGGGCAGCAAGTATTGGTGTGACGTTGATTGGCCAGCAAGATGTGGAACAGGGATGCCGGATGCATCCACAATGATGTTGGGACCATGGTGTTCAGGTCATTCATGGTCCTTACCAGGAGCAACCAGCAGAATCGTGCACAGCTGTTGTGACAAGGGCACAGCCGTTTTTTTGCAGCTCCATGCTGGTTCCCCGGACGTTGGTGAAGTAATAACATATGTCCCCGCATTTCACAGAGGTTGCAGGTAAAATGTCGTTATCCTGCAACTTCTGATGTGGTGAATGTTCGAAGCCTTCGAACAAGAGTAAGTGATCGCCTTTCTTTCATATGTTGCAGTGTGATCCAGGCAAATGGTCACATTAATTTCCTTGGTGAAGGTAAGCATTCATCTCCAAGTTACACGGGAGAATGTCTTCATCATTCTTTGAGAAAGAGGGTGTATGCAATGATTAACTTCATTTTTTAGCCACAAATTTTCTTTCTCGAACTTCTTCCCAATTCCGTTAGCACTCCCTTCAAAATGTGATCTCGTCTTATCCTTATGCTCAGTCACATCTGAATCTACTTTCCGCACACACTGAATCAGATAGGGTACATCTTACCATGAAATCAGCATAATCATGTATATCTTCCGACAGTTTCACATTCAACAATTTGTTGTTTTTCCCTAACACATTCAAAAAGTTATATTCATTTATATGCGTCACACAAATAATATTCAATCAGGTATGTATTTCATTACTAAACTAAGAATAGCATCCACAATTGCTTTCAGGTTAATATAGTTCAAAAATTAACTCATGCAGGTATTTTAGCACTACTCTAAGAAAATAAATTGTATATGATTACAATCACAAACGGGAATACCTAATTCCCAACAACAATTTTCCCAAATCAACAAATTAAACATAATGTATTATTACCATAATTCCTCTCCACTTTTTCTTTTCCCTCTTTTTTTTTTTTTTTTTCCTAACAGTGTGTCACTCGTGGTGATATGAGTTCACTGATATTGTAATTGACACAACTCATAACATTGTCGTTATGCCATTATCTTAATTCTACTGTATTCACTATTCATTTGCAACATCACTTGATTCATTCTTTTAATCTCGGTATTATTTATATCATCATAACAATCTTTCTATTTTAGGTCCATATTTGTTTCTATTCTTATCAACCTCCTACGGTTTATCAATTTGTTCCAAAACACTGCAACCAAAGGTTTTAACCAAAGCGCTACCAAACTGTTTCCAATTTGAACTCAAAATGCTAATTTAAACAACAATTCAAAGAATTAACTTCAATGGGTCAACAAACTCATTTTATAAACAGATCTAATTTTCCCATCCAATAATTTTCCTTGCCAAATGTCATATTGCAACACTTTAATAAACCTTCGAAAAATGTCTCCCAAATCAATAAATTACCTTTTTACTTCCCAAATACTCATCTGTAAATTACATATTCAATTACAGTTTCTCCCTATTTGTTCGGCCTAAATGGCCACCGAAGTGGCTGCCAACATGCAGTACCGTTTTTATCTACCAAGCAAGTATTCGTCCACATAAGATCTCTACCAAAATGTTGTTTGTAAAAAACAAATCTGGGATTTCTGATTACATGGATGCACACTCTCAGGACATTTCAGGCTGCTTGTTAACAATCCACTACGATAAATTAATTCCTTTACCCACAATCAAATAATTAGTACAAATTGAGGATATTATCCCTATCACATTCATTTATAGATTCATTATGTTGGATCTAAATTTTCTCCCACTGCTGCAAGGAAGAACAATAGCTCTAATAAGTCTTTGTAATATCTCACTTCATTTACCCAGCATCGAAGAATTTATTTACTATCCATTCCCATCTGTTAACCAGTGACTTTGTTTGAACTCCAAAACTTAATTTGATGAATCCCATGTGTACAGCTACCACTTATTGAAACCCATACTTTTGTAGAAAATATCCAAGTAAGTGTTTTTATTTTAAACCCCCTTAACTGTTGCTCATCCATTTCTATGCACCCAGTGAGTACTACTGACACCAGTATGCCAATATAGGTGTGCGAGTTTAACAAATATGTTGCAGGTACACGTGACATCGCGTTCTGAGTATAAATAACGTAACCGCGCGTTCATGGCTGCCCCTTGGTTTAAGATTCACAATGCATTCCGTTTTAAAACTCACAATAGTTCAAATCAGCAAGATTTTCTTTACTATTTTCCCATATCATCTATGCCTAATACACATCCATACATGCAGCACAATTTATATGCTGATAAAATTCAAGTTTATATATATATATATAAATCCATGAGCAGAGTATTCTGGGAAGTCAGTGTAAGACCTCTCCCAAATTTGGATAATTTTGTACTCCCTCATTTCCTTTTATGAAGCTCATATCCATAAATAGATGTTATTCTCATATAAATTCTATCAAAAATGGAATCCCAAAATTACTCACAATTTTACTATTAATTAATGGCTGCTCATAACCCAGCACATCAAATCTTTATATTCCATTTCCCTTGACAAAAGAGATAATGTTCATAATCAAATTATATTTCTATTTTATTTTACGGATTCTCTGGATATTCAATCCCATCCACATAAAACTATCCATTTCCAGACAGGCACACTGTCGGTGTCAACAATCTTGTAAGATTGATATACAAAACAACAAAAACAAAAACACTAACATTGACACACATAAACACACACACACATGCATTATGCGTATTTGTTTGCGTTGGAACCATTATTTACAGATCAAGATGGGTGTCAATTTTATTTCAATTTCATAAATGCTAATACACAAATAGACCAAAAAGTTTATTCTTAGAAACCCCCTATAATGTCACATTGAAATTACCCTTTCAGTTCCCACCATAATTTATCCAAATTTGACTACACACCCATTTGCATGTCAGTCGACCACTGACCTATCAATCATGCGGAACACTAGTCCGAAATTCCCACCTGATCATCATGTGACTCTTGTCACTTAGTTTCAAAAATTTGCAAAGCAATTGTTCCAACTTTGTAAATTTAAAATTGTGTGCCCAACATAAAAGATCCAATTTTGGCATTTGATCAATTAATTACTAATTTGCTTACAAGCAAAAGAAAGAATGAATAATTCTTGCTCCGAAAACTTTTCAGACCCAAGAATCATCGACAGTTATTCATGTTTGTCCAGTAATCTAATTTGTTGAGGCCAATCGTCATTTGGGATTTGTCGCAATGAAGGCCTAATCATTGTCTGAGGTATCGGTCAGCACTGGTACCCTTGATCTTGGTTTACCCTATTAACTTGTCTTCCTTTTGGTATACGGACATCCTCTTTTCCAATGTCCCATCCGTCCACACTTGAAACACCGGTTTCTGTCGTTGCCTGGGCTGTGCACCTGTGCACTTGTATTGCTGGGCTGCATCTCTACATCCCTGAGTTGCCACTGCAATCTCTCGTTATCTCCTGAAACACGAAAAAATTCTCTGTACCGTCCTTTTTGGGGAGACAACTGGAAATCAGATGGGACAACTGTCACTTTCATTCCTAATTTCGAGGGCAGTTGTGCATTTGTCTCCTCCACTGTATCCTGTATCCTTTTTATTTTAAATTCTAGATCCGTTATCCGTTCTTGCTGTTCCCGTTGTCTGGATTCACCATCCCAAAGATGGAATGCAAGCCAGTCTACCGTTAGATACTGTCTCTTTCTGGCTTTCAATCTTTGTTCTAATCTTTCCAATCGACTTCGCTCAAATGTACCATCTCTTGGAAACTCCTCATCATGTCCCTTTGTCCACAAATACCAATTCTCGACCTGCCTTATAGCTTCGGCACCATAACGGTCGTACATATGATGTGTACAAGTACCTTTTTGTGGAATGTCTGGTTGTCCTTGTGTATTCTTGCAGGCTCCATTTCCCATTCTGCCTTTTATCAAAGTAGCGTTGGATGTGTTGTAGTTTGTTCCTCTAAAGCTTCGCTCGTACCTCCAGGAAGGGTCTCTCCACGTGTTCACACGGTGATTTCCAGAGAATCTCCCTCAGCCGTGGCTTTTGCACAATCCAATCTCACAGATCAGTATTTGCAGATGAGCCGGAGGGTCAGTATGAAATGGGTGAATCCTCAGGTGTCCGCTCTGTTGACGGGGAAATCACACAATGGTAACCGCACATATATATCTGTATATAAACTCACCACCTTGCTCAATTTTCCCAGGTTGTCTCCACATTGTTAATATCTCGCAAAGATATCAAAGCTTCTTTCTTGAGACCGCATTTTCATCAATCAAACAATCAATATATTCAAATCAATTTATTCAGTTCAATTTATTCAGTTAAATTTATTCAATTAAATTCAATCAATTAGATTCAATCAATTAACAATTCAATCAATTATTCAATTTCAATTAATTCATCAATATTCATCAATAAATCAAATTAATCATTTTGGATGACTCCTTGCATAAGCCCTTTCCCCAATGATGTCAGGAGAGGTCCATCCATTGACTGAGATCGAATCTCATCGGTCGTCACCTCTGGTTCGTACCTCATGTTAATTGATGAATCACCGTCCTGTCCTAGGGTCATATCTGACATATTTCCCCATTTTGCCTGGTCTCCACAAATTTTTTTTTTTTTTTTTTTTTTTTTTTTTTTGTATACAAGATCGAGGCTCGTGAGAGAGCGAACATTAATCACACAGAAAGACAAACAGACACATAAAACAAATAACATCGGGAGCGGTAGACAAGATGGGGAGAGAGGGGGAAGGACACAAACACAACATTTGAGAGCAGGGACCGAGAGACATGGAGACATCGAGAGATCTGTGGGAGGGAGAGGGCTTTGGGGGGGAGGCATGTGAAGGGGGGGAGGCATGTGAAGGGGGGGGAGGCATGTGAAGGGGGGGGGGGGTGGGAGAGGTATAAACATATGGACACTGCCAGGATTTCCAGGAAATAAGTTGGAATTTCAAACAAGGTGGATCTGGGGTGAATTAGTGGGGGTAGAAAAGATCAAGGTTATGGATGGGGGAAGATAAGAGATGGTGGTGAACAGCTGTTTTAAAGACCTGGAGGGAGGAGAGGGATTGAAGGGAGTGTGGGAGTTTGTTCCACAGGCGGGAGAAAAGAGGAATGAAAGAGTGAAGGTGAGCAGAGAGCCGAGATTTCGGCAGTTTAACCATCAGAGGGTTGCTGGCAGATCTTGTGCGACCTGTAGGAATATTTGGGGGACAGAGCACAGAGAGAGCTGGGGGAGCAAGGCCGGAGAGGAGTCGGTAGAAGACAGAAAGACCACCTACCTGCCTGCGGTGAGTGAGTGAAAGGCCCTCAGAGATAGCTTCATCGCGGGAGATTCCAATGATTTTGAAAGCTTTGGATTCAACAGCGTGAAGCCGAGCCAGGTGTGAGGCAGGAGCACCAGCCCATAGGGGAGAACAGTATTCCATTGAGCTGCGGATGAAAGCCTTGTATGTGGTGAGGAGCTCAGGTGTGCCGAGGAAGGACTTCGCACGACGGAGGATGCCCAGTCGGCGACTGGCTTTGGAGGCCAGCTTGGAAATGTGGTTTTCCCAAGAAAGATCATGGCAGATAGTGAGACCCAAAAGCTTGAGTGACAGAACTTCTTGGAGGGGATTGTTGAGAAAGTAGATGGGAGGGTTGTCCAGTCGATCTTTTCGGAGAGACATAGTAAGAGAGTGAGATTTGGCAGGATTGAAAGACATGTTCCACTTGTTTGACCAGTCTGTGATTTTGTCCAGGTCTTCAGAGAGTGAGGAGGCTGCAGACTGCCGATCTGAGGGAAGAGGAATGGAGCGGCAGAGAGTGGAGTCATCAGCAAAGAGATAGAGAGGATTTTCCAGAGAGTCAGAGAGATCATTGATAAAGACCAGAAAAAGCACAGGGCCCAGCACACTTCCTTGGGGAACTCCAGCCTGAACAGGAAGGGGAGATGAGAGAAATCCATTCAGGGCCACACGTTGACTACGACCAGAGAGGAAGTCCGCAAGCCATGCATGGAGATTTCCATGGATACCATAGGAGGAGAGTTTGGTGAGCAGAGCTGGGTGCCAGACCGTATCAAAGGCCCTTGATATGTCAAGGGAGACAGCTCTGATTTCCTGTTTGGCATTGAGGACCTCCATCCATTGTTGAGACAGCAGAAGCAGCATGTCCAGAGTAGAGTGACCTGGTCTGAAACCAAATTGATGATCAGAGATCAATCCATTGGAGAAGAGGAAAGATTTCATATCCGAAGCAATGATGGATTCCATGACTTTGCTGATAATTGGGAGCAGGCTGATTGGTCTGTAGTTGCAAGGATCTGTTTTTGCACCTTTTTTGTGTAAAGCGGTAAATAGCTGATTTCCAGGATGCTGGCAGATGACCTTGAGCAAAAGATAGGGTGAAAAGAACAGAGAGAGGGTGAGATAGAGCGGCAGAGCAGGATTTTAGGACCCGTGGGCTGATGCCGTCTGGTCCAGTTGCAGAATCAGAGTCGAGGTTTGACAAAAACTCCTCCACCTTGTCAGGAGAGAAGGACACAGAGTCCAGGAGCAGTTGGGTTCGACTGGGAAAGGTGGGAACAGAGAGAGATGGGTTTGGGACTAAGGATTTCGAGGCGAACACAGAGTTGAGGCATTCGGCTTTGTCACGTGCGATGTCAACTGTGTGGCCATTTGAGGTAAGGGAGGGGATGGAGGGGGAACAAACACCAGAAACGGATTTGACCAGACGCCACCAGGATTTGGAGGAAGGAGACAGGTTTGAGAGTTCATTCTTGAGTGAGGAGAGATAGTGCTTCCTGGCACTCCTGAGGGTAGACACACACTTGTTCCGAGCTTGGTGGAAGGAACTGAGATTTCCTTCAGTTGGATTAGCCTTCCAAGAGGCAAAGGCAAGTTGTTTCAGGGCAACTGCCTCACCACAAGATTCAGTGTACCATGGACGGGAGGAAGGGTAAGACAACTGAAGGCGAGATGGGATAAATCTGTGCATGAGAGAGATCAGTTTGCTTTGGAAGAATTCCCAGGAAGAATTGATGTCAGAGGCAGTGGAGATGGGAGACCAATCCAGACGATTGATGGCTGCTTGAAGACCGTCCCAGTCGGCCTGAGTGAAATGCCAGACTCGTCGACGCTGAGGAGGCTCTCTGAGAATGGCCAGAGAGATGTCCACTTTGACAAGCACATGATCAGAAGAACCGATTGGAGCAGAAGAAGAGCAGCAGACATTAGCAGGGAAGTTTGTCATAACCAAGTCTAGAAGAGAAGATACTCCATTGGCTGAGATCCGGGTCGGGAAATTGACAGATTGTGTCAATCCCAGTGAGTCACAGAAGTCCTTTGCTGAGGTGCCATGACTAGTGAGAGAGGAACCCACACCCAACCAGGTGGCATGATGACAGTTGAAGTCACCACATATGAGGAAGAGAGAGTTGGGATGAGTGGATAGAAGTTGGTCCATGTTGTCAGACATTGAAATGTAGATGGAGTCATCACTGTTTGGGGGACGGTACAGAACACATATGAACAAAAGGTGGGAGCGGAGAGGAAGCCGTAACCAGAGGTACTCCTGCGGGTGAGGAGGAAAGAGAGCAGTGCAAGGAGAGTGAGGAAGAGAGTTTTTGACAAAGATAGCCACCCCACCACCAGGCCGAGGCTTAGGTCTATCATACCGGAGGAGGGAGTAACCAGGAAGAGATATTAAGGAATCAGAGACATCTTGAAGGAGGAAAGTCTCTGTTAAGCAGATCAAGTCTGGATTGTCAGAAGCAACCTGTATGGAGAGATCAGTCAGGTTTGAGCGAAGGCCCCGGATGTTTGAGGTCCATACCGTTAATGAAGAGAGAGGGGGAGCATCGGGTACAGGACAGGGGAGGGGAGGAGTAGGGTAAGATGAAGGATGAGAGGGGGAGGTAGGGAGAGCAGTTGATAGTGTTTCAGATGTTGCAGAAGAGTTCCCAGAAAGGGAAGGATGAGGAGGATGAAAGGTTTGCTGGTGAAGGGATGCAGCACAGTGAGGGGTTGTTTGAGGGGGGGCAGAGGAAAGTAGAAGGTTTGGGGGGGTGGAGGTATGAGATAGAAGGGAGACGAAGTGGGGAGGAGGCAGCTTGGAGGAGGAGGGGGGAGGAGAGAGAATTGGAGAGGAATGGTATGGGGGGAGAATTGAATGGGAGGGATTGGGGGGGAGTTTTGAAGGGGAGGAGTGAGGGGGGAGTTTAGGAGGGGAGGGGCAAGGGGGGAGTTTCGGAGGGAAGGGGAAAGGGGGGAGATCAGGAGTGGACGGGCAAGGGGGGGGATTAGGAGGGGAGGGGCAAAGGGGAAGTTTAGGAGGGGAAGGGCAAGGGGGGAGTTTAAGAGTGGAGGGGCAAGGGGGAAGTTTCGGAGTGTAGGTGCAAGGGGGGGGGGATTTGGATGGGAGGGGCAAGAGCGGAGTTTAGAAAGTGGATGATTAATGAAAGACGAACATTGATAACAATTTGGGTTTGTTGTGATTTTCAAGTTAGCAATCCGGTTCAGGATGATGGAGGAGGGATGGAATGAATGTGAATTTAGACCATGTAGTGAGGGAGACGTATAAGATATTGAATTTCTTTTTTTTGAAGAGGAATGAGTTGGAGAGGAAATTGAGAAAAGCCTTTTAAATAGGAAGAAAAACAGCGTGTTGTAATATACCACTGAATAAAAAACAGAAGGGGAAAGGTTAAACATATTTAAAAATATTTAAACAGAACTATGAACAATCTTATATGCACAAAAATACCAACGGGGGGAGAGCCGAGAGGGACCACCACGAGTCACATGAACAGGGCAAACGGTGGATGGCAAGGAGATAATGGGGGTGGGGCGAACAGCACACCTGGACAGAAAATACAGGATGAGACAACAGTACACGTGGAGAAAATAAAATAAATGTTTTTGTTTTTTTTTGTTTTTTTGGGGGGGGGGGGGGGTGGGGATTTAGAACGTTGGACAGTATTATGTTCGGGGTAGAAGGGAAAAAACCAAGAGCCAAGCAAAACACACTTAAGTTAACAAAACACCGACGGGGGTACAACTACAGGGCCACACACGAGGAGCAGAACACGATTAATTAATTACGAGTTACAGGAAATTCAAACCAAAACTAACTATAATCAAACAATATCGCATGGACGATAAAATAACGAATTGAAATTTGACAATCTATCTGGGGAAATGGGGGAGAAACACGTGGTCGAAGAACGAACGAACGAATAAGAATGAATAAACGAATGAGCACAGAGAAGGTAGTCTTTTTTTTTTGTTTTTTTGAGTTGAGATTTACATAAGGAAATAGGCTTTGGGGTGGAAAGACTGCGAAAACAGAGAACGAAAGTTATTGGATCACAAACGACAGGCGCTGAGAGAAAAACAAAGCCTCAAGGTTGTACTTGTACAGTGTACACTGTACAAGACCTCGAGACGACACGAATTAACGCGATTTTCAATACAGGTATGAAAGATTTGCACCGAAAATCTTTGATGGGACAATAAACGTACATACACCATAAAAGAAATACAGTTATAACGAAAATACAAATTGGAACAATGACTTAACTTCGATTTCGATGGAGAGCGTGGAGACCTGCGAAAAAACGAACCGTCGCCAGCAAGACCGGAAACGGAAGAAGAAGACCACTTTGCAACCACTAAAGGCAACTCATCCTTCATTCGTGAGACAGCCAAAATGGATGGCAGATATTAAAGTTCATTGGAAAAAATATCTCATCATTTTTTCCTTTAATAGTACCCAAAATCTCTTGGCAATTTAAATTTCGTAAAACTCCTGAAATAAGACTGTAAAATTCCTTCAATCATGCTGAATTTTGAAACTCCATCGCTTGTAACACCCAATTTATCCCATAGGGCTTGAAAGTTCTTTCCCAAGTTCATGCAATCATTCTGCATTTGAACCCTATGATATCATTCATAATAATCATCATGATTTTATAGTCATGGTCATATCATAATCATCTATTTAAAACTAACATTTCCTTTATCACCACAGCTATGTGGTATAATCAACACTCGAATAAAACTGTACATAGCAACAGGCTACCTCATGGCCACTTAGTATACCTATTGACAATAAGTCATAACAATATCGAATAATCATTGAACAATTCAAAAATCGCTTCCACTGCTCCAGCCGCAGCATTCGTCATTTTGTCTGCTCGTCCGCATGACCAAAACGAAATAAAGGGAGCTCAACCATTACACAGCGCTTTTAATGGCGCATGCCATAGGACCTCAACGCAATTTCGACTCAGCCAGAAAACGAGCAAATTTTGCAGGATGTTAACTGGAATTAGTCGTGAAAATATATCCAAAATACACAAAAAATTACACACCCACAAAAATAAACAACAAACCCAAACAAACCCAAGGTCGACCCTCTTACACAGTAAATTACATCATTTCAGCATCGCATTGATTGCTGAAATATTCCAGGGTTTATACACACCTTAAAAGAGGTATGCGTGGTGTTGCCCCCTCCCACGTTTATTCCAGGGTTTATACACACCTTAAAAGAGGTATGCGTGGTGTTGCCCCCTCCCACTTTTAATTCCTCATTAAATTCCTCATTAAATTACTTATTAAATTACTTATTAAATTACTCATTAAATTACTCATTAAATTACTCATTAAATTACTCATTAAATTACTTATTAAATTGCTCATTTAATTACTCATTAAATTACTTATTAAATTACTCATTTAATTACTCATTAAATTACTTATTAAATTACTCATTAAATTGCTCATTAAATTACTCATTAAATTACTCATTAAGTTACTCATTAAATTACTCATTAACTTAACTTACATAGTTTCAGCATTGTATTGATTGCTGAAATATTCCAGGGTTTATACACACCTTAAAAGAGGTATGCGTGGTGTTGCCCCCTCCCACGTTTATTCCAGGGTTTATACACACCTTAAAAGAGGTATGCGTGGTGTTGCCCCCTCCCACTTTTAATTACTCATTACATCGTTTCCATTTAAAAAAAACATCGCTTCTACTGCTCCAGCCGCAGCATTTGTCACTTTGTTTGCTCATCCGCATGACCAAAACGAAATAAAGGGAGCTCAACCATTACACAGCGCTTTTAATGGCGCATGCCATAGGACCTCAACGCAATTTCGACTCGGCCAGCAAACGAGCAAATTTTGCAGGATGTTAACTGGAATTAGTCGTGAAAAATATATCCAAAATACACAAAAATACACACCCACACAAATAAACAACATTTATTCCGTTCAACAGAACAAACATTTCCTCTATCATGACATGCATGTCTTCAAAATTATATGACCAAGAGAAAAAAGTAAAACTAATTAACACTGCGGGCAGTGATGATCCGGGGACCATACTGCTCCATCCTGATTGGATGAGTGCGTGCTAGAGTCGTTAACAACGACAGTCCAGATCCGATTGTTCAAAATTTCAACTCAATCGATCGAAAAATGAACGCAGGGATGCATTTTAAAGGTGCAGTGGCACTAACTGAGTTGCCACGAATATGGCCACGAAATTGCCAATATGGCCATCACAAAATATTTTCCTTAATCAATTGGCTCATAGCATAACCAATCTGTAAGTATTTCATCCGAAGATGTATCTCTGAGGACTTTTAATTAAATAAGTCATTTATAAATCAACGAGTTAATTTATTAAATGATTAATCAATAAATCAATATTTTCCTTGACAGCCACATCCCTTGGTCAGTGTCATGTCCAAATATCAGCTTCCTTACTCAAAAGGTGCCTGAGTTAATGTAATGTAATTACTGTAATAAGATTACTGCAATTACTGTAATGATTACTGTAATTACTGTAATTACCGGAACTGTAATTACTGTAATTACCTCAGGTAATTACTGTAATGTAATTACTGTAATTTAATAAGAAATGTAATTAATTAAATAAGTACTTCATTAATCGCTCATAATTAAATAACTCGTGAATTCTTATCCGATTTACTTAACATTTGAGTGTCCCCAAAACGTTGGAGCAAAACGTTGCAACAACGAAAGTGAAACGTTGTAGCGACGTTGTGGAAACGTTAGCAAAACCCAACATTTAAATGTTCACAAAACGTTGGAGCAAGACGTTGCAACAACGAAAGTGAAACGTTGTGGCGACGTTGTGGAAACGTCAGCAAAACCCAACATTTGAATGTTCCCAAAATGTTGGAGCAAAACGTTGCAACAACGAAAGTGAAACGTTGTAGCGACGTTGTGGAAACGTTAGCAAAACCCAACATTTAAATGTTCACAAAACGTTGGAGCAAGACGTTGCAACAACGAAAGTGAAACGTTGTGGCGACGTTGTGGAAACGTCAGCAAAACCCAACATTTAAATGTTCACAAAACGTTGGAGCAAAACGTTGCAACAACGAAAGTGAAACGTTGTAGCGACGTTGTGGAAACGTTAGCAAAACCCAACATTTAAATGTTCACAAAACGTTGGAGCAAAACGTTGCAACAACGAAAGTGAAACGTTGTAGCGACGTTGTGGAAACGTTAGCAAAACCCAACATTTAAATGTTCACAAAACGTTGGAGCAAAACGTTGCAACAACGAAAGTGAAACGTTGTGGCGACGTTGTGGAAACGTCAGCAAAACCCAACATTTAAATGTTCACAAAACGTTGGAGCAAAACGTTGCAACAACGAAAGTGAAACGTTGTAGCGACGTTGTGGAAACGTTAGCAAAACCCAACATTTAAATGTTCACAAAACGTTGGAGCAAAACGTTGCAACAACGAAAGTGAAACGTTGTAGCGACGTTGTGGAAACGTTAGCAAAACCCAACATTTAAATGTTCACAAAACGTTGGAGCAAAACGTTGCAACAACGAAAGTGAAACGTTGTAGTTATCACATTGCAATGACCTCTAAACATTCCTAAACCAATATCCCATTAAAATCCCATTTAAATCCCATTAAAATCCCATATCTTGTCACCCTTTGCATTGTTGAAAGCAATTAATTCCATAACTCAATATTACCTCAATTTATATATACTAGGGCGTGCCCGCACGTACGTGCTTGCCCGTACGTGCTTGCAAAAAACATGCGTGCGAACCACAACAACAAAAAACTTTGAAACCACGTGGCAGTAACGACCACAGAACCCCCCCCCCCCCCTCTATTTACATGAAATGGTTTGGTCCATTCGCAAAGCCAAAGCGAACGACCACAGAACCCCCCCCCCTCTATTTACATGAAAAGGTTTGGTCCATTCGCAAAGCCAAAGCGAACGACCACAGAACCCCCCCCCCCCTCTATTTACATGAAATGGTTTGGTCCATTCGCAAAGCCAAAGCGAACGGCTTGCGAGTACGGTGACCATACCTTGGGACCCACTTGTCCGATTAATTTCAAACCTTGAAAAGGCACATCCTCGGGTCTCCAGCAATATACCTGGCAAGTTTCAAGTATATCGGACTGGTAGTTTGTCGAGAAACAGCGGTCGCATTCAGACAGACCGACACACACACAACTAGAACGACGCTCAGTAGAGAGCATATCTCCGCCTTGGTGAACAGTTTATGTTTTGTATCCCACTGATAGGCCGGATCTGGATTCGGACCTGAACCAAAATGGAATCGGCGTGTTTTTTGTCACCTCCCCAACTCATCCACCAGGTTCATTCACTCATCCATAACTTTTTTTAATATATGAATAATATTAAAATAATAACATTAATAAGTATATTATGTTAAATATAATGTATATCGCTTTTCACCCGATCTCTTGATGGTGAAGAATCACTTTAAACAATTCTCGTAGCCGGATTCGCACCTGGGTCTTCACCAAAATCCAATCATTTCGTCCGTGTCACCCATGCTATCTATCTGGCAAATTTCGTCAAAAAAAAAACAACAGCACTGGTTTTGTTTCCTGGAAGCTTCCTGCAAAACGCTTTGCTTCTCGCAAAACGTCCGCCAATGGGAAGTAAAGGGAGGGAGAAGGAGCGGGAGCAAGAGACAGGGTGCCGGAATGGACATGAGGGACAATGAGGGACAGTGAGGGAGTGTTGGTATGCAATTTTTATCCAATCGCCATCTTTCACAATAATTCTGGACCGGCATGAGGTGGGATTGTCTGTCATGAATTTATTTGTTGATCGAACGAGTTTTAATTTGTCTAAATCCGACCAGTCGTTCCAAAGATATAAGCCGTTTTGTCGCAATACCATAAATTGGAATGAGGTAAAAATATATATATATAAATATAATTCCCTTTCCCGGTTCCCTGTCGCTCGCCGAGCAAGTCGAGTGCTTTGAACAAGTGCAAAAAAAAAAAAAAAAATAATCCTTTACCGGCCTTACACGTCTTGGAAGCAAATGGTCGCATGGTGCACGCATGCTCCGTTTGCTCCCAGGTCACAGTAAGGCCTTTAATGACCAGCGCCGACCTTGTGCATTTGTATTTAGACAGCGCAAAAATACGTATTTACAGAAATCATTTAGGAAAACACGAATAAATAGAATCATTTAACACGTTTCATCCTTGTATTACCTATGGACAATCGCAAGTCCCACACACCAAATCCTCCATCTTCAGAATTCATATTTCATAATGGACAGATCCCCAAGACGTCATGCTTACCTTGACGACGTCCACTCGAAATTCCAGCGGTGCCTCCAGATTGTAGGGGAATTTGTAGCGGGGGACTCAAGACTCCAATGACCGGACACAGGTTTTACAAAAGGTCTGGTTTATTAACTGGTTATTCACTTCATTCCATTTACCAAATAATACCGCTTAATTCAATGGACCAAGTTAACTCTTTTCGCATGGTCCTTCTCGTTCGGCCGATGTTCCTCCACCACTCCCGTCGGTCAGAGCTCCTCGTGACAAGTCCTGTCGACTCAACGTTTGCTCTCGTTTATATGGACAAACTGGACTTAATCCCCTGTCCGCTGACCGTTAATCCTTTCTCCGCTAATGCCCCGAGGTCATGCATGTACCAAGTCCTGGCATCAGGTCGCTCCCCTCCTGCTGTGAGTTCCGTTTACCAAACGATAGGGGGGTGTTCCAGCCAGGGGCTGTGACCAGGTGGACAAGAGATTATCATGTTCGGGCACATTCCTGACACTCATTTACGAACTCGGCTTTCACAGAGTTTGCAGGTAAAATGTATCTGCTTCGTTACCAGTGTTAATTAATAAGTTACCAGTGCCAATTAATAAGTTACACTGAGTTACACTTCCACAACACCATCCCCACCCAATTACCCAATCCATGAACACAATCACCCTCCACAACACCACCCCCACCCAATTACCCAATCCATGAACACAATCATCCTCCACAACACCATCCCCACCCAATTACCCAATCCATGAACACAATCACCCTCCACAACACCACCCCCACCCAATCACCCAATCCATGAACACAATCACCATCCACAACACCATCCCCACCCAATCACCCAATCCATGAACACAATCACCATCCACAACACCATCCCCACCCAATCACCCAATCCATGAACACAATCACCCTCCACAACACCACCCCCACCCAATCACCCAATCCATGAACACAATCACCCTCCACAACACCACCCCCTCCCAATTACCCAATCCATGAACACAATCACCCTCCACAACACCACCCCCACCCAATTTTTTTTTTTTTTTTTTTTTTTTTTTGTATACAAGGTCGAGGCTCGTGAAAGAGCGAACATTAATCACACAGAAAGACAAACCGACACATAAAACATATAACATAGGGAGCGGTAGACAAGATGGGGAGAGAGGGGGAAGGACACAAACACAACATTTGAGAGCAGGGACCGAGAGACATGGAGACATCGAGAGATCTGAGAGAGGGCGAGGGCTTTGGGGGGGGGGCGTGGGAAGGGGGCGGTGGGAGAGGTATAAAACATATGGACACTGCCAGGACTTCCAGGAAAGAAGTTGGAATTTCAAACAAGGTGGATCTGGGGTGAATTAGCGGGGGTAGAAAAGATCAAGGTTTTGGATGGGGGAAGATAAGAGATGGTGGTGAACAGCTGTTTTAAAGACCTGGAGGGAGGAGTGGGATTGAAGGGAGTGAGGGAGTTTGTTCCAGAGGCGGGAGAAAAGAGGAATGAAAGAGTGAAGGTGAGCAGAGAGCCGAGATTTCGGCAGTTTAACCATCAGAGGGTTGCTGGCAGATCTTGTGCGACCTGTAGGAATATTTGGGGGACAGAGCACAGAGAGAGCTGGGGGTGCAAGGCCGGAGAGGAGTCGGTAGAAGACAGAAAGACCACCTACCTGCCTGCGGTGAGTGAGTGAAAGGCCCTCAGAGATAGCTTCATCGCGGGAGCTTCATCGCAATTACCCAATCCATGAACACAATCACCCACCACAACACCACCCCCTCCCAATTACCCAATCCATGAACACAATCACCCTCCACAACACCATCCCCACCCAATTACCCAATCCATGAACACAATCACCCTCCACAACACCATCCCCACCCAATCACCCAATCCATGAACACAATCACCATCCACAACACCATCCCCACCCAATTACCCAATCCATGAACACAATCACCCTCCACAACACCATCCCCACCCAATCACCCAATCCATGAACACAATCACCCTCCACAACACCACCCCCACCCAATCACCCAATCCATGAACACAATCACCATCCACAACACCACCCCCACCCAATCACCCAATCCATGAACACAATCACCCTCCACAACACCATCCCCACCCAATTACCCAATCCATGAACACAATCACCCTCCACTACACCACCCCCACCCAATCACCCAATCCATGAACACAATCACCCTCCACAACACCACCCCCACCCAATCACCAAATCCATGAATACAATCACCCTCCACAACACCACCAACCCAATCACCCAATCCATGAACACAATCACCATCCACAACACCATCCCCACCCAATCCCCACCGTCCAACATCCCCACCGTCCAACACAATCACCATGAATCCATGAACACCACCCCCACCCTCCACAACACCACCCCCACCCAATCACCCAATCCATGAACACAATCACCCTCCACAACACCACCAACCCAATCACCCAGTCCATGAACACAATCACCATCCACAACACCATCCCCACCCAATCACCCAATCCATGAACACAATCACCCTCCACAACACCACCAACCCAATCACCCAATCCATGAACACAATCACCATCCACAACACCATCCCCACCCAATCACCCAATCCATGAACACAATCACCCTCCACAACACCACCAACCCAATCACCGAATCCATGAACACAATCACGATCCACAACACCACCCCCACCCAATCACCCAATCCATGAACACAATCACCCTCCACAACACCACCAACCCAATCACCCAATCCATGAACACAATCACCATCCACAACACCACCCCCACCCAATTACCCAATCCATGAACACAATCAGCCTCCACAACACCACCAACCCAATCACCCAATCCATGAACACAATCACCATCCACAACACCATCCCCACCCAATCACCCAATCCATGAACACAATCACCATCCACAACACCACCTCCACCCAATTACCCAATCCATGAACACAATCACCCTCCACAACACCACCCCCACCCAATCACCCAATCCATGAACACAATCACCATCCACAACACCACCCCCACCCAATCACCCAATCCATGAACACAATCACCCTCCACAACACCACCAACCCAATCACCCAATCCATGAACACAATCACCATCCACAACACCACCCCCACCCAATCACCCAATCCATGAACACAATCACCCTCCACAACACCACCAACCCAATCACCCAATCCATGAACACAATCACCATCCACAACACCACCCCCACCCAATCACCCAATCTATGAACACAATCACCCTCCACAACACCATCCCCACCCAATTACCCAATCCATGAACACAATCACCATCCACAACACCATCCCCACCCAATTACCCAATCCATGAACACAATCACCCTCCACAACACCATCCCCACCCAATTACCCAATCCATGAACACAATCACCATCCACAACACCATCCCCACCCAATTACCCAATCCATGAACACAATCACGATCCACAACACCATCCCCACCCAATCACCCAATCCATGAACACAATCACCATCCACAACACCATCCCCACCCAATTACCCAATCCATGAACACAATCACGATCCACAACACCATCCCCACCCAATTACCCAATCCATGAACACAATCACCCTCCACAACACCATCCCCACCCAATCACCCAATCCATGAACACAATCACCCTCCACAACACCACCAACCCAATCACCCAATCCATGAACACAATCACCCTCCACAACACCACCCCCACCCAATTACCCAATCCATGAACACAATCACCCTCCACAACACCATCCCCACCCAATTACCCAATCCATGAACACAATCACCCTCCACAACACCATCCCCACCCAATTACCCAATCCATGAACACAATCACCCTCCACAACACCACCCCCACCCAATTACTCAATCCATGAACACTATCACCATCCACAACACCACCCCCACCCAATTACCCAATCCATGAACACAATCACAATCCACAACACCACCCCCACCCAATTACCCAATCCATGAACACAATCACCATCCACAACACCACCCCCACCCAATTACCCAATCCATGAACACAATCACAATCCACAACACCATCCCCACCCAATCACCCAATCCATGAACACAATCACCATCCCCACCCAATTACCCAATCCATGAACACAATCACCCTCCACAACACCACCCCCACCCAATTACCCAATCCATGAACACAATCACGATCCACAACACCATCCCCACCCAATCACCCAATCCATGAACACAATCACCATCCACAACACCATCCCCACCCAATTACCCAATCCATGAACACAATCACGATCCACAACACCATCCCCACCCAATTACCCAATCCATGAACACAATCACCATCCACAACACCATCCCCACCCAATTACCCAATCCATGAACACAATCACGATCCACAACACCACCCCCACCCAATTACCCAATCCGTGAACACAATCACCATCCACAACACCATCCCCACCCAATTACCCAATCCATGAACACAATCACGATCCACAACACCATCCCCACCCAATCACCCAATCCATGAACACAATCACCATCCACAACACCATCCCCACCCAATTACCCAATCCATGAACACAATCACCATCCACAACACCACCCCCACCCAATTACTCAATCCATGAACACAATCACCATCCACAACACCACCCCCACCCAATTACCCAATCCATGAACACAATCACAATCCACAACACCACCCCCACCCAATTACCCAATCCATGAACACAATCACCATCCACAACACCACCCCCACCCAATTACCCAATCCATGAACACAATCACAATCCACAACACCATCCCCACCCAATCACCCAATCCATGAACACAATCACCATCCCCACCCAATTACCCAATCCATGAACACAATCACCCTCCACAACACCACCCCCACCCAATTACCCAATCCATGAACACAATCACAATCCACAACACCATCCCCACCCAATTACCCAATCCATGAACACAATCACCCTCCACAACACCACCCCCACCCAATCACCCAATCCATGAACACAATCACCCTCCACAACACCACCCCCACCCAATCACCCAATCCATGAACACAATCACCACCACCACCCAATCACCCAATCCATGAACACAATCACCATCCACAACACCATCCCCACCCAATCACCCAATCCATGAACACAATCACCCTCCACAACACCACCCCCACCCAATCACCCAATCCATGAACACAATCACCCTCCATAACGCCACCCCCACCCAATCACCCAATCCATGAACACAATCACCCTCCACAACACCACCCCCACCCAATCACCCAATCCATGAACACAATCACCCTCCATAACGCCACCCCCACCCAATCACCCAATCCATGAACACAATCACCCTCCATAACGCCACCCCCACCCAATCACCCAATCCATGAACACAATCACCCTCCACAACACCACCCCCACCCAATCACCCAATCCATGAACACAATCACCCTCCACAACACCACCCCCACCCAATCACCCAATCCATGAACACAATCACCACCACCCAATCACCCAATCCATGAACACAATCACCATCCACAACACCATCCCCACCCAATTACCCAATCCATGAACACAATCACCCTCCACAACACCACCCCCAACCAATCACCCAATCCATGAACACAATCACCCTCCATAACGCCACCCCCACCCAATCACCCAATCCATGAACACAATCACCCTCCACAACACCACCCCCACCCAATCACCCAATCCATGAACACAATCACCCTCCATAACGCCACCCCCACCCAATCACCCAATCCATGAACACAATCACCCTCCATAACGCCACCCCCACCCAATCACCCAATCCATGAACACAATCACCCTCCACAACTCCACCCCCACCCAATCACCCAATCCATGAACACAATCACCATCCACAACACCACCCCCACCCAATCACCCAATCCATGAACACAATCACCCTCCATAACGCCACCCCCACCCAATCACCCAATCCATGAACACAATCACCCTCCACAACACCACCCCCACCCAATCACCCAATCCATGAACAAAATCACCCTCCACAACACCACCCCCACCCAATCACCCAATCCATGAACACAATCACCCTCCACAACACCACCCCCACCCAATCACCCAATCCATGAACACAATCACCATCCACAACACCACCCCCACCCAATCACCCAATCCATGAACATAATCACCCTCCACAACACCACCCCCACCCAATCACCCAATCCATGAACACAATCACCCTCCACAACACCACCCCCACCCAATCACCAAATCCATGAATACAATCACCGTCCACAACACCACCCCCACCCAATCACCCAATCCATGAACACAATCACCCTCCACAACACCACCCCCACCCTATCACCAAATCCATGAATACAATCACCGTCCACAACACCACCCCCACCCAATCACCCAATCCATTAACACAATCACCCTCCACAACACCACACCCACCCAATCACCCAATCCATTAACACAATCACCCTCCACAACGCCACCCCCACCCAATCACCCAATCCATGAACACAATCACCATCCACAACACCACCCCCACCCAATCACCCAATCCATGAACACAATCACCATCCACAACACCACCCCCACCCAATCACCCAATCCATGAACACAATCACCATCCACAACACCACCCCCACCCAATCACCCAATCCATGAACACAATCACCATCCACAACACCACCCCCACCCAATCACCCAATCCATGAACACAATTACCCTCCACAACACCACCCCCACCCAATCACCCAATCCATGAACACAATCACCATCCACAACACCATCCCCACCCAGTCACCCAATCCATGAACACAATCACCATCCACAACACCACCCCCACCCAATCACCCAATCCATGAACACAATCACCCTCCACAACACCACCCCCACCCAATCACCCAATCCATGAACACAATCACCCTCCACAACACCACCCCCACCCAATCACCCAATCCATGAACACAATCACCATCCACAACACCACCCCCTCCCAATCACCCAATCCATGAACACAATCACCCTCCACAACACCACCCCCACCCAATCACCCAATCCATGAACACAATCACCCTCCACAACACCACCCCCACCCAATCACCCAATCCATGAACACAATCACCATCCACAACACCATCCCCACCCAATCACCCAATCCATGAACACAATCACCCTCCACAACACCATCACCACCCAATCACCCAATCCATGAACACAATCACCATCCACAACACCATCCCCACCCAATCACCCAATCCATGAACACAATCACCATCCACAACACCATCCCCACCCAATCACCCAATCCAGGAACACAATCACCCTCCACAACACCACCCCCACCCAATCACCCAATCCATGAACACAATCACCCTCCACAACACCACCCACACCCAATCACCCAATCCATGAACACAATCACCATCCACAACACCACCCCCACCCAATCACCCAATCCATGAACACAATCACCGTCTACAACACCACCCCCACCCAATCACCCAATCCATGAACACAATCACCCTCCACAACACCACCCCCACCCAATCACCCAATCCATGAACACAATCACCCTCCATAACGCCACCCCCACCCAATCACCCAATCCATGAACACAATCACCCTCCATAACGCCACCCCCACCCAATCACCCAATCCATGAACACAATCACCCTCCACAACACCACCCCCACCCAATCACCCAATCCATGAACACAATCACCCTCCACAACACCACCCCCACCCAATCACCCAATCCATGAACACAATCACCACCACCACCCAATCACCCAATCCATGAACACAATCACCATCCACAACACCATCCCCACCCAATTACCCAATCCATGAACACAATCACCCTCCACAACACCACCCCCACCCAATCACCCAATCCATGAACACAATCACCCTCCATAACGCCACCCCCACCCAATCACCCAATCCATGAACACAATCACCCTCCACAACACCACCCCCACCCAATCACCCAATCCATGAACACAATCACCCTCCATAACGCCACGCCCACCCAATCACCCAATCCATGAACACAATCACCCTCCATAACGCCACCCCCACCCAATCACCCAATCCATGAACACAATCACCCTCCACAACTCCACCCCCACCCAATCACCCAATCCATGAACACAATCACCATCCACAACACCACCCCCACCCAATCACCCAATCCATGAACACAATCACCCTCCATAACGCCACCCCCACCCAATCACCCAATCCATGAACACAATCACCCTCCACAACACCACCCCCACCCAATCACCCAATCCATGAACAAAATCACCCTCCACAACACCACCCCCACCCAATCACCCAATCCATGAACACAATCACCCTCCACAACACCACCCCCACCCAATCACCCAATCCATGAACACAATCACCATCCACAACACCACCCCCACCCAATCACCCAATCCATGAACATAATCACCCTCCACAACACCACCCCCACCCAATCACCCAATCCATGAACACAATCACCCTCCACAACACCACCCCCACCCAATCACCAAATCCATGAATACAATCACCGTCCACAACACCACCCCCACCCAATCACCCAATCCATGAACACAATCACCCTCCACAACACCACCCCCACCCTATCACCAAATCCATGAATACAATCACCGTCCACAACACCACCCCCACCCAATCACCCAATCCATTAACACAATCACCCTCCACAACACCACACCCACCCAATCACCCAATCCATTAACACAATCACCCTCCACAACACCACCCCCACCCAATCACCCAATCCATGAACACAATCACCATCCACAACACCACCAACCCAATCACCCAATCCATGAACACAATCACCCTCCACAACACCATCCCCACCCAATCACCCAATCCAAGAACACAATCACCATCCACAACACCACCCCCACCCAATCACCCAATCCATGAACACAATCACCATCCACAACACCACCCCCACCCAATCACCCAATCCATGAACACAATCACCATCCACAACACCACCCCCACCCAATCACCCAATCCATGAACACAATCACCATCCACAACACCACCCCCACCCAATCACCCAATCCATGAACACAATTACCCTCCACAACACCACCCCCACCCAATCACCCAATCCATGAACACAATCACCATCCACAACACCATCCCCACCCAGTCACCCAATCCATGAACACAATCACCATCCACAACACCACCCCCACCCAATCACCCAATCCATGAACACAATCACCCTCCACAACACCACCCCCACCCAATCACCCAATCCATGAACACAATCACCCTCCACAACACCACCCCCACCCAATCACCCAATCCATGAACACAATCACCATCCACAACACCACCCCCTCCCAATCACCCAATCCATGAACACAATCACCCTCCACAACACCACCCCCACCCAATCACCCAATCCATGAACACAATCACCCTCCACAACACCACCCCCACCCAATCACCCAATCCATGAACACAATCACCATCCACAACACCATCCCCACCCAATCACCCAATCCATGAACACAATCACCCTCCACAACACCATCCCCACCCAATCACCCAATCCATGAACACAATCACCATCCACAACACCATCCCCACCCAATCACCCAATCCATGAACACAATCACCATCCACAACACCATCCCCACCCAATCACCCAATCCAGAAACACAATCACCCTCCACAACACCACCCCCACCCAATCACCCAATCCATGAACACAATCACCCTCCACAACACCACCCACACCCAATCACCCAATCCATGAACACAATCACCATCCACAACACCACCCCCACCCAATCACCCAATCCATGAACACAATCACCATCCACAACACCACCCCCACCCAATCACCCAATCCATGAACACAATCACCATCCACAACACCACCCCCACCCAATCACCCAATCCATGAACACAATCACCATCCACAACACCACCCCCACCCAATCACCCAATCCATGAACACAATCACCCTCCACAACACCACCCACACCCAATCACCCAATCCATGAACACAATCACCATCCACAACACCACCACCACCCAATCACCCAATCCATGAACACAATCACCATCCACAACACCACCCCCACCCAATCACCCAATCCATGAACACAATCACCATCCACAACACCATCCCCACCCAATTACCCAATCCATGAACACAATCACCCTCCACAACACCACCAACCCAATCACCCAATCCATGAACACAATCACCATCCACAACACCACCCCCACCCAATCACCCAATCCATGAACACAATCACCCTCCACAACACCATCCCCACCCAATTACCCAATCCATGAACACAATCACCCTCCACAACACCACCAACCCAATCACCCAATCTATGAACACAATCACCATCCACAACACCATCCCCACCCAATTACCCAATCCATGAACACAATCACCCTCCACAACACCACCAACCCAATCACCCAATCCATGAACACAATCACCATCCACAACACCACCCCCACCCAATCACCCAATCCATGAACACAATCACCATCCACAACACCATCCCCACCCAATCACCCAATCCATGAACACAATCACCCTCCACCACACCACCAACCCAATCACCCAATCCATGAACACAATCACCATCCACAACACCACCCCCACCCAATCACCCAATCCATGAACACAATCACCCTCCACAACACCACCAACCCAATCACCCAATCCATGAACACAATCACCATCCACAACACCTCCCCACCCAATCACCCAATCCATGAACACAATCACCCTCCACAACACCACCCCCACCCAATCACCCAATCCATGAACACAATCACCATCCACAACACCATCCCCACCCAATCACCCAATCCATGAACACAATCACCCTCCACAACACCACCCCCACCCAATCACCCAATCCATGAACACAATCACCATCCACAACACCATCCCCACCCAGTCACCCAATCCATGAACACAATCACCATCCACAACACCACCCCCACCCAATCACCCAATCCATGAACACAATCACCCTCCACAACACCACCCCCACCCAATCACCCAATCCATGAACACAATCACCCTCCACAACACCACCCCCACCCAATCACCCAATCCATGAACACAATCACCATCCACAACACCACCCCCTCCCAATCACCCAATCCATGAACACAATCACCCTCCACAACACCACCCCCACCCAATCACCCAATCCATGAACACAATCACCCTCCACAACACCACCCCCACCCAATCACCCAATCCATGAACACAATCACCATCCACAACACCATCCCCACCCAATCACCCAATCCATGAACACAATCACCCTCCACAACACCATCCCCACCCAATCACCCAATCCATGAACACAATCACCATCCACAACACCATCCCCACCCAATCACCCAATCCATGAACACAATCACCATCCACAACACCATCCCCACCCAATCAGCCAATCCAGGAACACAATCACCCTCCACAACACCACCCCCACCCAATCACCCAATCCATGAACACAATCACCCTCCACAACACCACCAACCCAATCACCCAATCCATGAACACAATCACCATCCACAACACCATCCCCACCCAATCACCCAATCCATGAACACAATCACCCTCCACAACACCACCAACCCAATCACCCAATCCATGAACACAATCACGATCCACAACAGCACCCCCACCCAATCACCCAATCCATGAACACAATCACCCTCCACAACACCACCAACCCAATCACCCAATCCATGAACACAATCACCATCCACAACACCACCCCCACCCAATCACCCAATCCATGAACACAATCACCCTCCACAACACCACCCCCACCCAATCACCCAATCCATGAACACAATCACCATCCACAACACCATCCCCACCCAATTACCCAATCCATGAACACAATCACCCTCCACAACACCACCAACCCAATCACCCAATCCATGAACACAATCACCATCCACAACACCACCCCCACCCAATCACCCAATCCATGAACACAATCACCCTCCAGAACACCATCCCCACCCAATTACCCAATCCATGAACACAATCACCCTCCACAACACCACCAACCCAATCACCCAATCCATGAACACAATCACCATCCACAACACCACCCCCACCCAATCACCCAATCCATGAACACAATCACCCTCCACAACACCACCCCCACCCAATCAGCCAATCCATGAACACAATCACCATCCACAACACCATCCCCACCCAATTACCCAATCCATGAACACAATCACCCTCCACAACATCACCAACCCAATCACCCAATCCATGAACACAATCACCATCCACAACACCACCCCCACCCAATCACCCAATCCATGAACACAATCACCATCCACAACACCATCCCCACCCAATCACCCAATCCATGAACACAATCACCCTCCACAACACCACCAACCCAATCACCCAATCCATGAACACAATCACCATCCACAACACCACCCCCACCCAATCACCCAATCCATGAACACAATCACCCTCCACAACACCACCAACCCAATCACCCAATCCATGAACACAATCACCATCCACAACACCTCCCCACCCAATCACCCAATCCATGAACACAATCACCCTCCACAACACCACCCCCACCCAATCACCCAATCCATGAACACAATCACCATCCACAACACCATCCCCACCCAATCACCCAATCCATGAACACAATCACCCTCCACAACACCACCCCCACCCAATCACCCAATCCATGAACACTATCACCCTCCACAACACCACCAACCCAATCACCCAATCCATGAACACAATCACCATCCACAACACCACCCCCACCCAATCACCCAATCTATGAACACAATCACCCTCCACAACACCATCCCCACCCAATTACCCAATCCATGAACACAATCACCATCCACAACACCATCCCCACCCAATCACCCAATCCATGAACACAATCACCCTCCACAACACCACCCCCACCCAATTACCCAATCCATGAACACAATCACCCTCCACAACACCATCCCCACCCAATTACCCAATCCATGAACACAATCACCATCCACAACACCACCCCCACCCAATTACCCAATCCATGAACACAATCACCCTCCACAACACCATCCCCACCCAATTACCCAATCCATGAACACAATCACCCTCCACTACACCACCCCCACCCAATCACCCAATCCATGAACACAATCACCATCCACAACACCACCCCCACCCAATTACCCAATCCATGAACACAATCACCCTCCACAACACCACCCCCACCCAATCACCCAATCCATGAACACAATCACCATCCACAACACCATCCCCACCCAATCACCCAATCCATGAACACAATCACCCTCCACAACACCACCCCCACCCAATCACCCAATCCATGAACACAATCACCATCCACAACACCATCCCCACCCAATTACCCAATCCATGAACACAATCACCCTCCACAACACCATCCCCACCCAATTACCCAATCCATGAACACAATCACCCTCCACAACACCACCCCCACCCAATCACCCAATCCATGAACACAATCACCCTCCACAACACCACCCCCACCCAATCACCCAATCCATGAACACAATCACCATCCACAACACCACCCCCACCCAATCACCCAATCCATGAACACAATCACCATCCACAACACCATCCCCACCCAATTACCCAATCCATGAACACAATCACAATCCACAACACCATCCCCACCCAATCACCCAATCCATGAACACAATCACCATCCCCACCCAATTACCCAATCCATGAACACAATCACCCTCCACAACACCACTCCCACCCAATCACCCAATCCATGAACACAATCACCATCCCCACCCAATCACCCAATCCATGAACACAATCACCATCCCCACCCAATCACCCAATCCATGAACATAATCACAATCCACAACACCACCCCCACCCAATTACCCAATCCATGAACACAATCACCATCCACAACACCACCCCCACCCAATTACCCAATCCATGAACACAATCACAATCCACAACACCATCCCCACCCAATCACCCAATCCATGAACACAATCACCATCCCCACCCAATTACCCAATCCATGAACACAATCACCCTCCACAACACCACCCCCACCCAATCACCCAATCCATGAACACAATCACCCTCCACAACACCACCCCCACCCAATCACCCAATCCATGAACACAATCACCATCCACAACACCATCCCCACCCAATCACCCAATCCATGAACACAATCACCATCCCCACCCAATTACCCAATCCATGAACACAATCACCCTCCACAACACCACCCCCACCCAATCACCCAATCCATGAACACAATCACCATCCACAACACCATCCCCACCCAATCACCCAATCCATGAACACAATCACCATCCCCACCCAATCACCCAATCCATTAACACAATCACCATCCACAACACCACCCCCACCCAATCACCCAATCCATTAACACAATCACCATCCACAACACCACCCCCACCCAATCACCCAATCCATGAACACAATCACCCTCCATAACGCCACCCCCACCCAATCACCCAATCCATAAACACAATCACCCTCCACAACACCACCCCCACCCAATCACCCAATCCATGAACAAAATCACCCTCCACAACACCACCCCCACCCAATCACCCAATCCATGAACACAATCACCATCCACAACACCACCCCCACCCAATCACCCAATCCATGAACACAATCACCATCCACAACACCACCCCCACCCAATCACCCAATCCATGAACACAATCACCCTCCACAACACCATCCCCACCCAATTACCCAATCCATGAACACAATCACCCTCCACTACACCACCCCCACCCAATCACCCAATCCATGAACACAATCACCCTCCACAACACCACCCCCACCCAATCACCAAATCCATGAATACAATCACCGTCCACAACACCACCCCCACCCAATCACCCAATCCATGAACACAATCACCCTCCACAACACCACCCCCACCCAATCACCAAATCCATGAATACAATCACCGTCCACAACACCACCCCCACCCAATCACCCAATCCATGAACACAATCACCCTCCACAACACCACCCCCACCCAATCACCCAATCCATTAACACAATCACCCTCCACAACACCACCCCCACCCAATCACCCAATCCATGAACACAATCACCATCCACAACACCACCAACCCAATCACCCAATCCATGAACACAATCACGATCCACAACACCACCCCCACCCAATCACCCAATCCATGAACACAATCACCCTCCACAACACCACCAACCCAATCACCCAATCCATGAACACAATCACCATCCACAACACCACCCCCACCCAATCACCCAATCCATGAACACAATCACCCTCCACAACACCACCCCCACCCAATCACCCAATCCATGAACACAATCACCCTCCACAACACCACCCCCACCCAATCACCCAATCCATGAACACAATCACCATCCACAACACCACCCCCACCCAATTACCCAATCCATGAACACAATCACCATCCACAACACCACCCCCACCCAATCACCCAATCCATGAACACAATCACCCTCCACAACACCACCAACCCAATCACCCAATCCATGAACACAATCACCATCCACAACACCATCCCCACCCAATCACCCAATCCATGAACACAATCACCCTCCACAACACCATCCCCACCCAATCACCCAATCCATGAACACAATCACCATCCACAACACCAGCCCAATCATCCATCCATGAACACAATCACCATCAACAACACTCGCCCAATCATCCAAACCATGAACACCATCACCATCCACAACACGAGCCCAATCATCCAATCCATGAACACAATCACCCTGCACAACACGAGCCCAATCATCCATCCATGAACACCATCACCATCCACAACACCAGCCCAATCATCCATCCATGAACACAATCACCATCCACAACACCAGCCCAATCATCCATTCCATGAACACAATCACCATCCACAACACCAGCCCAATCATCCAAACCATGAACACCATCACCATCCACAACACCAGCCCAATCATCCAATCCATGAACACAATCACCATCCACAACACCAGCCCAATCATCCATCCATGAACACAATCACCATCCACAACACCAGCCCAATCATCCAAACCATGAACACCATCACCATCCACAACACCAGCCCAATCACCCAATCCATGAACACAATCACCATCCACAACACCAGCCCAATCATCCATCCATGAACACAATCACCATCCACAACACCAGCCCAATCATCCAAACCATGAACACCATCACCATCCACAACACCAGCCCAATCATCCATCCATGAACACAATCACCATCCACAACACCAGCCCAATCATCCATTCCATAAACACAATCACCATCCACAACACCAGCCCAATCATCCATCCATGAACACAATCACCATCCACAACACCAGCCCAATCATCCAATCCATGAACACAATCACCATCCACAACACCAGCCCAATCATCCAAACCATGAACACCATCACCATCCACAACACGAGCCCAATCATCCATCCATGAACACAATCACCATCCACAACACCAGCCCAATCATCCAAACCATGAACACCATCACCATCCACAACACCAGCCCAATCATCCATCCATGAACACAATCACCATCCACAACACCAGCCCAATCATCCAATCCATAAACACAATCACCATCCACAACACCAGCCCAATCATCCATCCATGAACACAATCACCATCCACAACACCAGCCCAATCATCCAATCCATGAACACAATCACCATCCACAACACCAGCCCAATCATCCAAACCATGAACACCATCACCATCCACAACACGAGCCCAATCATCCATCCATGAACACAATCACCATCCACAACACCAGCCCAATCATCCAATCCATGAACACCCCCAATTGATTGAGTTCCGTCCCCACTCACGGATACACCACAATTAACCAACATGCAACCAGACATCCACTCAATATGAAGAGGAAAGCAGAAGAATGGGGTTGAGAACAAGCATTGATGATGATGATGAAGATGATGATGAAGACCACTCATTTTGCAGCTTCAGATGCATATGGCTGCCGTAGCAGCTTCTTAGCGATTGGGCACAATCCTGGACGGATCGTCACTCCGATGCAGGAATCTCTAATGGCTCAGTCATCCCAGTAAGATGGTCGTGATTTTGCTGACCTCGGCTGAGTCAACGCACTTGGTGTTAATTCAACAACATGACAGAGGGTTTGAACTCAAGATCCTGACATTTCAAGCCAGCCACCTTGACTGTTAAGCCAACACCAACCTGAACAAGCATTATTAACATTTATTTGTTTATTCATAACAGGTAAAAATGATTGGTCAATAAGTCATTTAAAAAGTTATTTTTATACAACCAAAGGGTCATTTATCTCGGATACTTCCAAAGGTGTATACAGTATACCATGAAACGTGAAATTGTAAAAAGATGCTTGCAATCATCAAAAGGAATGCGCAACATGCCTCTTATAGTTATCCTTGCGATTCGCGGAGGCAGCGGGTGCAAGAAGAGGTGAGCAGTGGGAGGCAGACAAGCCAAAAAAACATGTCGAGAGGTTCTTCGCTGCTGTCTCCAGCGGACCCGCGATCGCGACAATCAAAGATGGATTTCGAAGCCTCGATGAAGCAGATTTGCCTGTAAAAGTTTATGGCGAGGCACAGAAGTCAGCATTGCGGGAATCCCATAACGAAGGCATTTATTGTCCAGACCCGGCTGGCTTTCCATGCGAGCCAAAATCCCAAGCCAAAATCCCAATGATTGAATCCCAAGTATTGGATGAGCGGTTTTGCCATTGCGTTGATCCTCGGTGGGCGACATGTGTGGTGGGGTACTGCACCGGATGTGCATCCAGGAAGGGGGATATGAAGAATTCCGCTTTCATATCATGTCCATATGTTTGCCTGAAAGAAAAAAAATCTTACAATTTTGCACTCTTTCTCATGTGGTTTCCTATTTGATGGACACTCCCCATTCAATGGGCCAAATATGAGGCCACCAAACTCCGTTTTAGAGCAGAAAGAGTCTTATTAAATGATGAAAGGTTGTCAAGCCTTACTCTCGACTTGTGAAGAAAATGTGGTTAAAAATAAAAACAGCCAAGTCTACTTTTTTTTCACGAGAACGGCACTCGGAAGAGTTTCTGATACGCATTGCCTCCGCCAGGCTGAACAGTTTATGTTTTGTATCCCAATGAAAGGCCGGATCTGGATTCGGACCTGAACCAAAATCCAATCGGCTTGTTCTTGTCGACAACTCAACTCGCACACCAAGTTTTGTTCATAATGCGTCTATACATTTTGAGACATCGTGCGATATGTCGTTTTCAGCCCTGTCATGAAATGGTGAAAAACTACTGAAAATTATTGGATTAAGATCCGGATCAGGATCTTCACGAAAATTGAATAAACCCTTCCTTGTCACACCCCCAACCTGTCCAAGTTTTGTCCGAATCAGTCCACACTTTGTGATATGTTATACAGTGCATTCAGAAAGTATTCAGACCCCTTCACTTTTTTCACATTTTGTTATGTGGCAGCCTTCTGCTGAAATCGTTTAAATTCATTTTTTCCCTCATCAATCTGCACTCAATACCCCATCATGACAAAGAGAAAACAGGATTTTAGAAAGTTTTGCAAATTTGTTAAAAAGAAAAAACTGAAATATCACATTGACATAAGTATTCATACCCTTTGCTATGACATTTGAAATTTAGCTCAGGTGCCTCCCATTTCTCTTGATCATCTTTGCGATGTTTCTACACCTTGAGTGGAGTCCACCTGTGGTAAATTCAATTGATTGGACATGATTTGGAAAGGCGCACACCTGTCTATATACGGTCTCACAGCTGACAATGCATATTAGAGCAAAAACCAAGCAATGAGGTCGAAGGAACTGCCTGCAGAGCTCAGAGACAGGATTGTGTCGAGGAACAGATCTGGGGAAGCCTACAAAAAAATCTCTGCTGCATTGAAGGTTCCCAAGAGCACAGTGGCCTCCATAATTCTAAAATGGAAGAAGTTTGGAACAACCAGGACTCTTCCTAGAGCTGGTCGCCCGGCCAAACTGAGCAATCGGGGGAGAAGGGCCTTGGTAAGAGAGGTGACCAAGAACCCGATGGTCACTCTGGCTGTGCCCCAGAGATCCTGTGTGGAGATGGGAGAAACTTCCAGAAGTATAACCATCACTGCAACACTCCACCCAGTTGGGCTTTATGGCAGAGTGGCCAGACGAAAGCCAAACAGTTCAATCTTGGATTCATCAGACCACAGAATCTTGTTTCTCACAGTCTGAGAGTCCTTTAGGTGCTTTTTTGCAAACTCTGCAACTGATTCTGCAACTGGTCCTGACGGCATCAGCCCACGGGTCCTAAAATCCTGTTCTTCCGCTCTTTTACTCCCTCTTTCTGTTCTCTTCACCCTCTCTTTTGCTCAAGGTCATCTGCCATCTGCTTGGAAATCAGCCAACATCACCGCTTTGCACAAAAAGGTGCAAAAACAGATCCTTGCAACTACAGACCAATCAGCCTTCTCCCAATTATCAGCAAAGTCATGGAATCCATCATTGCTTCAGATATTAAATCTTTCCTCTGCTCCAATGGCTTGATCTCTGATCATCAATTTGGTTTCAGACCTGGTCACTCTACTCTGGACATGCTGCTTCTGCTTTCTCAACAATGGATGGAGGTCCTCAACGCCAAACAGGAAATTAGAGCTGTCTCCCTTGACATTTCACGTGCCTTCGATATGGTCTGGCACCCTGCTCTGCTCTCCAAACTCTCCTCCTTTGGTATCCATGGAAATCTCCACGCATGGCTGGCGGACTTCCTCTCTGGTCGTAGTCAACGTGTGGCCCTGAATGGGTTTCTCTCATCTCCTCTTCCTGTTCAGGCTGGAGTTCCCCAAGGTAGTGTTCTGGGCCCTGTGCTTTTTCTGGTCTTCATCAATGATCTCTCTGACTCTCTTGAAAATCCTCTCTATCTCTTTGCTGACGACTCTACTCTCTGTCGCTCCATTCCTCATCCCTCAGATCAGTAGTCTGCAGCCTCCTCACTCTCTGCAGACCTGGACAAAATCACAGACTGGTCAAACAAGTGGAACATGTCTTTCAATCCTGACAAATCTCACACTCTTACAATGTCTCTCCGAAAGGACCGACTGGACAACCCTCCCATCTACTTTCTCAACAATCCTCTCCAAGAAGTTCTGTCGTTCAAGCTTTTGGGTCTCACTATCTGCCATGATCTTTCTTGGGAAAACCACATTTCCAAGCTGGCCTCCAAAGCCAGTCGCCGACTGGGCATCCTCCGTCGTGCGAAGTCCTTCCTTGGCACACCTGAGCTCCTCACCACATACAAGGCTTTCATCCGCAGCTTAATGGAATACTGTTCCCCCCTCTGGGCTGGTGCTCCTGCCTCACAACTTGCTCGGCTTCACGCTGTTGAGGCCAAAGCTTTCAGAATCATTGGAATCTCCTGCGATGTAGTCAACGCCGAGCGGCTTTCACTCACTCACCGCAGGCAGGTTGGTGGTCTTTCTGTCTTCTACCGACTCCTCTCCGGCCTTGCTCCCCCAGCTCTCTCTGTGCTCTGTCCCCCTAATATTCCTTCAGGTCGCACAAGATCTGCCTGCAACCCTCTTATGGTTAAACTGCCAAAGTCTAGGCTCTCTGCTCACCTTCACTCTTTCATTCCCCTTTTCTCCCGCCTCTGGAACAAACTCCCCCACTCCCTTCAATCGCACTCCTCCCTCCAGGTCTTTAAAACAGCTGTTCACCACCATCTCTTATCGTCCCCCATCGAAAACCTCGATCTTTTCTACCCCCAGTAATTCACCCCAGAGTCCTTGCAGTGTTCATATGTTTTAATCCTCTCCCACCTCCCCCCAAGTCCTCCCGATGTCCCTGCTCTCAAATGTTGTGTTTGTGTCCTTCCCCCTCTTCCCCCTCTCTTTTGTGTCCTTCCCCCTCTCTCCCCATCTTGTCTGCCGCTCCCCTTGTTTTTTGTGTTTTGTGTGTCGGTTTGTCTTTTTGTGTGATTAATGTTAGCTCTTTCACGAGCCTCGATCTTGTATACAAAAAAAAAAAAAAAAAAAAAAAAAAAACTCAGAGCGGGCTTTCATGTGTCTTTCACTGAGGAGAGGCTTCCGTATCGTTTCACGCCCCTACCACGTGATCTATGACGTCATAATCATAATTAAAAATTATACAGGAGGAGGTGCACCAATGGTGAAAATTTCTTATCAATCGGACCAACGGTTACAGAGAAAAAATATTTATTCTGTGCGGACAAACAGACAGACAGACAGACAGACAAATGAAAAATCACTCATAGCGTGACACTTGGCAAAACAGAACAAAGTAGAATGGCACTTAGTAGAGCATCCTTTTGACCTCAAAAATAATTAGTGGTTGAATTCCGTGACATGATATGCAAATAATCTTCAAATTTTAATTTAATCCGATGAAAATTGACAATTTTAGAAATTAGGCCTATGTTGACCGTTGACCTTTTGAACTTTTGACCACAAAAATATATAGGATTTTGTCGGAACACAAACTCTACCATTTGGTGAAGTTTCGTGAAGATCGGTTTAAAATTGTGACGTGTGGGCAAGTATAAGTGAGCGGACAAACAAACACACAAAGCAACAAATGAAAAACCACTCATAGAGCGACACTTGGCAAAAGAGAACAAAGCAAAGCAAATGAATAGCACTCAGTAGAGTATCCTTTTGACCTCACAAATAATTGGTGGGTGAATTCAGTTAGCTGATATGAAAAGCCAATTCAAGTCAATCGGATGAAAATTGAGGCTTTTAGAAATTTGAATAAAGTGGTTGACCTTTGGCATATTTTGACCTTTTGGCCTATGCTGATCTCAAAAATAGTTGGTGGTTGAATGCAATTAGCCGTTATGTAAATCCTTTTCAAATTTTAATTCAATTGGATGAAAATTTAGGATTTTAGAAATGTGAAATTGTTGTTGACCTTTGGCCTATGTTTCTCTTTTGGCCTATGGTGATCTCAAAAAATAGTTGGTGGTTGAAGTCAGTTAGCTGCCCGGAAAATCATATTCAAATTTCAAGTCAATTGGATGAAAATTGAGGATTTTCGAAATGCAAAGAAAAGTGATTGACTTTTGGCCGACGCTGATCTCAAAAATAGTTGGTGGTTGAATTCAATTAGCCGTTATGTAAATCCTTTTCAAATTTTAATTCAATCGGATGAAAATTTAGGATTTTAGAAATGTGAAATTGTTGTTGACCTTTGGCCTATGTTTCTCTTTTGGCCTATGGTGATCTCAAAAAATAGTTGGTGGTTGAAGTCAGTTAGCTGCCTGGAAAATCATATTCAAATTTCAAGTCAATTGGATGAAAATTGAGGATTTTCGAAATGCAAAGAAAAGTGATTGACTTTTGGCCGACGCTGATCTCAAAAATAGTTTGTGGTTGAATTCAGTTTGCTGATATGTAAATCCCATTCAAATTTCAATTGAATCGGATGAAATTGAGGATTTTGGAAATTTGAAATTGTTGTTGACCGTTGACCTGTGTTGACCTTTTGGCCTATGCTGATCTCAAAATAGTTGGTGGTTGAATTCAGTTAGCTGCCCGGAAAATCATATTCAAATTTCAAGTCAATTGGATGAAAATTGAGGATTTTCGAAATGCAAAGAAAAGTGATTGACTTTTGGCCGACGCTGATCTCAAAAATAGTTGGTGGTTGAATTCAGTTCGCTGATATGAAAATATCATTTAAATTTCAAGTCAATCAGATGAAAATTGAGGATTTTAGAAATTCGGAAAAAAGTGGTTGACCTTTGGCCTATGTTGATCTTTTGGTCTATTGTGATCTTAAAAATAGTTGGTGGTTGAATTTGGTTTGCTGATAAGTAAATCCCATTCAAATTTCAAGTGAACCGGATGAAAATTGAAGATTTTAGAAATTTGAAATTGTTGTTGACCTTTGGCCTATGTTGACCTTTTGGCCTAAGTTGATCTCAAAAATAGTTGGTGGTTGAATTCAGTTAGCCGATTTGTAAATCCTATTCAAATTTCAAGTCAATCGGATGAAAATTGAGGATATTAGAAATTCGATAAAAGTGGTTGACCTTTGGCCTATGTTGACCTTTTGGCTTACGCTGATCTCAAAAATAGTTGGTGGTTGAATTCAGTCAGCCGATTTGTAAATCCTTTTCAAATTTCAAGTCAATGCGATGAAAATTGAGGATTTTAGAAATTTGAAATTGCTGTTGACCTTTGACCTATGTTGACCTTTTGGCTTACGCTGATCTCAAAAATAGTTGGTGGTTGAATTCAGTCAGCCGATTTGTAAATCTTATTCAAATTTCAAGTCAATCGGATGAAAATTGAGGATTTTAGAAATTAGAAAAATTGGTTGACCTTTGGCCTATGTTGACCATTTGACCTTTTGACCTCAAAAAATATATAGGATTTTTTCGGACCACGAACTTCACCATTTGGTGACGTTTCGTGAAGATCGGTTTAAAATTGTGACCTGTAGGACAAGTATAAATGAGAGGACAGACAAACAGCAAACACACACACACACACACACACACACACACACACACACACACACACACACACACACACACACACACACACACACACACACACACACACACACACAAACCGGAATGAGGAACATACTTGTTAAAAAACCCAAAAACATTTGCCAAGTAATAAAACGGACTTAAATGCAATACCCCTCCTCAATAGCCTGTAGTTTTTAATATTCCAGATCCACATTCCATAAGACGAGTTTCCAAAAATATTTCCCTTTTCAAAAAAATTGAATGACGTCACTGCATTGCAATTCCTTGCGGATTGCACCTTGCATGGCAGCTCCGTAGGTAGCTCCGATCAATTTAAAGATTTCAATGGCATGAGCAAACTGACCACCGCTGGGGAAAATGTGCACCACCGGATGCAACCACTCCATTAGACAATGCCACTTATTTCAACGCCAAAATTATTCTCACCTCATCGTGGAGCCAGCAGGCAACATTTTTGGCCAAAGTCTTTCAGGAGCTGGCTGGCCAGGCCTCACGTTCACCTGAATGTGATTTTGGCATCCATTCATTCATGTTCCCTGCTCTACACAACCCAAAGCGTCGCTTCTGCAAAAACAGTTGCCATGGCAATGGTTCTAATCCTGAATGAGTCACGTTCTCGGCCGAGCGGAGGAAATTGCAATTTGTTCACGGTGCCGGTGATAACTCGCCAACTCCTCGCAAAGGGCACAATCTGACCTTTAATAAACGTTCGCCGTGCGGCTTATGCTAGCAGACGGGACACCCGACTTAACGTACATGCAGGGGACGGTGCACTTTGCGATGCAACTACCGTCGATTTGTAAAGTCCCCCAGATTCCTCGATGGAAACTGCAGATGGAGAAATCTCATGGATCGAGGGGTCGAGTCGCTCGAATCATCCTCGCGCATCCTTCTGCAAACATGGAGCCTCGCGGGGACAATAAAATGTGAAAACGACTTTTGGAATCCGAGGTTTCATGGAAAATTCGGATTTAAAAAAAATGTCAAGCACACCCCTTCCAAAAATTAATCGAGCAATCGCATCAAGCAATCTTCGAAATCGCGCAATTGTTATGATTCCTCGGAATATCTTGCAGTTTTGTCTGAAAACTTGACCATTCCGTCTCACCATTTCATGCCAGGACTGTTAACCTTCTCGCTTATTCTTTCGCGCATAAAATGAATTGTTTCACAGAATTTTCAGTAGAACAGACAAGATAAAGCACAAATGGCCCGGGGCGCTGCGCGGAATGATATTGGATGTAAGAGCTTCGGTGCAGCCTGCAAATGGTCTTCAAATCGACAATGCATCAGAGAGGACCTTCTCGTTTCCATAGCAACACTCATCTGGTATTTATATAACAAGACAAACGATGTTGTGTAAATACACGGAAGAAACTCAACTTCGGTCCTGCACAAAATTGTCCGAAACGCTTTCTGTGTAACAGCATAACTAGACCTATAGCCTCAGGATAAACCACCAATGTGCCAGGAACTCTGGGACATATATTTGAACTTCTTTGATATAATGAGTCCCAGAAGCATATAAAGAGCTCGAAAAAGGTAATACATCGCCAAATTGGCTGCAAAAGCTCCAAGGCCAGCGGGATGACATTGAAAGGGTTCCATCTGCCTGTTCATGCAGTTCGCTGGCATATTTTATGTCTTTGATCACCTCCTGCTCCAATTCCGCGCGGCCCGGGGTGGTCCGCACTCGCCTTTCACGGGTAAGCTGAAGGGATGTCCTTTGGAAGTGTCCTTCTCGATGTCCGACGTTACTCTGGCCTCGTGTCTTCGCAGACTCCAGATATACTCCACTCCACAATACGCCATGGCTGACCCGGGGCCAATTGCGCGCGCACGTGAGATGATACGCGCGCACTCGAGACGATACGCGCGCACGCGAGACGATACGCGCGCAGGTGAGTTGATACGCGCGCACGTGAGGCGATACGTGGGCAGGTGAAACGATACGTGGGCAGGTGAAACGATACGCGCGCAGGTGAAAGGATACGTGCGCAGGTGAGAGGATACGTGCGCAGGTGAGATGATACGCACGCACGTGAGACGATACGCGGGCAGGTGAGACGATACGCGCGCAGGTGAGACGATACGCGCGCACGTGAGACGATACGCGCGCACGTGAGACGATACGCGCGCACGTGAGACGATACGCGCGCAGGTGAGACGATACGCGCGCACGTGAGACGATACGCGCGCAGGTGAGATGATACGCGCGCACGTGAATGTGTTCACCCACCTTGCGGATTAAAGAGATGCCCTTTGGAAATGTAAGACTCCGGTGGTCCAAACGCAAGCTTCTCCGGACTGTTTTTTTAGCTTTTAGTGGAGCTGCCACACACATGCCACATACATGTCACACACATGGACATACAGACGAATACAGGAGACATCGCAGGACTGTCAGACGAGACAAATACAGCCACTGGAGTTGGGAGGATTGCCGCCACTACCATGGGTGAACTACCGTTGTTTGCACTCTCACGAGGTTTTCAAACCAGCAACACAACACAAAACAGCAACGCAACAACACAAAACAGCAACGCAACAACACAAAACAGCAATGCACTACAACAATGGCACTACTTTTCTCACCGTACTCAGCGGGGCATTTATGGGGATTGTCCGTGCTCTTGCTCTTTTTAAACGCTGCGCATCAAGCAAGGAAGCAGCAAGTACCATTTTTAACGTCTTTGGTATGACTCGGCTGGGGGTTTGATCCACCGACGTTCCAGACTCGGAGCGGACGGACGCTCTCACCACACACCACCGAGACTGTAAATGCACGGCCCGCACTCATGTCTTTTTATGCCTCCGTTGACGATGTCGCCGGAGTCATAATGTTTTCAGGTTATTCGTCCGTCCATCCGTGAAAGGTTTTCGTTACTGCGGTAACTTGAGGATGGCTGAAGGGATCTTAGTCAAACTTGGTGCAGGTATGTACAATGAGGTAAAGATGAACTGATTCGATTTTGGGGTCAAGAGGTCAAAGGTCAAACTCTGCGATATGTCTATAACTTGAGAACGGCTGAAGTGATCTAATTCAAA
Source organism: Myxine glutinosa (assembly GCF_964187855.1). Taxonomy (NCBI): domain Eukaryota; kingdom Metazoa; phylum Chordata; class Myxini; order Myxiniformes; family Myxinidae; genus Myxine; species Myxine glutinosa. The sequence goes on along the minus strand of NC_136261.1, from coordinate 292,089,482 downwards.
CTTGGTACAGCTTTGTATAATGACGTAAAGATTAACTTATTAGATTTTATGGTCCCGAGGTAAAATGTCGGAGGTCATGTCAGGTTAAAATGTGGTAACTTGTGAACAGCTGAAGGGATTTAAATTAAAACTTGGTACAGGTATGTATAATGATGTAAACATGTACTGATTCAATTTTGGGGTCAAGAGGTCAAAGGTCAGAGGTCATGGCAGGTAAAAATGTGACAACTTGAGAACTGCTGTATTATATGGATTTAAAGCAAACTCGGTACAAGTATTATAATGATGTAATAATGTGGGCGGAAGCATATTGGTCGATGTCGTGACGTCGAAGAGTATCGTTTAGGTTATTATCTAACCTCCTAGACAAATTGCCCCATGTCATGTAGATTAATTTTTTTAGACAAGGTCTAGGCTTGTGGAAGAGCAAGGTGATGGGCAACCCATCAAAGTTTATGAAAATACTAACCGGTCTTTAACCCAGGTGGAATAGGTATAGGTGTGCCATGAGAAGCAACTCAAGTCAAACGTTTTTGCAGTCTCCTGTTAGAAAGCTCGGGCTGTTCCTTGAAGACTCTGACTCATAGTGACGTCATAGCTTTAAGCCATTGATTATATGGATGCGAACACTCTCGAGGCTCCTGCTTTGTTAGGCCTTGACGGTTTACAGCCCAAATGTTTTACCGAACATACTTTCTGTCCCTGCTGCATGTGTGTCTGCAAATACGTCAACACAATATTATAAAGTTTCGCTCCATGTTACCTGGCAATACACCTTCTATCGACTGCGTTTCTGCGTGATGACGTCATATGCGTTGAAGGTAAAGCCCACCGCCGAGGTCGTGTCTGACCACACAACACCACCCAGGTGGACCCAAGTCATCCACAACGTTCTCTGCAAACATCGAGCACCGTTTACCTTTAACACACCTGTGTCGTTCCGATCTCGAGATGAACCATCGTTGAAGACTCAGACATCACATTCGCCGAACTTCATGAAATATTCAATCGGGACGAGTTTGCTGCCAAGAGCGGAGCATCACGTGGTGGTCTAGCTCCCTCTCGTGGTCACGATTGCATCTGTAACGGCCGTTCAACTCTCGGATCCATTGCGAGTGTGCAAAGACCGAGTGCATCACGATTCACGAGAGACGGCAATTTCGTGTCGGTTTGGTCATTCCATCACGTCCGTGCGCAACGACCCAGTACAAAGCGTCCCAAACAACGCGCAGACCCTATAATTACCATACTAATTCCCTCATTGCTTTGGAGCTCAACTAATCGCCATCATTAGAACAGTACTACATTTAAACCGCACTGTGTAACAATCAAACGTTGATTTTAAACGCTCTCATTATAAATGCCGCAATTACAACCGAATTCGACTTGATCAATTGATTCGCGATGTCGACACACCCACACATTTTTGCAAGAGTTTTGAGCAATTGCAATGAACTCGCTGTATCGCCATTAACTTCATTAATTTCTCCAGTAAAATAATCTCCGGTTAATTGCGAGGTGTGTTTGCTGGCGCGGAGCTTGGTTTGGACTGCTCGAGTGGTTATAGACGAGGAAAGCATGGAGTTGAATCGCATGTTCTTGGGATTTTCCGCTTCCGGTTCTGCCGTCGAGGTGGTGCACTTCCAAGGTCGCCGGGTCATCAAAGTTAAGTATTTTCCCAAATGTGTTTTTGACAAAACTGTACTGTTTATTTTTCTGCGTATGTGGCCACTGTGTGTTTCTAGTAAGATCTCCGTTTGTAAATCGTGCATACCTGTGTGTAATAGTCATTTTGTTTGCGCCGCTTTAGGGGCCTGGTCCCTCAAGGCTTCTCTGTCTCCCCGGCAGTCGTTTAGACTTTAATTATTTATTTACATTCGTTCATTCACAGTATGGTGTGGGTGTGTCGACATTTAAAGTCATGGAATCCATCATTGCTTCGGATATCAAATCCTTCCTCTTCTCCAATGGCTTGATCTCCGATCATCAATTTGGATTCAGACCAGGTCATTCTACTCTGGACATGTTGCTTCTGATGTCTCAACAATGGATGGAGGTCCTCAATGCCAAACAGGAAATCAGAGCTGTCTCCCTCGACATATTACGTGCCTTCGATACGGTCTGGCACCCAGCTCTTCTCACCAAACTCTCCTCCTATGGTATCCATGGAAATGTCCATGCTTACCTTGCGGACTTCCTCTCTGGTCATAGTCAACGTGTGGCCCTGAATGGATTTGTCTCATCGCCCCTTCCTGTACTGGCTGGAGTTCCCCAAGGCAGTGTTCTGGGCCCTGTGCTTTTTCTGGTATTCATCAATGATCTCTCTGACTCTCTGGAAAATCCTCTCTATCTCTTTGCTGATGACTCCACTCTCTGCCGCTCCATTCCTCATCCCTCTTATTGGCAGCCTGCAGCCTCCTCACTTTCTGCAGACCTGGACAAAATCACAGACTGGTCAAACAAGTGGAACATGTCTTTCAATCCTGACAAATCTCACACTCTTACTATGTCTCTCCGAAAAGACCGACTGGAAAACCCTCCCATCTACTTTCTCAACAATCCTCTCCAAGAAGTTCTGTCGTTCAAGCTTTTGGGTTTCACTATCTGCCATGATCTTTCTTGGGAAAACCACATTTCGAAGCTGGCCTCCAAAGCCAGGCGCCGACTGGGCATCCTCCGTCGTGCGAAGTCCTTCCTTGGCACACCTGAGCTCCTCACTACATACAAGGCTTTCGTCCGCAGATCAATGGAATATTGTTCCCCCCTCTGGGCCGGTGCTCCTGCCTCACACCTAGCTCGGATTTACACTGTTGAAGCCAAAGCTTTCAGAATCATTGGAATCTCCTGCGATGAAGCTAACTCCGAGGGCCTTTCACTCACTCACCGCAGGCAGGTTGGTGGTCTTTGTGTCTTCTACCGACTCCTCTCCGGCCTTGCTCCCCCAGCTCTCTCTGTGCTCTGTCCCCCAAATATTCCTACAGGTCGCACAAGATCTACCAGCAACCCTCTTATGGTTAAACTGCCAAAGTCTAGGATCTCTGCTCACCTTCACTCTTTCATTCCCCTTTTCTCCCGCCTCTGGAACAAACTCCCCCACTCCCTTCAATCCCACTCCTCCCTCCAGGTCTTCAAAACAGCTGTTCACCACCATCTCTTATCTTCCCCCATCCAAAACCTTGATCTTTTCTACCCCCTCTAATTCACCCCAGATACACTTTTTTCGAAATTCCAACTTCTTTCCTGGAAGTCCTTGCAGTGTCCATATGTTTTATACCTCTCCCACCTCCCCCCAGCCCTCTCCCTCCCACAGTTCTCTCGATGTCCCTGCTCTCAAATGTTTTGTTTGTGTCCTTCCCCCTCTCTCCCCATCTTGTCTACCGCTCCCGTTATTTTGCATTGTATGTGTCGGTTTGACTTTTTGTGTGATTAATGTTAACTCTTTCACAAGCCTCTATCTTGTACACTAAAAAAAAAATAAAAAAAATTGCTTTTTTCATTGTCTTTCTTTTCACCCCATACTTCCCCCGAAAATCTTTCCCTTTGTTTAAAGGCTTAATAAAAAAAACTCAAAAAGAAAATCTTCATAATTTCCTGCTCTCCTCGTGGCTCAGTAGTGTATATATGTTGCTTCTGGGACACTCTCATTTTCCCATTGACTTACATGTTAATTTTTCCCCTCCCTCATTGCCCCTAAACACCTCAATTTCTCTCACCCTGTTCTTTACGAACCTTCTAACCTTTTGACATGTTATCCTTATTCATTAGACCACTTAAACAATGGTCCTTCTGTGTGAACCTGTGATCCTTCTGACCTTATGGACCTTTTAACCTTTTACTCTTAATATCATCTGGTGAATCATCTTTGGCCCACTCAAACAACGACCCTACAAATATTTGTTTATGCGTGGGAAATAATTTAATTCTCTTGCCACTCCCTTCACCATCTAATATATTAACAAAAAAGATGTTTGAGTTTGGTTCTTTATTAAGATATTTTAACTGAGCTAAGATAAAATGGTAAACCTCCCTCAATGTTCTTGTTTGAGCGCCTCCAGTGCCGCCCACTTTTTGGTAAGCTCCGCCCACTTTTTGGTAATCCACGCCCACTTTTTACTAAACCACGCCCACTTTTTGCTATGCCCCGCCCACTTTTGATAAGCTCCGCCCACTTTTGCTAAGTCCCACCCACTTTATAAACTCTTCAGCATTGTATCATTTCCAGGTAATACATTACATCATTTTCAGGGAATTTCCATCACATCATTTCCAGTTAAGACACGCCCAGGTTTGCCCAGGGAATTTCCACAGGAAATGACACACACCCAGCCCTTCTTATAAAAGGCACCGACCACACAGGCTTTTTCAAACACGCTTTCTGCTTCACTTGAGAATGGACTACTATGCCGAAATGGAATGGGATAACTTTGCTATTCCTTGGAGTCCTACCTACTACCTGTGTAGAACTCAACCTTCAGATTGATGAACTGGACTCGAACCTCTTATCAATGGAGGTAAGTTTGTTTATTTATTTATTTAATTTTTTTTTTTTTTTTTTTTTTTTTTTAGATGAGACTCATGTAAGAGTTAACAAAGTTTATTTTAATATTCATAGAGCTTGATTTATACAAATAAAAATATTGTATTAAATTAATACATTGTTATTTTCTTTCACAGGAAATTGTATCTGAGATACGAAATGAAAATTCTGCTTTTAACACAACTTGGGATGAAGTTATTTTTTTGTTTGAAGACATTTTGAACAACCAAGACCCCCAGAACGAGTTCTACCTTGATGACCCAGCCAAAGAGTTATACCTTGGAGATCCACAAAATCCTGAAAAAGAGTTTTACCATGATGATACTTGTTGTGAGTTAGCAAAACAAAACCCACTGAACAAGTTCTACCTTGATGAGCCAGAATACAAGTCATACATTGGAGACCCACAAATTTCTGAAAATTGGGAAAGGGGAGTTCTCCCTGATGGTCCGCAGTTATACTATGTGAGACACATCATAGAAACCCTAAAAAATTGTGAAATGGGAATTCTCCCTGATGGTCCGCAGTTATACTATGTGAGACACATCATAGAAACCCTAAAAAATTGGGCAAGGAGAGTTCTCCCTGATGGTCTGCAGTTATACTATGTGAGACACATCATAGAAACCCTAAAAAATTGGGAAAGGGAAGTTTTCCCTGATGGTCCGCAGTTATACTATGTGAGACTTATCACGGAAACCCCCAATATTTCTGAAAATTGTGGTTCTACCTTGGGGACTTGGAAAGATGGTTATATTTTTGGAGACTCGGAATGGGGGTTTTGTTTTGATGACTCGGAATGTGATACCTATCTTGGAGGCTCAACAGGAATGTGGTTATACCTTGGGAACTTGGAAAGTTGGTTTTATTTTGGAGACTCTACCTGTGGGGTCCATCTTGGAGACTCTTTGGATTCTAAAGCAATGAACAATGTTCTTTGTTTAATGACGCTTGATTTAAGCAATATCAAGAAAGTTCGAGGAAGAAAATGCTGGAAAATTCTTTCTTCCCATTTCTACTTCTTCAAACTTGAAAGCCTTGAAAGACAGAATTGGTAGAAGAGGGAAAAAAAAAAAATGAAATACATATTTTAAAAAAAGAAGAAAAAAAAGATTATGTTAGGGTTTGGGTGGGATTTTGAATGTGAGGGTTAGGGATGGGGTTGGGTTAGGGATGGGGTTGGGTTAGGGTTGGGATTTTGAATGTGAGGGTTAGGGTTGGGGTTGGGTTAGGGATGGGGTTGGGTTAGGGTTGGGATTTTGAATGTGAGGGTTAGGGTTGGGGTTGGGTTAGGGATGGGATTGGGTTAGGGTTGGGATTTTGAATGTGAGGGTTAGGGATGGGTTGGGGTTGGGTTAGGGATGGGGTTGGGTTAGGGATGGGGTTGGGTTAGGGATGGGGTTGGGTTAGGGATGGGGTTGGGTTAGGGATGGGGTTGGGTTAGGGATGGGGTTGGGTTAGGGATGGGGTTGGGATAGGGATGGGGTTGGGTTAGGGATGGGTTGGGTTAGGGATGGGGTTGGGTTAGGGATGGGGTTGGGTTTGGGATGGGGTTGGGTTAGGGATGGGTTTGGGTTAGGGATGGGGTTGGGTTAGGGATGGGGTTGGGTTAGGGTTTGTATATTATTATGACTCACTCACACATACACAAAAGTTAAGCCCCAACTGGAAAGTTGAGGGATTCTGTGTTTGGGGTTCACAGATTTAAAAACGCATCCCCATTATACACACACAAAAGTTAAGCCCCAACTGAAAAGTTGTGGGATTCTGTGTTTGGGGTTCACAGATTTAAAAACATATCCCCATTATACACACACAAAAGTTAAGCCCCAACTGAAAAGTTGTGGGATTCTGTGTTTGGGGTTCACAGATTTAAAAACGTATCCCCATTATACACACACAAAAGTTAAGCCCCAACTAAAAAGTTGTGGGATTCTGTGTTTGGGGTTCACAGATTTAAAAACGTATCCCCATTATGCACACACAAAAGTTAAGCCCCAACTAAAAAGTTGTGTGATTCTGTGTTTGAGGTTCACAGATTTAAAAACGTATCCCCATTACATTTTATTTATTTATTTATTATTTTCAAGGGTATTATCTGCTTACTTGTGTTTTTTGTAATTCTTGAGAGTAAAATGAACCCAAGATTTCTTCTCCATTTAAATCATATAATTTGTAGGTCCAAGGGACTGTATCCATTACATCAATGATTTTAAATAATTCACGAGTCCATTTTTGTGTATAACCTTTCTCAAAATGACTTTTCCATTTGTATATTCTTACAATATCACCAACTTTAAACTTGGGCTTTCTCAAATTAATCTCCTTTTCATATTCTAATTTTGTAAATGTTTCCGATGGTTTTGATTTTGTTGATGAATGAACTGTATTATTGTAATTATCTACAATATCCTGAATTAAATACACCCATTTTTGAGAACCGAGTTGTGTGAATTTTTTATATAGTCTCTCTTTCAAAGTACGATTAAAACGCTCAATAACAACTGCTTTTCCTTCATTAAAGGTGCTGTATAATTTAATACCCTTCCCCTTAAGAAATTTCATGAATATTTTGTTATAGAACTCTGTTCCCTCATCAGTCCATAACTTCTTTGGTTTCCTTTTATCCCGATTAAATATTAGCTTAAAGGCTAACATTAAAGTATCACCCCTTTTATTTTTTAAAGGGACAACCCAGGCAAATCTACTCCTCAAATCAATAACGGTTAAAGCATACCTGTATCCCCTGTCATTATTCAATTCAATTAAATCAGCGGACCATATGTGGTCGGTGTATTTAGAATAAACCTTCCTTCTTTTAAACTTTGTGATTATAGGTTTGTGTAATTCTTCAGCCAAAAGCTCCTCAGTCTTGATGACATCATTAGAGCCTAATAGTTTTTTGAGGAATAACCAAGACCAAGTTTCAATTTAGCATTTATCAAATTTCTCACAATAAACCTATCAACTTTCTCTCTCAACGTTGGATTTTGTATCAAAGACAAATTATACAACATTTCGCTGTCGGCTTTATGTTTTTCAGTCAACGTAGTGGTTTTCCCATAAGCAATATCATGCTTCATACACACTTCGTCAACCCTATTTGTAGGTTTAGACCAAGGTTTAGGATTGTCAGCCTCATCTAATCTTTTATCCAAGTTTGTTCCTGGACCACAGAAAGAATACCCTGGAAGGTGTAATTCCCCTGGAATTCCAGTTGTTGTAAATTTACTTCCTGACAGAAACTTTTGTATGTCTCCTCCTCTTTTAGGAGAGATGAATTGGCACTTTTTAGAGCCACATACTTGACATATTCCTTTTTGATAAACTCTATTATTTTTAGCTTTAACATAAGAGATATTTTTAGATTTAGTTTTCTTTTTACATTTGAGACAATAACTCATATTTATTTATCAGAAAAATTCCGACAGAGTATCAAAACCTTTTTGGTTTTCAACATATACATTTCAATCTTTATTTTTAAAACATAAAGAATCCTAAGGAATGCCTTCACTCTCTCCTCCATTTATTTACAAATAAAAACTAACTAAAGTCAATGACACCAACATCATCAATCACATAATCTTTTCCTTCTTCTTCTTCTTCTTCTTCACCACTTTCTCGTTTAAATCTCCTCCCTGAAATTGAAGACATTGACGTTGTTATTTTTGAAACCATTATCTTCATAAGAGTTGTTAATTCTTTAATTTCCTCTTCGGTGCGTTGAGATTTATTTATTTGCTGTAATACACTCAATCTTTTACGAATCTCACTGATTTCCATCTTTTTATATTTTTCCTCCCTCTCTCTTTGCTCCCTTTCCTCCCTCTCCTCCTTCTCCTTTTTCTCCCTCTCCTCCTTCTTCTTTTTCTCTCTTTCCTCCTTCTCCCTTTTCTCTCCTTCCTCCTTCTCCTTTTTCTCCCTCTCCTCCTCCTTTTTCTCCCTCTCCTCCTTCTCCTCCCTCTCCCTTTCCTCCTTCTCCTTTTTCTCTCTTTCCTCCTTTTTCTCCCTCTCCTCCTTCTCCTCCCTCTCCCTTTCCTCCTTCTCCTTTTTCTCTCTTTCCTCCTTCTCTTCTTCAACTCCTTCCTCATCCCTTGCTACCCTTGAGTTTGAACCCCAAAGAATATTATACATATACTCATCTGGATTTTGAGATATTCTTGTATCTATAATTATTTTTCTCATAATAGGATACCAATAAGATTTGTTGACGATTTCTAAAAGAGTTTTATATTTCATAACTTTGAGAAGTTCATTTTTATTTAATATTTTAAACAAGTCTCTATTTGTGGGTTTAACAATATCAGTATAAGGCCAGTTTTTAATGACAAAATTCCCATGTATATGCTCCAAATCATAAGGTATGTAATACCGAGCACCCTTTTCTTGTAGGTATCCTTGAATACAAAAATTATAATTCTCTTGTAGTCTTCTTCCTGCCATTTATGTATCAGAAATATATGTGAGATTAATATTATGACAGGTAATACCACCCCATCTTCCCACTACCAAATCGGTTTGTATTCCTCGGCTTTCTATCCTTATCTCATTACCTTCCTTCTTTGTCATGCGAACCATCGCTATACTATCATATATTTTTCTTTTCTTAAAATCACGTATTTGTTGTTTACTAATTGTACTTCCACAGAAATCCTTATCCTCACCAAGTGGATAATATTCTTCTTTACGAGACTGATTTAAATCATGTAGGTCTTCTATGTTTATTGAAAAAGACCAATTATACCCTAAATCAGGCATATCATACCCCCATTTATTAATTCGCATATTAACTAAATGTCCTTCTTTATAAAATTCAATTGTAAGCAGGTAGTTAAATTCAATGAGGAAAGGTGTATGGTCAGTATAACCAGGTGTTGTGGTTGTAAATTTTACTTGTTTCACAAAACGTGCTGTTTTCTTTAAAAATATATATTGTGATAAATCACTTAATCTAATTAAGTCATTCGCATCTGTAGGGTTTGGATAATTGATTAATTTATAAGTATTCTTCATATTAATATTTTTACTTACACTATATTTTTGTCGTTCAGCCTGTGCCTTTGTATAATAATTTGATAAATCAATATCCTGAGAGGATTTTCCAAAGATAGAACCATCTTTTCCAACATAAGTCATTTATATTAGATTAAAAATGATATCATAAAAATTTTCATTATTGTTGAGTTGAAATAATACATATAAACATAATTGACCACAACATTTAGAATTAATTTCTTGAACTTGAAATGTTTGATAAACACCATTCTGTAAGAATTGTATTACTTCAACAGGTGGTGGCATACCATAACTATCAAAATAATATTTATCCTGACTATTATGAATACAAACCCAATGAGAACCATTCTGTGTGTCTAAATTCATAATAATATTCTTTGTATTCTTATTTATATGTATTAATTCATCTCTCATACAAATAACCACATTATCAATTTTTAGTGTTTTACAATACTTAGCTAGTTCTATATTTGACGTTGTATTCTTTCCAAATTGTTTAACCCATTTATCCATTTATTTATGAGAAAGATACAATCCATTACCCCGTTTAGTTAGTTTAACACCCGCTTGAGCGATAGAGGAAAGCATATCTCCAACCAACAATCTAGCTTTATCAGGTAGACTTTCAAGTTTTTGAGCAAAATCTACAATTACACCACTTCCACTAATTTGTTTCTCCAACTCCTTGTTATGTCTTTCCAATTCTTTTTGAGCTTTTAGTTGTGCCTTCCTTTCGTTAGCAGTTTTTACCGCTGCTGAAATACCACCAGTCAATGCTCCCGCCGCACTTAAACCAGCAAATAAAGGAATTAGAAATGGGAGAAATCCTCCTCTTGACTCGTCTATTGAATATTTCTTTAACATAGGTTTCGTCATTTTAATTTTAAGAGATCCAACATCATTTAGTGTTTTTACTTGTGTGTGTGTGAGTAAAACATCAATTCTTACAGCTCCTTTTCTTTGAATTGTATTAACATTAATAAATACAAGGCTTTTGATTTTGAATACAAGATGTTAATTTATTAAGATTGATTTGATTAACATATACCCCAACCATTTATTTATGAGAAAAAACCTATGTGATATTAATCATAACACCATTATCTGTATTAATCTGTAATTCTGTTTCCTCCAAAAGCAAACAATATGCATTAACCTCTTCACTCTCCCCTCTTTCAATGTATAGAGAAGTATCCACTCGATTAGACTTTATAGTTTCCTTTTGAGAACTCAGGTCAATTGCGTAGATTGTATAAAGTTTTTGAAACGCAACCATATCCAAAATAGGATCATTATTACCATTACTTTCACACACCTTTTGGTAGGACTTGTAGGCTTCCGCATAATCATTTTTTTCCCAATCAATTTCCAATCTATCTCGCGGATAAAATGTGCCATCAAGAGAAACCCGAAGTTGTTTCACCTTAGCATTATCACTCAGCGCATTATTCTTATCAGTGCCTTCATCTCCATCTGGTTTCTTAAAAATGAGCCATAGGTATCGTGGCTTTCCTTGAAGAACACCTAAATTCCAAGTGTAGGTAGTGTGTTCCAGTTTAACGTGTTGACATCTTCTTTTAAGGTATGATACATTTAGTGGTTTCTTTGAGTTAAGTCTTCTATTTAACATCTCTTCCGTTTTAAGATTAGGAGTATATTCACTAATATACCAACACAAATCATTAATAACAAATTTATTATTATCACCAAAAGCATTTTGAGCCCCAAAAAGCAATCTATTTACATTATCATTCCTTTGTAGTTGAAATCTAATTTTAAGACCATACAAAACTTTGTCATAATCACAAAATCCAAATATACCTTTCAGATGTACTGCTACGGTAAAACTATTCTCTGGTTTTGTGTCATCATTATACATTGCCTTCCTTTGACTATAACCGGGGTCAGCATTTGTTCCCGTTGACATATCAGGAATAAAACCTTCAACAGCTCCCTTACCCATTCTATCACTAAACGAATATATTGTAAATTTCATCATTTCAGATGTAGCAGAGACATAATCAACCGCTTCAACCTCTTGTGTTCCAATATACAGGCGGACACTGTCAAACATTTTCCAGAAGAAATCATTTACGAGTGTAGCATTAGTATTATTCGCAGCCTTAGTGAATTTAAATTTACACAGCAAGAAACTATCAGCTATATTCAAGTAAGTTTGTTGATTATTTATTTCAAAACTTTTTGTTCCGTTTGAATTCCAGTCTGTTCCTGTTATAGCATTTACCTTAAAATAGTCTTCCTTTTTTGTGGAGTTTGAAATGATAATCGTATCATCCAAATCATAGATACTATCAATCGCTTCCATACTTGTATTTATATAGTATTAAAATCGTTGAAACCCTGACCCAAGTATTTTAATGATTTTTTGTCGCTCTTGTGAAGATAGTTGAGTTTTACCTTTTTTTATTTCTTTGATTGCTTGTAATTTATGAGACTCCTTTTGAGCATCTTTTATACTCTTTATAGCACCCGCAACGGAGCCCACGGCAGAAGCAGTTGAACCAATTAGGTCTTTATGTTTAAGGATGGTTGAACCAATACCCATTAGAGTATCAATTATCCCATCTCCTTTATTTCGAAATTGATGACCTACACCTCGTTGTCTCTTAGGTTTATAGTATCCTTTACTCACACACCTTGTATAGTATGGTGAAAGGTACATGCCCTCCCCTGTAATTATTTTATATTTTCCCAACTCATGTTTTCTCACAATAACCATTATTTATTTATTGAAAAACTTCACGTAGGTGAATTCTGATGGATATAATTTCATCATTAAAGGATATCATACGATTATCTTGGTCGGTTATCCTAAAATTTACTCTGTATATGGTTTTTCCTGACACAGGTAAATAGACAAGATTTTTTGGTTCCATATTAAATTTATAACCAATCGGGGTTGAGTATGCACTGAATGAAAATATTGTATTTGTTCTTATTCCATCGTTATAAGCACCATCAATCAAATCACAATGAATTAATACTGAATTTATACCGGAGGATATTTGGATAACATTATCACTGTAAAACGTCCCGTTATTTTCAATCTTTTTTGAAGAGAAACCCAATAGCTCTCTAAACGAATTTTCAATCGTGAAATCAACTTTATAATTATTTTTAAGTTTAATAGTTGATTTTGAAGTGTGTTTTTGAATATCTATTACAATATTTTTTGGTTCATCACCTTTTTCTTTCATAAGGCGAGAGACTTCTGAAGATATTTGAGAAATCTTGTAAGCTCCAGGTGAAACGGTTATAGTTTTATATCCACTTCCTGGATTATAACTAAACTTGTTGTTTTTCTCTGTGATATTAAAAAGGGTATTGTAAGTTTCCATTGACAACAAAGATGCCTCATATGAGGTAAGGAGGTCAAGTTGTAGTGGGTAAGGGAATGAAGCTGTGTAATCGCTCGTTGTGAAATTAAAACTAAGAATTGTGCTTCTCATCTTATTTAATATCTAATAAAATATCTTTGTATTGACATTTATTAATTATTTTCATGTTCATCAACTGATCTAAAATGGCTGAGGATTCATTAAAACAATTGTTGTTTCCAGCCTTCTTACTACCTAACAACAATAATAGCCTATTAACTAATTGTGATGGGTCATTTGGAAGAAAACTAACACCCGAACCAAGCTTACTTAAAGCATCAATAATATGTTTTTCCTTCTCATTCTTCTTACTTTTACCAGCAACAGAAACTCCATAATCAAGTGCATTTAGCAACTCAATATATACCCTATCTTCCTCTCTTTCCATATCAAGTGGTTCCTCAAAATATTTTGAACCGCTGAATCCGGGGTTTGTTAGAAGAAACATTAATCTTGGAGTTAATTTAACATTTGGTTGAGTAGAACTCAAGAACATCAATTCATCATTAAATATCAATACCTTTTCTTCCACAAGATGAAACACTGCTGGTTCTTCTGTTGGAATGAGACCTGCTCTGGTTTTTGAATCTGCCAAATATTCATTGTTTTGAAGAGCTTCCACTACATAATTAGGGGGTTGATTTACCTCCTCAAGTTTCTGAAATAATTCTTCATCATTATATTCTAATTTTCCAAGTTCTTGTTTTGTTATCTGACTAAAATCTTTGAGCATTTGAAGTTTTTTCGGAGTAAATTCTACCGTGGGAACTGTAGGGTGTTGAGTTTTTAAAAGCGGTTTAAAAATTTTCTCTTGTTTTCTTTCAAAGGCTTCTTCACCAGTTAGTTTCTGTCTCCGTTTCTTCTTTATCTCTTCCTGTTGCTTTACAACTTTTGAAACCAACTCTTGATGTTCTTTAAACTTTCTTGCTCTTTCTTCGGTATTCATTTTCTGTATTTATTTGTTGAAAAATATCATTTAATGAATTGTAAAGGTCAATGGGAAAATTTTCCTTTTCTTTGTCATTATAGTAAATGTGTTGAAATAAATCCTTTTCTTTAAATATTTCATCAAATTCTTTATTGGTATTAATACGAGTTGTTATTTCTTCTTCACTAATACTTGTATCTCTGCTTTTCATACGTTTGCGTTGAGTCTCCTCATCGATATCAAAACCGAATGATAAAATCTTAACTCCATCACCACACAATTGTTTAATAATTTGTCTCATTCCTTAAGGATTAGTTTCTAAAATCCCAAGACCATTAGATTTTACTTGATTTAACTCACTCTTACAATGTGAATATTTTGTAGAACCAAGAGAGACCTCCTCAAATATTTGACCTTCGTTCCTCAATCGCATATGTTCCTCCATTGAAATGTAGTAATAATCTTTCCCTTCTACTTCTCCTGGTCGCTTTGCTCTGGTTGTAGTACTCACAAAACGAATCATAGGGTGTTTTTAAAAAAAACTTACAATCTTTTCATTTTTACTATTCAAGAGTTTAGATTTATGAAAGTTCTTTCCAGAAGCAGATTTACCCACAAGGTTAATAATAATTGTTGTCATTTATATATGTAATTATGTTTAAAATAAAAATACATCCTTTAATATCTCATCTTGTTTCACAACAATATATTTATATTTTTCAATCGTGTGTTTCATATAATTTTCAAATTCTTTTTTACTACATAACGTAGAGCAATTATCTCTCCAAAAATTATTTACATCTATTGAATTTAACTTAAATAAAATAAAAGTATTGGCATTGTTTCTTATTGAGCGTCGAGGGAGTTGAAAATATGATTGACTAAGATATATACAATTACAAGAAGAATGTCTCCCTCTTGTATAGTAGCTATCCATTACTGTTTGGTTTCTCTCATTAACACAATCATCAAAGATGACGAGGTTCTTTTTTGATTTATCTAAATCTTGAGGTGAAGGTATATCATCCGTATTATCACTGAGAATACAAGTTATGGGTTTTGGTTTCGATTTTGATTTCTGTGTATCACAAAATAATTGTATTATATCTTCAATATTATAATCATTTAGTTTGTTTTGAAGTTTAAATAAACCGATAATGTCTTCGTTTTTAAGACCCGCATTAAAACCCTGTGAGAGTAGTTGATACTCGGGTTGAAAACTTGACTTTGTAAAAATTATTAAATTATCATAATCTAAAAAATTAGGACCAAGGAGCATCTTTAAAAGTAAACAGGTTTTCCCACATCCGCTTGAACCAACTATTAGACATCCCAATGAATTTGGAATGTTTTTATGGTTATTAAATTTTATCTTATTTTCCCAAACGGGTAAAAAATCATTCATTTATATATTTGGAAAACAAGTCATCTAACTTTTTTTGAGCTATTTTAGAAACTCTATATTTTATCCTGAGTTCGGGTTTAATTTCAAAATAATTCATTATTTTATTTATATAGTATCTTGTATTAACATTTCCATTAAAATTATTTTGAATAATAAATATCATTAAACCCTTATACATCTATCTATAATTCCAGTAATCTCTGTGTGTGTGTACGTGACCGCTGTTTCTCGACAACCACGGGTCCGATATACTTGAAACTTGCCAGGTATATTGCTGGGGACCCGAGGATGTGCCTTTTCAAGGTTTCATATTAATCGGACAAGTAGTTACCGAGCTATGGCGATTTCTTTACCAAACTCCGCAAGCCGTTCGCTTTGGACCAAACCATTTCATGTAAATAGAGGGGGGGGATTGTCACCGTACTCGCAAGCCGTTCGCTTTGGACCAAACCATTTCATGTAAATAGAGGGGGGGGATATAATTTTAGATATATATATAGTACGGGCATGCCCTAGTTTCCTCAATACAAATAGTCTCTTCCCTTGAAAGAAATGGTGTATTATCATCACAATAGTTAACATTCATCTCTCTTAATAATCTTGTAAAGTAATTCATTTTTGGTTCTAATTGAAAAGAGTTATATATATTTTTTTATTTTTTATTATCATTAATTAAAATTAAATCACAGAAAATACATTGTTTATATGAACCCTCATTATTAAGCCCTATTCTATCACAAGCCGG
Source organism: Myxine glutinosa (assembly GCF_964187855.1). Lineage (NCBI taxonomy): Eukaryota > Metazoa > Chordata > Myxini > Myxiniformes > Myxinidae > Myxine > Myxine glutinosa. The sequence goes on along the minus strand of NC_136261.1, from coordinate 292,073,453 downwards.
ACAATTCTCTAATTTATCATATGGAGAGTCTGGAAATTCTAAATATCCTTCAGAACTTATCATATTTATATAGTAAATTTTTACTTAAACTAAACGCAAGTTTATTCATTAATAAATACAATGTTTCAAAGCACAAAAGACAAATTTCAATCAATCTCTACTTCGGTGGAAGATATAGAAAAATATGTCAAAGATGTTAAATTGAACAAAGATAAATATGGAAATTTTTGGGTAAAACCAGTTATGGAAAATAACATGAGCCCCTCTATTTCATTTAAAGGAAGAGCTCTAACTATACCTGGAAAGACATCCATTAAAGTAAATCTAACAAAAGTTTATCCTCTACTCCTGGCAATTTATTCAAAGCTTGAAAAAGTGATTGACCACGATACTTTGAAAAAGAATGATAAGACCATCAACAATACTCGTGGAGAAATTTGTATTTACTTTAATAATCCAAAGGGTGTAGATCTAAGTAAAATGAATGATGTTAATATTTCTGGTGAAATGTCATTTCGTTCTATGATAGTTAGAGATTATTTAAAGATAACTTTTGATATTAAAAATGTAGAGATTGAATCCGTTAATGAAAGAAAGTATATTGGTATAGATGGAAAGGTTTTTTCTGCTAATTAAATATGAGTCATTACAGCAGTGAAGATTTTACTATTTCATTGAACTCGGACGATAGTGATGATAGTATTTCATTGAACTCGGACGATGGTGATGATAGTATTTCATTGAACACAGAGGATAGTTATGATACTAATAGTTTGTGCTCAAATGATAGTTATGAGAGTAGCTTTATTGATGACTCTGAGTATGATTCTGAGTATTCATGTGATAGTTATGACTTCGATGATTCTGAGTGAAAAAGTGTTTTAGTTTAAGCACAGCGATATATATAAAACAGAGCTGTAAAGCTCAAAAGTGTTTTATTTTAAGCACAGCGATATATATAAAACACCATGTTTTCTCACGCTATAAATATGGTTTATTGTGATACTTGCGAGAAGGAAGTAAAATATTATAAACAACATATTCTCACCGCAAAACATACATACAACATTCTTAACAAACTTTCCCCTCTTCCACCTAAAACAAAACATTGTAACGTCTGTAAAACAACCATCCTCAAGAAGGGGTTTAAAGCCCATCTTAAAACTAACAAACACTTGTCAAAATTGTTTACTATTAAAAACTCTGATGGTGCATTCAAAGGACATATTAAAATAAGAGTCTTTAACTTCAAACCTCCTGAACCAGAGTCTATAGTTGATGCTGTAGAAATAGTTAAACCTGCTGTTCAAACGTTGATTGAAAAAACACTAAAAGAAATGAAACCACTTAAATTTTATATGGGAGTAAAATTAGAAATGACAAAGGACGAAGGAGTTATAGATACACCATACATGAGAACTGAGCCACACTTTATATCTTCATATCAAGATTTTAAAACATCAGGAGTCTATGATGAACTTATTAAACAAGAGCAAGATGTGGATAATTCAATCGTAGGAAGTGGATTCAATATAGGAAAAATTATTTACATAGACATTCATATTCTTAAATCAGATCCTCTAAAAGCTTCTTCTTACATTGATTTACCAAGTGTTATCAAAAATAGAAAAGCAGTTATCAATATCAAAAATAAAGACAATAAATGTTTTCTCTGGTCTATTCTAGCACACTTACATCCTCCACATTTTCATGATGAAAGAGTATCTCATTATAAAAAATATGAGAATACATTAAATACGAAAGATCTAAAGTTTCCGATGACTTTAAATGATATTCCTAAATTTGAAAAGATGAATAATTTATCAGTTAATGTTTATGGTCTAACAGAAACAAACAACATTCAGGTTTTAAAGCTTTCTGACAATTGTAAACAAACTCATATTAATCTTCTATATTTTAATTCAGATGAAAATTCACATTATACATACATCAAAGATATTACAAAATTAATAAAACCACAAGTATGTAAAAGAACAAATAAAATATATATTTGTATGCGTTGTTTTAACTTCTTCCATACACAAGAAAGATTAGATAAACATTCAAATTATTGTGGTGAACATAAATCAACGGTAATCAACATGCCTAAAAAAGACTCAAAGATCACATTCAAAGATGAAAAGAAAACAATAAAACATCCATTTGTTATATATGCTGATTTTGAAAGTATTTTAGAAAAAATTGATACTGCTTCTCCAGATCCAAAAGAATCATACACAAATAAATATCAAAAACATACTCCTTGTGGTTTTTGTTATTACTAGGGCATGCCCGTACTATATATAAGCTAGGACGTGCCCGTACGTGGGTGCCCGTTCCTTGCCAAAAAAAAAAAAAAAAAAAAAATTTGTGTAGGGGTGTGTGTGTGTAAACATCCTAGGGCGTGCCCGTACGTGGGTGCAAAAAAACATGCGTGCAAACAACAACAACAAAAAAAAACTTTGAAACCACGTGGCAGTAATGACCACAGAACCCCCCCCTCTATTTACATGAATGGTTTGGTCCATTCGCAACGACCACAGAACCCCCCCCTCTATTTACATGCAATGGTTTGGTCCATTCGCAACGCCAAAGCGAACGGCGAACGGCTAAATCGCCATAGCTCGGTAAGTACTTGTCCGATTAATTTCAAACCTTGAAAAGGCACATCCTCGGGTCCTCAGCAATATACCTGGCAAGTTTAAAGTATATCGGACCCGTGGTTGTCGAGAAACAGCGGTCACAGACAAACAAACAAACGTACAAACGTACAAACGTACAAACGTACAAACAAACACACAGAGATTACTGGAATTATAGATAGATATCAAATCATCCGTTGGTGATAAATATAGCAAGTTAGAGATGTATAGAGGCTCAAATACCCCAGAGGAGTTTGTGAAACGACTAGAAAAAGACTGTGTTCGATTAACCAAGATAATGAGAGAAACCAATAAACCAATGTCCTTAACCAGTAAAGAAAAAAGGGAATTTATAAAAAACAATGTCTGTCATATTTGTGAGGAGAAAATTGGTAAAGGTCGAAAGGTTAGAGACCATTGTCATCTCACTGGTAAATATAGAGGTCCGGCTCATCAAAGTTGTAATATTAATTATCAACTCCCCTCTTTCATTCCTATCTTTCTTCATAACAATGCTCATTATGATACACATCTATTTATCAAGGAACTCTCAAAGACTTCTGGAAGTATCTCAGCAATTCCAAACACGGATCAGAAATACATTTCATTCACAAAAACAATTCACACATCTCCTATTACTCATATCAGATTTCTTGATACATTTAAATTCATGGCAAGTCCATTGGCTAACTTGGTTCAAAAATCTAAAAGAGTTTCCATGTCTTTCAGAGTATTTTTTAGATAAAGATTTTCTAACACAAAAGGGAATTTACCTCTATGACTATATGGACTCATTTGAGAGATTCAATGAAACACAACTTCCTTTAAAAGAAAATTTCTATAACAAATTAAATAATAGTCATATATCTGATAAAGATTATGTACATGCACAAAATGTTTGGAAAAAATATAACATTAAGAATCTTGGTGAGTATCACGATTTGTACCTCAAAACTGATGTGCTTTTGTTGGCTGATGTGTTTGAGGCTTTCAGAACAATCTGTCATTCTGGATATGGATTGGATCCTGCTCACTATTACACTGCTCCTGGATTGGCTTGGAGCACGATGTTAAAAATGACAAAACAAGCTTTGGATTTGATAACCGATGTTGACATGCTTTTGATGATTGAAAAGGCAAAGAGAGGAGGAATTTCACAAGTCTGTTCAAAGAGATATGCTAAAGCAAATAACAAGTACATTCCAAATTATGATCCATCGGTAGAGAGCTCCTACTTGATGTATTATGATGCGAACAACCTGTATGGCTGGGCAATGTCTCAGGCTCTTCCTTATGGAAAACTTAGATGGGTAAAGGAAAAAGATTACAAAAAGGTTTTACAAGATGTATGTATCTCTACACAAAAATAATTGGATGATTCAAAGGTTGGTTATTATTTTGAGGTCGATTTGTAATATCCAGAGGAACTTCATTACCTACACAAAGATCTCCCATTTGCTTGTGAAAAGGAAAGTCCAAAGAAGGAGTGGTTAAGTGATTATCAACAATCATTTAATATAGGTGAATCAACAGAAAAATTACTTACTACATTATATAACAAGAAAAATTATGTTCTACACCAAAGAAATTTGCGACAATATTTATCAAAAGGTCTAAGAGTAGAGAAGATCCATAGGGTTCTAAAGTTCAATCAAAGTCATTGGTTAAAGGGGTACATTGATTTTAATACACAAAGAAGAACAGAGTCAAAAACAGATTTTGAGAAAGACTTTTATAAATTGATGAATAATGCGGTCTTTGGTAAGACCATGGAGAATGTGAGGAAAAGACAAAATATCAGACTATCAACATCTTGGGAACAAGCATCAAAATTAATTAATAGACCGAGTTTTACTAGAGCTGAGGTCTTTACTGAGAACTTTTGTGCGATCCATTTGATTAAAGAGAGTATTGAAATGAACAAACCTATTTATATTGGAACATCAATTCTTGATTTATCAGAGTCATTAATGTATGATTACTTTTATAATAACTTGAGGAAGAAATATCAAAATGATGTTAATCTACTTTATATGGATACAGATAGTTTTATTTTGCAAATTAATACTGATGATGTTTATTCAGACATGAAAAAGGACATTAATATCTATGACACTAGTAATTACAGTCCAGAGAGTGAGTTGTTCTCTTCTAAAAATAAAAAGGTGATTGGAAAGTTTAAGGATGAATTAGGAGGAAATGTCATGAGTGAATTTGTGGGATTGAGGTCTAAGGCTTATGCTTATAAATACATTGTGAATAACGTTGAAAAGACTGATAAGAAGTTAAAAGGCATAAAGAAAAATGTCATTAAAGAAACAATAAACTTTAAGGATTATTATAACTGTTTAACAACAAAGAAAGAAGAGTTTAGAAAGATTAATGGAATAAGAAGTTATAAACATAAATTATATTCAGAAGAGGTGAATAAGAAAGCATTGGGGGCTTTTGATGATAAGAGGTTTATTTTAGAAAATGGAATTGATAGTCTCCCTTATGGTTATATAAGTATATAAGTGATAAGTTAAAAAGGGGGGTTAGGGATTTTAACGGGCTACCGCCGCCTTTTTACTATTATATAAATGATAGAACCAAGTACCAACCAGACTAAAGAGTGGAGGTGTAATCAACCTTGGTATATAAATGGTAAACATAACGAATGTGAAAAATATCAAATAGGTATAATTGAAAAGACAACTGGTAAAAAAATTTACAAAACAAATAAGAGAATTAATTTAAATACCGGTGAATTGGGTAAAAAAGATGGAAATATTTTTGAGTGGATGGAAAACTTTGATGGTTGCCAGGAAAATATATACTTTAATTTTAAAATGGTATGTGGCACTGGAGGCACTCAAACAAGAACATTGAGGGAGGTTTACCATTTTATCTTAGCTCAGTTAAAATATCTTAATAAATAACCAAACTCAAACATCTTTTTTGTTAATATATTAGATGGTGAAGGGAGTGGCAAGAGAATTAAATTATTTCCCACGCATAAACAAATATTTGTAGGGTCGTTGTTTGAGTGGGTCAAAGATGATTCACCAGATGATATTAAGAGTAAAAGGTTAAAAGGTCCATAAGGTCTGAAGGATCACAGGTTCACACAGAAGGACCATTGTTTAAGTGGTCTAATGAATAAGGATAACATGTCAAAAGGTTAGAAGGTTCGTAAAGAACAGGGTGAGAGAAATAGAGGTGTTTAGGGGCAATGAGGGAGGGGAAAAATTAACATGTAAGTCAATGGGAAAATGAGAGTGTCCCAGAAGCAACATATATACACTACTTGGCTCCCCCTCCCTTGACCACAACCACGTGTCATCTCATCCCACCCATTTTCTCTCCTTCCTTGATATCTCAATTCTCTCCAGCCGATACCTTTCCAATCCTAGTTTTCACCAGACTCCTTCAACCTTTCTCCTTCTTCCTCAGATTTACTTTCACCTAACCTTAAAAAAAAACACACAAAAAACTAACACAATTGCTTACACACCTCCCTGTTCTTTTGTTCTCTGGTTGCCTGGCTGTCAATCTCCTATTCTTCTTTTCCTGCTTCTGAACCTGTTCTGGAATCCTTCATCCTCCTTAGTCTCCAAGCCCTCACTTCAGGGAATTTTCCAGATAGTTTTCACGGTTCATTTAAAAATGTTTAAACTTTCCCCTGCAGTGTTGTATTCTGTTGTATATTATAAAACGCTTTCCTTCTTCCTCTTTAAAAAGCCGTCTTCAATTTTCTCATCAAATCTCCATTTCAAAAAAAAATTCAATCCCTTACAGTTCTACCTTTCTACATTCTGTAAACTCACCTGCATTTCACTCCTCTAACATTTTCCAACTGATCTCTGAGATGAAAATCACACAAGAAACTCATCTATAATAATAAAAGGCAGTGTCCGTCCACCTGTCTCCTCCATAACTCCGAAACTATGAACCCTAGCAGCCCCAAACTTTGCATTCATACACCTGGACCTTCAACAGATTGCAAGGATTAAAACGGGGTGTTTGGGTGTGTTATAACACCCCTTTTGAAGATGATTAACGAGGTGCTCAAAAGAAAAAAAAACCGATGTGGTGGCTTACCAATATTGTGGCCCGCCATCTTGGTCATCCCACTGCACCTCACTGGGTTCTTAAGCCGGCCTACTTAAACGTGCCTTGCCTTGGAAGCACGATCGATTATCATTACATAATTGAAGCACATCATCAAAATCTGGATTCGGATATGAGGATTGGATGCCGTAGACTAAATAATCTCCAAATCTGGAGTGAAATCTGACAAGATTTACCATATCTTGCGATTTTATAACTAAGTGTATATATGCATTTATTTAAGTGAGGCTGTGATCCTCATTCTGGGGTTTTTTAAAAACTTGATAATCATTTTTAACTTAATTTGTACTTCCATGGGAACTGCTCGGAGACGCTTTCTTTGGATGAAGCGTTTTTAGGAAAGAACACTTTTTTTTAGTAGTTGCGACTGCTGTTAGGTTCAATTCTACAGTTGGAATTTTGAAGATCGGTTCGGATTAAGAGTTTGTGGAGCTTATCGCATTGTGGTTTTTAGCCGTGTGCGGAAATGTAATAAAGATGTGTACACAGCCCGGTGAAGTTCCGAGAGTTATATTGGGGTGGAGAGAGGAGTGGGAGGTGGTTTGGAGGGACAGTTGTATGAGGGCGGAGTGGAGGTAGGACTCCAGTTGCAACTGCTAAATCAGAAAGCATCTGAAAATGCAAAGCCCGTCCGCGTCCGTTTCTATTCAGATATCTTCTTCTTCTTCTTCCGTATGCTTAAAATAACGAAAATAGTTTTAAAAATACAAAATGAAAATTGATGATTTATGCAGCCTTGACCTTTGAGCTTTAGATCCCAAAAAAACAATCTGCTTCTAGCTTTTGATTGGAGAACAAATTAATTCACCCAATATGCAAATTATTAAAATTTCAGGTCAATTGCATGAAAATTGATGACTTTATGTGACGCTGACTTTTGACAAAATTATTAATTTGCCTTTTCCATATTCTCATAATAAAGCTTTGGTGAAAATATGATGACAAAACTCAAATGGAAAAAAGGTCTCCACCTCATCCATTTATAGCAAATAGGAACACCTGTTCCCTTCAGGAGCGAGAAAGGTGTCAATACCCACTCCCTCCAGTAGGGGTCATCACTAGTTAAACCACTTGCAACGATTCTCTGTGGACAGGTGAAAATCGCAAGTCGTCTCCCAATTATTAGGGGAAGAGTCATGCAGATTGTTTTGCATTTTATGTCCATGGCTTGAACCTGAGTTTCCCGAATACGTACGCCAAGTATGGTGGAGATTGGCCCTTCGCATAGCAGGAAATGACAGCATAACCTCATTTTCACATGCATTTTAGGCTTTCTCAAGATATAACATTTTGGAGCATCCTTTGTTATGAGATTCTAGTTTTTGAGTTCTGAATTGCACTGTTTGTTCTTTCAAACGCCATACATTCTACACAAAATCAATATCCTCCCTCTAATCCTCCTCTTCTCTAATCTGAGATTGCCTCTCCGAGTCCATAATTATGCTCTTTTCCTCCAGTTATTCGGGATGGAAGCTTATCGCCATCTCCTGTTGTTTCTGATACTCATGAACTTTTATTTTATCACTAACCCTGACACATCTGTCTGCCTGAAGCTTTATCGACTCACTTCGATGTTGTGTCCCTGTATCTTCATTGTCTTCC